>NC_091145.1:12601403-12915706 GCF_041381155.1 Argopecten irradians | reverse complement strand
TGTCATCACAATGAATCCTCATATCAGTTGTCATCACAGTTTATCTTTATACCAAGTGTTATCAAAGTGAATCGCCATACAGTTGTCATCACAGTATATCTTTATACCAGTTGTCATCACAGTGAATCGTCATACAAGTTGTCATCACAGTATATCGTTTATACCAGTTGTACAAAAAAAATATAAATTACTTACATATGTTGTGTTGGTGTTCTGTGAATTGAACAAACTGTGTGCATAATGTAGAGCGGTTTGATACATAGCGTTATAGGGGATATAACTCTTACCTACACCATGTGCCAGCTTGGATATCAAAAATTGACACATTTTTTTGATAATTTCAAAACGTATTATTATCTTAATTACGAGTTGTTACGAGTTGTTACAAGTTGAATTAAGAATGCATCAGATCTTATTGGTTATTTATCGTTTATGGACATTTGTTGAGGATCACATGGTGTAATGACCGAGAACAAGGTATTTATTTTAGATTCGACCGAATCACAGGTGCTGTAGTTTCTTTGACAGCCTTAATATAACACCCTGGTAAAATTACATAATGACAGAGGAAAAGAATCAATCCGATGCTTATGTTAATTACAAAGATATGGCCATAGGACGTCACCTTGAAGTACTCGGCGTTTGGGTAATGAGGTCAAAGATTCAACATTTGACTCGATGTTTCTAAAAATAAAAACATCGTTTCAATATATCGATGCCCATGCGACCATTTGTTATCCAATGAGATAATAAGAAGAGCAGGGCAAATCTAATATGTAATACGCATATACAAAAACAACAAAAAATGACTCCAGATATAATAAAAAAAAAACATTTGTAATATGAATGAATTATTCTTATTTCTCAAACGTTTATTATAATGTTTATTTGTACAGTTGGGCGTCTTGCTACGTATCGCCAGGCATTTACCTTCACGGAAATAGAAGCCAAATTGAGTTACCTGGTACCAGGGGTGAATTATTCTCCAAAGGAATGCCACAGTGACCAGCGAGTTGCTATAATAATACCATACCGTAACCGGGAACTCCATCTACGCACACTCCTCTACAACCTACACACCATGTTGGAAAGGCAACAGATTAATTATGGAATATTCGTGATAGAACAGGTTTGACAACTACTTATGATTTTTTTCTGATAATTAACTATTTTCTCAATCACTTAGGTGACGATTTTATCTCAAAATCTACCGTGTATCCAGTGACTTCGCCTATGTAATAGGTTTGCTTAGTTCATGTGTGTTATAGGGTAACCTGGGGCGATTTCATTAGTTGGGAATTAATCGTGACGTCATGATTTGACATCAGTAAACAACGACTATGCAAATCTGGCAATATTACGTTTACAACTTCAATATGTACCTGATGTGTAATGTTTCCAAATTAATGTTTACGTTAAAATTGATATCGTAAGAGGAATTATAATAATTATATATATATATATTCGTATAGAATTGATTAAAGATAATCCTCTATTACAGCCACCTGACAACACATTGCTATTAGAAATCAATTTAAATATGGGAAAAACCGTCACGATTCATTACTACAATTTATACATGCATATCTGATTATTTTATATTTTATGGGACAAGGAAGTAATTCCAACCGTGTGAACGAAACAAAATTGTCAAATTTTCGAGGCGATATTTGTCTACATTATCCCGCATTACTGGTCGCATTCTATTATGTAATCTTGTTCGTTTTGTTTGTCTTGATAAAGATGCAGATCGCCTCGAAAAATTGACAATTTTGTGTTGTCCACACGGTTGGAATTACTTCCTTGTCCCATATTTGTCATTTGAAGTGATTCGTATCCAACAGACTTACGTTTGATTGAATCCCGTGTCATCTGAAAAATCCTGTTGATATTACTTCTTTGACCCTTATTATATATTTTAGAGTTCCTTTTCTGATGTAACTAATTTTACCTCTTTAGGCAGGTAATAGCACATTTAACAGAGGTCTCCTGATGAATATTGGCTACAAGGAGGCAATCAAGTCATTTAACTACAGCTGTTTTGTGTTTCACGATGTTGACCTAATACCCGAGGATGATCGAATCTATTATGGATGTGGTGAAAAACCCCGCCACCTTTCGGCCGCTGTCGACAAATTTAAGTACAGGTATGATTTCAACAATACTAATTTTACTTCATTTCATAGTTAAAATCAAATGAGGTTGAGGACGAGGTCCATTTCTTAACTCAATGTGGGTTTTATTTAAGCATTGAAGTCACTATTCACATTGGGGTATAAAAGAAATTTTGTTTGCAAACTGTGTGAATCCGCGTAGACTTCAATGCTTATAATTAATTTTCCAGGCTACTTTATCAGATGAAATACGTTTACACGTACGATTCCATTGATTTTTTTACTAGGGATTATTTTTTTCTAAATCAATACGCAACGTCAATGTTTCTATTGTGACGTCACGATAACATCGAGTTTCGGCGCCATTATCGGATTTTTTTTTGTTTTTTTCCATCTTGGAATGAAAAAAATGAATAGGCCATTCAGAAAGCCAGAAAAAAAAAGAGAAAATTAATTATAATGATTTACGGTAGCCTCTTTTAGTTCAAGTTCAGATATACGTTGATCGACAATATGGATAATTTTAGCCAATTCAAATTCCACTCAGATAATTCACCTCCAAATCTATTATCAAATTTACTATTTATGCAATGTGGAGGAGCAGTAACTCTTTGTAAATTTTAAATCCCGTAACATAACATGGCTTTATACTAACCAGTTTAATTGCTTGGGACAGTCTTACCTTGTTGTAGGACGACTGGTTCGTCTGTTGTCAGTATGAAGTGACCGGGTGGGGTGTGTTGCTTGGTGTCTTCGGCAGCATGCTCCAGTGATATAGCACTATGAAAAGGGCAACAGTTCCACTATACAAGAAGACACAACATTAATATACCGCAGTCACCCAAAACACGCACCTCGCACAACATACATACAGCACACCGCATACATGGGAGGCCGTCCTTACATGACCATAGCTGTTAATAGGACGTACATTAATCAAACCAAACCAAACCTTGTTTTCTTTTAGTATGTAATATTTTAGACTATTCTGTTTTATGTAATTATAGTATATATAGTGTCTAAGTAAGCCATCATTGGCTGGACATATCAGTTTTGCTCTTATAAAATGTTTTTACGCTGTAAGATGTTTGTCACTTTAATAAAACAATTGCTTGATTGATTGATTTGTAATTTGTCTTATACTACCGAGTCCTTCCTCCGGTGTATGCAATGCTCTGCGTGTGTGGATGTATAGGTTTAAGGAGACTGCTGTATATTCATGTTGTGCCTCCTTGTAATAGTGTTGATTTTCAATTTTTAGCTATTTTTTAGTTAATTACCCCCTAAATATTATAATAGTGTAACTCTTGCACTTTTTATAGTTCTACAAAATGATAAAATCATTTGATAAATATCTCCCAGAGTTCATAGCGGTCCCCTGAATAAAGGACCGCAATGAACCCCAGTAGGGTTGTGACGTGATTGAAGTAATGTTGGGTTATCAACCGAAATGATGCCAATAGCAATATTGGCAGCAATGAATCGCGACTAACTGCAATCGGAATACCTCAGGCTCGATACAAATAGGTTACGATAACAACCGATGAGTTCCGATAGAATTAACAAGATGACAATGACGATATGCAGTGTAAAACATGTAATTAATATGTCAAAAACGATGTTTTATTTATTTTCTCATATTTTGCAGTCGATGGTACGCGAAAATGCTTGAACAAGTATTTTAAAGCCAATCTATTTAATATGATATGTAAATAACAATATATCAATATATTTTCCTTTCGCAAAAGGACTCTACCACCATTTCCATATTTCCATATTTAATATTTAGACAAGCGTATATCACTATCTCTTTTTTATAAATTATTCATCCACATCCGTTCAATCAATCTATTTAAATTAGACTTGTAATTCCGCTCCACTATTGTGATCTTCGTTACACTCCAAAACTCTGGGTGACCTCAGCATGATTTATTAGACCTTGTATTAGAGCGTAACGTAGAGCATCGTAGTGGGGCAATATTACAAGTCTAATTTTAATGAGATTGCCCGTTCAAAATAAATAAATCCAATTAATAATCGTAAAGTTATTTACTTAATGTAATACTAATATTCAGCATTTTTTAATTAGAAAAAAAATAATACCAAGGGAATCAATTCTTTTGTGAAATTTAAAAGTGGAATAAATTTGGTTTGTTATTAGAATCGGTATGGTACGGCCCTGTCAGCTAGCCTTTGTGATCGAAGATACCATAACGACGTGGGTAAAAGTATTCACGGTCGATTATCACACAAATTACGTCACAATATGACGTAATTACCGGAAGGTTGGACTAATCAAAGATAAATTGTATTTTACCAACGTCGACGTTTTGCTATCTCGAAATCGCGTTTTGTAACGGACGAGTAACAAACCAGGAGACTTACATAGCTACTTTTTGTTATAACGCTATTTTTTTGTTAATGTATTTATATCCAGACTTCCATACGCAAATATATTTGGAGGTGTCACACAACTGCCTAGAAAAGTTATGGAAAAATTGAATGGTTTTTCCAATCTGTACTTTGGATGGGGAGGGGAGGATGATGATCTCATGACCAGGTAGTGTATCATGGATGATGTATGACTGATGTAGTAGCTTAGTCAGTATTCAAACTGACTTCATACATGTTATGCCAATTTTGGTGTTTTATATCAAATATGAAAATTATTTCTATGTTAAATTTATACTTATGATATATACAGGTTAAACATGTTTGGTGAGTATGGTAGTATTCAAACTAATTATATAACTTCATAAAATATAATGCATGCCGATTTTGGTGCTTTATATCAAAAATGAAAATTATTTATGTTAAATTCATACTGATGGTATATACAGGTTAAACATGTATGTTGAGTATGGAAGTTATATTCCACGCGATTGCGAATAAAAATATTTTTTTTCTAAGTTGCAAAACGACACGAGCTTTAGCGACTGCGTAATAAATTTCATATTCAATAACCACGAGTCATGTTATACAGAAATAATTTACATAATTCTTTGGAATGTTTGTAGGTTGAAAACTGTTAATGGCACATTTGAAAGGTACAGTATGGCGATAGCGCGATACAAAATGATAAAGCACAACCGCGAGAAAGGAAACCCTGTAAACCGGGAACGGTAAGTTGGACATTTTACCATTGATGCAATTTATTACACTATATCACTACAAGCCGTAAGGCTTTCTATTGACGTTGGGCTGATGATGAGTTATGCAAAACATGTTTGAAGTTATTCCGTCTTTGCATATTACTGAGTTAGCTCCCTTGCGGGTAGGTATCGATTGTCACGTCATTATTTTGTGAGCGCAATTCACGTCGTTTTCTCCGAAGCGTTTGACGTTACGCTCGCAAACACATGACGTCACAATCAATACCTACCCACAAGTGCAGACAACTCTGTTATATGCCAATTCGGAATATATGCCGCAATTTCCACGAATCAAGAAGAGATTTCCAAATGTTATTCACCACCGAAATATACCAACAATTTCAGAATTACAATACTCACAATGCATAAGTTTCAATTTTACAAAGTCAAATTATAGCTCAAAATGAATTTAGACACTACTGCCAAAATATATATACTTACGCCTTCAATGCAACGAAATGAGAACATTTAGTCAGACTATGAAGTTTTTGTCTACAATTTCATTTAAAATTTAAAAGTTATAAGTAATTATAATGTCACTCACACAGATATGTTTTCATATAAATAAAAAGAACTTTGAAAGTGCAACAATTTTTATGTTGTAACAAATGTTTGTAAGAGATCATACATTTTTGTCTTTGAATGATTTTCACGGCTCAATTATCAAACTGTATGGTTTTCAATAAATTACTAAACAAAAAATAGCATGTCAATTCTTTTCTCTTAGTCACAGCACATGTAATTTTTAGTAACGCTCGTAATATATTGAAAGTTGACTTTAAGGCAATGTTCGTGTACTTTGATGCCTTTGTCTTTAGGTTGTTAGTAAAAGTATAATGTTTATAGGGTGATACGGACATATATCGGGTCAATGAATATTATTGGGCTCATCTACATCGAGCGAGTCCAATAACTATTTCTCATGACCTAATATATTTCCGTACCATTCATCTAAACACTGTATAACTAATAATATTACCTACGCGGATTTCATACATCCGCTCGGTAAATATTAAATCCAGACAGTAATATTATACCACATGACATGCCTTTTTAGTAACGAATTTGTGATACTGCAAAACAGAAGTAAATTATGTTTGATACAAGTGAGAATGAAGTATATTTAGGATTTATCTCTCTTTGTAAGCATGCGATTACATGGAAACTTGCTGAGTCTACCCCGTAATGCATAATAACAAGAGACGTCTATTTTCTTTCCGAATGCACTTGAGTGTCGTTCTGTTCGAGCTTATGTTGACCCTCATATTGTGATAGTTCAGAATTGGCATATGTGAGCAAGGTTCTGGGCTTGGTCCCATAGTCAGGATTAATGACACTATCATAAGACAACAATTTCGGCTATAACAAGGGCGGAAACCCTTACTTATACATGCACAAGATAAGTTAAATGTATAGATATGAAATATACGTAACACGGACAATTACCGGTTGTATCGATACGAATCTGTTGTGTCTCAATTGGAACTGCCCGTACCAGCAGAACTGTACCGGTACAAGTGGTTCGTTTTCAGAAGCGTACCACTTGTATCCAAGATGGCGGACCCGAGATTTTTCATCATTCACCTGAATGTTTCTTTGTTTAAAACAAGGCAGAACGTATTTATACCCGATAAAATTACATGGATTGTTTATTTCAATATATGCCGAAACTATTTAGGGACTATTTTTTATATCCATTGTATTGTTAACAGCGAAAATAATTAGCTTTTATTTTCAAAGCGTATCTCTTTCATATGGGTGCCACCATCATGGAAAAATCTAAACGCGTTCTATTTGGCGGTGCAGCATCATTTTAGTACAACTGGTACGAATCCGCAAATGGAACTACGGTTTAATTATTAGTTATATCAAACATGCATAGTAATATGAGGAGTTAGCTCCCTTACATTATAATCACTTTGCACTTCAAGTAAAGGGTGAAAACAAAGCAAATTTTCCGAACGCCAAACTATTTACGGGATCATTTCTTATTTATTAAAATTTACTACATACATGTATAATTATATGAAAAAATCAATCTGTCTGAACCATTGCTTTATTCCATTTATATGCCTCATTAGGTCCTAGGCGTGTCGCTGCTATCTTAAGACCAATTCAAATAAAGGATAACAAATATTAGATTTTGGAGAGAACCATAATTTAAACATACTGTTTTAATGCAGTAGACATACTATGATTTTCAAGTATTCGCCAAGGCTTATACGGTATAAAGGATCAATTTGACGAGTGGTTTAATTTTGCTATATATTTCCACTAAAATTCTGAACACAAGTGAAATATTCAGAAATTTACTGACGTACTTAAGAACACTACATACACTATGTGTAGTCCAAAGAATATAGCAAACCGTTCTGTTAATATGATGGTATACCGTCTTGGTAAAATCTAAAAATAATGATCATGACCTCGAGCTACGTTCGCTAGCAATAGGCTATATATATAGCTACTTCAGCCATTTATTAGGCCATCATAAAACCGGCCGACGTCGTCCGTCGTACTTGGGCGTAAACTTTTCATTTAAACAACTTCTTTAATAACCGAATGACCCATCATTGTCATATTGGACATGCAGCATGGTGAGTTGAATGCCTTCATATTTCATGTTAGGCCACAGGGTCAAAATAGGCTAAACATTTAAACGACATTTTGTCAATAACAAAAAGACCCAGTTATATTATATTGGGTCTGTAGCATGCTGGAATGGAAGTTTTCCCTACATACGAGGTCACATATGTGAAAATCGTCAAGCAAATTATTTAATATTTGAAAGGCCGAAAGAGCTAAGGGATTGGGCCTCTTGTATGCTGGATAAAGTACTTCCAAGTTTGTTCACTTTAATGACCTTGATCAACATTCAGAAACTAACAATTCTGTGTTTACAATTTTCATCCCATTTTACTTGTTATATATTGTTACAGTATCAAACACCAACTACTGTATCCCTAGCCAATAGTCAGATGACCGTTTAAACTCATGGCATCATGTTTAAAATACCAATGATAGTAAAACAGTTCCACTATACAAGAAGACACAACACGAATATACATCAGTCTCCTAAAACACGCACCTCGCACAACATGCACACAACACACCGCATACATGGGAGGCCGTCCTTACATGACCATAGCTGTTAATAGGACGTTAATTAATCAAACAAACAAACAGACAAACCAATGATATTTGAGCAACAGAATTTTTTTCTATTTACATAACGCGCAAGATACTATATTTCACATTTCTACTTAGTTTTCGGTTTACTCTATGCAAACCAGATATGAGTATATTTGGCTATGAACGACCATATGGCCAATCATCTGTTACGATAGGATATACAGTTGATCTGATCTCAATTCGTTTGTAAAGAAAATATTCATGGCGCTCTAGTGGGCGTCATTATATTTAATTTCACCCGCATTGACTTTAAATCAACTGTGCACTCTATCTGGTACATGTAACAGTTTATTGCGTAAATATAATATAGATGATATACTTAAGTTTTCTTGTCATCGTTATTCAGACCGAAAGTGAAAAAATGTGGATTTGAGTTTTACAATGTATTAATATGATATCATACTTTTTTCAAGTTAAAACCTATCGTTATCGGGTTTGTCCCTAGACTTTTATTTACAGAGCAAATACGCAAAGTATTCGATTTGTCACGCAACCGTAATCATGGATACATCAGGTGTAACACATTTCACATAAGTTTTACTAATGGCTATATTACGATGGCCGAAAACGGACCGACAAAATTGTGTTACTAAAGTAACACGTTTTCGTCAGCAAAATATGTAAGTACAAATTTTTGAGTCAAAAACCTATTGCTATAAACATGCTATAGTAGTACGTTTTCGTCAACAAAATTTGTACGTACATATTTTGTTGACGAAAACCTATTGTTATGATAGTAGTAGATTTGTCTGTACATGAAATATGTACATGTTAAAAACGTACTATATAATGTTTGCTTTGGTTTGACACATACCAGATATCATGAATGCAAATCCCATTATGCATGTGACATGAACACACCTGATCTCGTTTGTTGTCTTAATAACCACAGAGTTCTCAACAAACTCGTTGTCATTTTAATCTTATAAGTGAAGTTACATTACATTTACATGGCATATGTACACTGTTTAGGTGATCAGTTTTGGATAGTTATAAATACCTGATCACATCTGCTCATATATGAATAGATACCATGTACATGATACAAAGGAAATTGCCTTGTATATGGTCGTGAGTGCAATGTGTCTTTAACATCTTTATTACGTGATTAAAAAACCGGATGACATTGTATAGCTCTGTCCATCAGATAGGAATGCAGAATTATAAAATATATCTATGCAAGATATATAGGATTTTTAATAAGTGTAATTTCCTATGAGATTTAATTAAACGAGTCTCATAAAATCTCAAATGAAATGAACAAAAATTAAAGATACTTTTCATCACATAACTACGACAACCTACATTTCGAAGAATCTCGCGTCAAATTGCAAGAATCCAGCGGGGCCGCCATTTTGTATAGACGTCACATTATTTTTCCTATTATTTTTGCATGTCACTTGAGTATTACATGTATGACCTGAAGCTATTTTCATTGGCTGGAAATTCATTGTGACGTTATAACAGAAACAAACAAAAAATGACGCCAGGAAAAATGATGTGACGTCAGGATTTCGAGGACATCAAGACAAAATGGCGGCCTCCGCTGGATTTTCGCATTACATTTTGACGTGAGATTCTTCGAAATATAGTTTGTTGTATGATGTGATAAAAGTATCTTAAATGTGTTCATTTCATATGAGATTTTATCAAACTTATTAATATTTGCTCGCAAAAAGAAAACCTTCATAGACTGTTTCATAAAAACTCCAATGTTATGAAGACTCATTCAAGATTCTATGTGTGGCAGTAATGTATAGGATACACTGACCGCTATAGTTTAATTTTATATTTGTAATGGAGCTATATGACTTACAAAAGTATTATGGTATCCATTCTAAATAATAAGCAGCTTATTTGCACCCAACATTTGTGTCCTGATTTTATGGCTTCACATACCCCGCTATCATTATGTAATGGTATATACTTCACCCTATGTTATGTTAAGATTTTGGACGATAATAGGCGTCTGTAGAAATACACTTAAAAGACCTCGGCTAAAATCGACCTAAATATATCTAATTATTTGGGATTTAAATCAGCCACAACGCCCATTTTCATACTCTAATAGTATGCATTTATGACCCCGTTGGCAGTTTGATATGAAGATTTATATAACCGAAGGTGTAATATTTCCCATATCACAATGTCACCGAGGACAAAGATTGATTGTGATACCGAAAATTCGACATAAGTAAAAAATGGCATTTTATATTTTGTGTGTCATTGTTGTAAAATCCATGTCATGTGATTTATTTTAACTAATCACATACACCGTTATGAACAGGAGTAAAATGATATGTAATAAGGCCACTTGTCCTATAATAATTTCAAATGTATCACCAAGCTATTGGTTATTCTGAAATGACTTAGATTTAACATCTGAAACGTACAGTATTTTTATGTTACTTTTAGCACTATAGGCGTCTGTAAAATACACTTAAATCAACAATAATATTGTCAATTTTGCATTAAATAAGATTTTGTCATTAAAGCATATGGTTGGAAGTTTTGTAAGATACAATCATTGTAATAATGAAATTATTTGTTTATGTTTTAGTTATATTTATGAAAACAGAAATATTAATTTGCATTGTTAAACTATATTGTTCACTTACATGTATTTGAAATAGCTAAATTTTGTTTATGTAATACTTTGTTCTTTTTAATGTTATATTGTGCGAATTTATTGTTTCTTTTTTATTTTCTTCAGGCAGAAGTTGTTAAAGAATACAGCTCGCCGTATGAAAAGCGATGGACTTACCAGTTTAAAGTATAAAGTGATGAACATCAACAGAGGGAAACTTTTTACTAATGTTACTGTAAGCATTAATCGAAGTGAATATGGTGTATGAAGGTATGAAGAATAGGGATATTCAAAACTACAAAACTTCATGAAATCCTTATATTTGGAAGACATTCGGCGAAGAAGATACCCAAACAAAAATGTTTAACATTTAAAAGAGGTGAAAAAAGGTCAAGAAAATATTTCATTTCCTGACAGTTAATTCGTTAAACTCAGAGATACCTCATGTATCTTTCATGCACTGCCCAATCATTAGTTCTTGTAAAGAATTAAATCCCAATGGGAATACGGGTCAAGATACTGGAACATGAACGTAGAAACTATATTAAATCTTAACGTTTTAATGAATACTGGAACATGAATGTAGAAACTACTAAATCTAAAGGATTTAATCGATACTGGAAAATGAATGTAGAATTTATCAAATCTAAACTTTTAATGAAATCTTCAATACATTATGACCCATGTAAAAAAACCTATTATCAATCAATTCAGTAGCATGATAAAAGAATGGTGGAAGTTCTCAAAAATGAAGATAAAAGAAGTGTATGTTCTAGTTACAGTTGTATGACCGCACAACGTAGCAAAAACTGCGTGCGCAAATCGTCCGCATATCGTGCATACATCATGTGCACAGCTGTGCGGTTCGGATCGCACACCGCACAGCTGTGCGGTCCGTACCGCACAGCTGTGCGATCTCGACGATCGGTCAATCAAATTTGCGAAATAATTCCATAAACGGACCGTGTTGATGAGTATAATTTACTTGTACTGTCCTTCCAGTGATATCTAAACCTAATACTTAATTTCTGTTTAAACATATGTTTCTACACATGTAATATTTTATCATAATACTTGAAATATAGTTTGATTGATATACATTTAATTTTGATTTATTCATTGTATGGTCAGTTAAAGCGATATCTCTATATATTATACAGTTGTGTGACCGCACAACGTTACACGATGTGCGGTGTGCGGACGATGTGCGCACGATGTATGCACGATGTGCGGTCTGTGCGGTAGGAACGGTGTCTGGGCGATAGCTATCGTGGTTGATACAAATTTAGGAATTCAATTTTATTGAGTAATTAAACAACCGAAACGATGATGGGGTTTTATTTCTACTCTATTGAAGACACGGTAAATCTAAATGTGATATATAAAGGATATCCATTAAATAATAAATATGAATTTTTTTGTTTTGTTTTGTTTTTGATAAATTTACGTACTTGGGGCTGATAAACAGTCTTCTGTAAGGGGTAATTAGATCTTAACAATGTTGATTTTAAATATCTTCAGACTTTGTTTTTCTTTCTATGTACATCTACATGTAATATGATACAATATTGTATTTTATGTGTATGGATAAAAACTAAAATAGATCTACATGTATGATTAAAATGTCTCTTGAAAACATGAATTATATATGACACATTATTTTATGTTCATGTCATTACTTTTAGTTAACAAATTTATTTAATTTTCTAATAAATGTACATAACTTTATATAAATTTCATGTTTATATATAATATATATAGAGATAGTAACATATGTTTAAACAGAAATTAATTATTAGATTTAGATATCAATAAACTGACAGTACAAGCAAACTAGACTCATCAACACGGCCCGTGTATGGATCGATTTCGCAAATTTGATTGACCAAATTTAAATCGTCCTCTCGCACAGCTGTGCGGTACGGACCGCACAGCTGTGCGGTTTGCGATACGAACCGCACAGCTGTGCGCACGATGTATGCACGATGTGTGCTTGCAGTTTTGGAAAGTTGTGCGTTCACTCAACTGTATATAAACATGAAATTTATATTGAAATAAAGCACAAGTTGTGTACATTTATTAGAAGATTATTAACTAAAAGTGATAACATGTATATTAAAACAATTATATGTATTAGTGTTATATATAATTCATGTTGTCAAGAGAGATTCTAATCATACGTGTAAATCTGTTTAATTAGTGTTTACACAGACGCATAATAATACAATATTTTATCATATTACATGTTCGTAGATATATGTACATATGTTATACAAATGTTTAATTGGTTCAAAAGTTTGTTGCATGCACTGATATATATATATACATGTACTTTACGTTGTACGGGGGATACAGGTATACATTGTACCTGCTTTTACGTATATATAAGTATATATATAAATGACTTGTGTACTGTAAATTATAGGCACACAGGGCTGTCGTTATAGTCACAGGTAAGCCTAGGGCCCTTTTCTCTCTCTTTTCCCATCCCACCACCTAGGAAGGTGACACCTTACCTGAGATGATGATCAGTCAGGCGTCACAGGTAAGATCTACCAATTTTCTTCAATTCAATTGATAACAAGCATGCTGTGATCGTCTCTGTACCTGTATAACCTGATTTTGTAAAGTCTGTTTGACCCCATGTGTGATTTTGTTTCAAATAATAATAATAATAAACTTATAGCTACTTTTTATCAAATTGCGTTTATTCTTTCAATTGAGAATAATTGATATAATATATTTTTTCTCAAAATGAAGATAATTTACACATTTTTTGTATCTTTTTTTATCTTATTTACATTGTATCTTTTTCCAGGAAAGGGAGAGGGTTTATTAATAGTTAAATTTATACTACATATATGTGTATTTCAAACATGCTTCGAGACAATACCCATTTGGTTCCCTTATACCCAGTCCCACCCCAAACCTACATGTACATTGTACCTAATACATGTACAGTATGTATAGTAGAAACACCGAAAACTGTAGATTAGTCAAGATAATGGACAATGCGAGGCCCGAAGGACCGAGCATTGTTCATTATCTTGACTAATCTACAGTTTGAGGTGTTTCTCTTACTTAAAACATGGCACTCTGATGTACAATGCTAACTATGGCTATTTCGTAACTAATCTACAGCTACAGGTAAGGCCTTCAACCATCTTTGACACTGAACATGTCAGCACAGTAATTGTTGTAATATGTCTACTCTGGTCGTGCATGCATTGCATGAATTTTTCATGAAATTCCATACCAATGTTAATACCAGAGATTTTTTTGGAGTTTGAGTTATCTTCATTCTGAGTAGAGCAGTACAAGAGGCAACATGGCAGACAGTATAGATCAGATCTTTACGAAGTCAAACTATCTAAAATGATTATCAAATTTCCAATAAGAGAGTTTATTTTATAATATGTTAATTCAACTGCTCTTTATGTCAGAGGCAGACCATTCACTTGGTTTAACTTGTCGCAAATTCACAAGATATGGAGGATTATGAAAACGTATCAATTTTGAATATACCGCTCTACGTTATGAAATGAAGAATATGATTGGTCCTAAAACATAATATCAAGATTTAGTGGATTCCAAAGGAAACTACATTGGAATTCAGTGAAAACGGCAAAGTGATGAAAAGAAAGCTTAAAATTTCAAATTTGTTCAGTAGGCTTTGTATGATTCTTTGATAAGGAATTATACCGAAATTATTCAATTTGGGAAACGTGGATGTATGTGTTACGTGTATGTATTAAAAAATGAAGCAATTAGCAGTGAAATTATTGGGAAATATACCGAAAGCATTCATTCAATTTTCAAAGAAAGAAAGTACACATATCTATCTAAAATTAAAACATCATTGTAGGAATGCCTGTGCTGTCAAAATACTAAAGAGTCTTGGTTTTCAACACAAGGAGTAATTTTATGGGTTGTGGTTGATGTGAATGGATTTATGCCGATGACCACGAATCAATATATAAAAACAGAAAATATGTAATAATATGTATTATTGAAGTTTTCTATTACATTCATGTTGAATTTGATTACATTTATTTGTTATTTATCTGTCCAATTTTACAATGCTGCATGTAGTGTCACTCTCTACCTTTTATTGTACATTAGTTTACCGGGAACTGTAGATTAGTTGAAACTAATCTACAGCTACAGGTAAACTAATGTACAGTGAAAGGTGTACTAATCTACAGACAGAGCAAGTACTTGAACAATAGTCTAAATAAAGTACTGGGGACAACAAAAGATGACATCATAGCCATATATGTTTTAAATATACATTGCACATGTACATAGTTAGCTATTGTATGTGTATTTCGCCGTGCGCTTTGTCACTAATTCTGCCCTCTGGTCATGAATTGTTTTACCTTCAGTTTAACTTGGCCTGGTAAGGTCTGGTATAGAAAGTATATGAATACCTGAATGAACAAACGTAAAACAAGATATTTAGATATATATACTATATAAATTTCTGGTAAAACCTATATAATTAATAAAGCTGTCCCGCTTTAAAAGATTTATATGATTTGTTTTAGATATTTATATACAATTAAATTTCAAAACTGAAAAATTGTTCAAGTTAACAATACAAAAAGAGTTTGAAAATGTTAATTTAACACGGAGTATATTAACCTTGTAAAGGCCTGATTAGCCGGTACAGTAGACTGTTTAGCAGCCTTTATACATGTGTGTATATCACATTTGGATTTACGTGTCTTCAATACAGTAGCAATAAAACCCCGTCATCGTTCCGCATGTTTACTCAATAAAATTGAATTCCTGTACTTATATCGACCACGATAACTATCGCCCAGACCCCGTTCCTACCGCCCAGATCGCACATCGTGCGCACATCGCCCAGACCGCACATAGTGCGCACATCGTGCATACATCGTGCGCATACCGCACATCGTGTAACGTTGTGCGGTCACACGACTGTAGTATGCTTCTCAACAAGGCACAAACACATATCGTATATTTGGAGGAAAGAATAATTCTTTATAGATACAAAAGGAAGATGAAGAAAACACAGTACCACCTGGTTAGAACGAACCGCTGGGGACCAGCGAAATAGTTTGGTTATAAACAGAGTTCATTATATACTACTATAAACATATAATTGTATTTTTACAACATTTTTACCATGGATTCGTTGTAAGCGGGATCATTATAACCGTGTTTTGCTGTACCAAGGATATACACGAAGAAATACATGTACATACATATTATGATAAATGGGCACAAAAGGCAAGAGTATCATCTAGGTTAAAATGGTACGAACAAGAAGAACGATCGTCTACTGAGTCTAAAGCATAATAAATCACCAGATTAATGGTAGTTCTATCACTTTTATTGGATACCATAAAGACTGATATTTTTTCAGATAATCGTTGTTTTTGTTATAATAACGTTGTGACGTCTTTGCTGTATCACAATACACAGGTGTAAAAACTTTAATGTATACAAAAGGTGAACGAGAAAAAATTGCTAATTATTGATCGCTAGCTCTACTCACATTTCGTTTAAAAATTATTACAAAAATCATATAGGAAATAATCAAACCGTTACATCTCACAATAATTCACAGAGACCAGATTACCAAACACCGAAAACAGATCAGACACATTATAATTAGTCTATTTAAAGTTGCTCCACCGCTGACAAATGGTAATTTTTTCGATCAAAGACAGGAGCAGACAATTTAGTATTTTTCTTCAGTTACAAAAGTTCTTACTTTACAACATTACCACCATTGAAAAGTTTGAGCTTCTTATTTTACTTCAAGATGAAAATATCAAAAATAATTAATTGCATCCCGAAAAACTCTCTGGCACTATGTCTTATATGGAATGAACTACTAGTTTTATATGCACAAAAAGCAAAATAAATTATTTCAGATAATATTTTGTGTTAATTAGACCTGATTTACAAGATTAAACACCGATTATTGATCAAATGATGATTATCATTTATGCTCTCTCGGCGGTGGAGCATCTTTAACCTACAGATATCATTAAATATCAAAACATTGGTTATGATGATAGTTATGTTCAGACACACAAAAATAATTTGAACTTTTGTGCGCATTTATTTGGAAAGATGGGCGTTGATACACAAACTAAATACAATATAAGAATATGAAGTATGTTTGTAATAGAATGAGAGAGGTAGAATGTCTGGAAGAAAATGAATCGGTTGTAAAATTTATGGGAAACTGATTAATGTTATTGATGATAATACAATATCTTAGCGATGCTTTTTAATGAAAAATAATGTCGAGAGAAAAATGTTGAATGAAAGATGTGTGTATGACAGAAAGGTTACTTTTGTTATAAAACTGTTAATGTCATAATACACAAACGGATGGACAGTCTAATTCATAGATGGTGTATTGGTCTAATATCATGTAGTGGACATCAAATCTATCACCTGAGTTTGGTCTGTGTTAGTGATATCATTACGATAACAGTATCAAGAATAGTTTCTTATGTGGATATGAAGGATATTCTATCGGAGGGTCGCAAAATGTTGCAAATCCCTAGCTTTGCCGAGTGTTTTACGAGATTTTGTCATCATTCCAAAGCTAGCCTATCCCTATCCTTCATATTTACATAATATAATTTACATTATATTATAACTCGACGTTTCATTGCAATTTTACAATCATAATATCCTGCCATTTTGAAATAACTTTACAAATAAGTTCGCAGATTCCATGCAACGATTAGTCTACAGCATTGTTGGTACTATTACTCTATGGTATGCTATGTTGTATTTGCATATGACAGAGTTAACTGCCCTTGTGGTTTGGTATTGATTGGACATCTTATGCATGGGAGCGTAACGTTATACTTTTTAGAGAAAACGACCTTGATTACGCCTGAATAATGACGTCACAATGGATACCTACCGCGAGGGAGGTACCTCTGTAATATTAAAAAATTCGAAATAAAATATCCATGAAGATTATCTTTTGCATAAGTAGCCAAGTTTTACCATTTTTTACTGAAATTGTTTTTACTTAAATCATCACTGCGCCACCATTTTTTGCTGTATTGAGGTAATTTTTGCTGCAAGTTATGGTTAAGGTGATATAAGCACTTGTATAAAGATTATAGAAATTAAATATCAAGCAGAAGAAAGATGTGTTTTTAAAATATTACGTATTATGTATCTAAGATATTAAAACTAAAACAGAAAAAAAGGTGTTAACTTCAGTTTTTTTCTTTTTGTTGGTCATAATTTTGCCATGATCGACCATTTAATAATTTTGCAAAGGAACAACGTTCTTGGCAGAAGAAATTGTGTTAATGAAATTCTCTAATTCTTTAATTCTTTGATGAATAGCAATACTTAGTATCATCTATCGAATCTTTACAGTCATTCTAGAATCCTCTTTTTCGTTGAAATCAATATCAATCATAATGTGAAATATAAACGATTGTTTTTTATCTCTTTGCATTTTTTTAAAACAAAAAGGATGACATGCACATTCTTAATCAAATCCTGTTTTTGTCTTTTGTTCATTGTCACAGATGTTATTAGACCTTGATCATTGATTATGCCAAACAAAACCACATTATGACGTAATAAATGGACTATGAAGTGATGTCCAAATCAACGACTGTGATTAACTGGTTAGAGTTTGTTGACTTTCAAAATGGTGTATTTGAAATTTTTTAATCAATTTGGAATTCACCTATATACCATATAAATCATCAATCACATGGATGTACAGTGTACTAAGAAGAGGTTAATTGTGACAGTATTTTTCATAATGATTTTTATATTAACAAATCTACAAAGAATCTCGTTAGAAAATCGCATATCATTTTTTTTCTACAAGGTATCAATTACTTAATTATAGAAAAAAATCATAGCAATAATAAATAGTACGTTAATGCAACATATGCGGGCTGTAGATTACATTTACAACAGTTGGTAATATCATTTGTATTGTTAAGATATAGCAAGCAGCAATCGGCAATCAATATGCCTATTACCGTGTATAGCTGGCTATTTTTGCAGGGTGATATTTTTGTAACTTCGCGAGACTTTACTTAACTTTGATTCGAGACGAAATGTTGCGTAATGCTTGAATCATATAATATACATCATACACTTATGGACAGAGAGCGAATCTAACCGCTGAAATTCAGTTTTCCTGATGTTAGTTAAATCATGAATTTTGGACCACGTAAATATCACACTATGTGTGGTATGTAGTAATAGAATTTGTTCACTCGTATCTATCAGTATTTACCAACCATACACTTATATATCAAGCAGTGTTGATATCAAAATACCAAGGTTTGATATATTTTCTGTCCTTAAATAGTTGATCAGGTCTACAATCGTAGCCAAACACTTCACAATCTGGCTGGAGTAGTTTACTTAGTTTCTCCATGTCTGCTGTGTCAACGGTGGAATACGCTTCTAAGAACGCTTCCTCTTTGTTCTTTTTAGACACTTTCTCGTCATCCGCATCACCGATGGCTTGTACAACAATATCATGGAAAGCAGATGGCGTAATCAAGTCGCTATACATCTCGGGAATAGAATAATTGGATGATTTGCTTATTATACCATCCATCTGAAACCCTTTCCACATTTTCTTCAGAACCTGACTAAAGGTATTCGTACATAGAACCCCATGTGTATTTTGGTATTTGGATAGCATATCCATACGTTCTTTTATTGTATAATCTCGAAATTGTTTCCTGAAGTTGTTTTCTAGACTTGCGATTATTTTCGGTTGATTCATTTTATCCAGTAAATACATCGTGTCTTGTTTTATTGTTTCCATTTTACCAATAAAATCGTACTTGTATTGACAAGGATCACAAAAGTCAAAGGCGAAACCATAATGCAAATCACGCGGTATGCTATGTTCTTCAGAATAAATGACATATTTAATAAACTCGCTGAATGTTATATCGGATACACATTTTCGTTTTTTCTTTTCTCGTCGTACAATTTTAGCTATTTTCGGAGCTTCGGCTTTCCAGTGGTAGTTAGGTCTGAATAGTTTATCGGTGTAACCAGATAGGAGCCGACGATACGGATCCCTGGTAAACATAAAAGAGAAGGATTTGTCGAAGAATGGGACCCGTGCCTTTTCTGGCAAAGAATGCAGTGAACTTATGGTTATACCTCGCTGATAAAATGTTGTCGGATCGAATGGAGTTGTTGCTTTGAGATTTCCTCTAACCATCTAAAAGAAAAGAATATAGTAGATTATTATATTAACAAGATAATGAATTTAAACAAATCTATAGGTAGTCCACACTCATATACCCAACTACTGTGCGAATTGATATATAGGGAACTAGTACCATAGTACCATACAAGTAGCTATAGGTTCCGGTTTGCTTCTACGTGTTGAAACTTGCAGCTAATCAGTATTCGGTACTCATAGGATTCCTAAGGTATATCATTAAACAAATTGAATTTCATAGTATTTTGATAAACTGAGATTTTCGATTCAATCAGCCTTAGCTTGTACTTTTTATAAATTTTATAAAATCTTCTTTGAAACTAAGCATATGATAACACCCATATTACAATGGTAACACCCTTATAGGGTGGGAATTCAAAATTGTACACATGATGGGGCTGACCCCCCGAGGTCCAGAGGGGCGGGCCAAAAGGGGTCATTTTTTTCTGTTTTCATATAAACGACTTCTTCTGTTAAACTAAGCATGGAATAACACTCATAATGCAATTGTAGCATCTTTAAAGGGTGGGGATTCAAAATTGAACAAATGATGGGGCTAACCCCTGGAGACCTGAGGGGCCGAGACAAAAGGGGTCAATTTGGCTATTTCCATATAAATGACTTCTTCTCTGCAACTGAACATGGAAGAGCACTCATAATGCAATGGTAGCATCCTTATAGAGTGGGGGTTCAAAATTTTACAAATGATGGGACTGATCCTCTGGGGGCCTGAGGGGCGGGGTCAAAAGGGGTCAATTTTGCTATTTTCATATAAATTACTTCCTCTCTGAAACTGTTATTGGATAGCATATTCGTATGGTATCTATAGCATCATTTTATGGTTGAGATTCAAATTTAACAAACCTTGGGGTTAATTTGTCTTTGTGATTTTTGAATCACTAATTACTAAATTACAGAATTACAAAAAAAATCAGGTGAGCGATACAGGCCCTATGGGCCTCTTGTTTACATATTTGTTTGCTTAATGTTCATCTGTACATCAATATATTTCCTTTTTGTCGGTTCAGCAGACCCAGTTACTCTCACAGGATTGATAACAAAACAATACAATTTAAATTAACAAACCCTGTAATATGCAAATGCAGAACAATTTTAAACAGTGCGATTTAACAAAATCGGCGTGTTTACGGTCTTACCTTGCCTGACGATAAAGTCTCTTTGTAAGTGAGTTTTTAATGGTTTGAATGCTTAAATCTAAACACCATCCGCAATACGAAAGGAACTCAGGCCAAAATAAATATGTCTATTTTTGGTTACATTGGCTAAAAAATAGGGTCGGTAGGTCGGGATGTTTTTTTTGGGTTTTTTTTTGTGTGTGTGTCTTTCACTTTTAAATAATTGCCGGAACCGGAGATTGAGTTGTAAGTCCCGACTTTTTAAAACAAAATTCCTAGAAAATGGAAAAAAAATAGGGTTGGGGTAAAAAAAACTAGGGTCGGTCGGGTAACCCTAAACAGAAATATCATTTTTTGGCCTCATGAGTCTAAACAAATCACCACAAGTGTGCAGCACTGACAATGTTTTGTATATATATATATATGAGACTACTCTAATTGATATGCCCAAGAATATAAACATGACACGAACATATAGACAAATATACCTACTGTTAATAACACGACCCAGAATACAAATCATGTAACAAACTTATAGGCAAAGACACTTACTCGAAATAATATGCCCCAGAATGTAAATCCAGCCTTAAGGAGATAGCAATATGTTAATTCATGTTTTTTATCAATACTAATGTGAGGAGAAATATCGGTTATGGATTTGTTTCTTCGGAGCTCGCTCTCTTTCGTGGAGCATACTCTATGGATTCTCTCCCTTCTTTCTTTGTTTACTTCACCAACATCCGGGTGTTTAGACGGCTGACCCTGAACTCGGTTTACATCTCTAACATTCTGTTGTGTTTCAATCTGTTGAAATATAAAAAAAACAAACACAAACTAGGACAAACATTTACTATTTAATCAAAACAGACCATGGTGATATTTCATGGGGAAAATATTATGTAATAATATAAGAATTGTTACATTTCACTGACCTATTTTTGTGTTTTGGAACGGTAACAAATGTTAACGCTATTCAATTTCAGAGACTACAGTATGTAACGGTAATTTGTAACATCAGTCGAGTAACAAAATGTTGATAATCAATTAATCTCAGGGAAAACTTAAGTGACCACTTTTAAATTACATTTATATAACATTTTTGTACCGTCAGTACTTAAACATATTTCCTATATAAATTTTCTTTATATTGAAACTAACCTATACTCATATATAGAAAATATATGATTAGTTTCTTGAAATATAAGCTACATTTTGGCGAATATCTTGTATTTTTAGACACGGACCATGTATTCTTTTTACAGTGTTACATTACAAAAAGGTTTTTTTATATTTAGCAGTGTTATATTTGTTAACATATTCGTATTAGAATGTTCAACAAGCATATCCGACTTTCAAACAATGGATCAACCAATAGAAGGTCGATGGAATCGGCGAACAAAGCTAAAATACAGTTATTATCCGTTAGTGTTGAATACAGCAAAACTAAATGTGGTATGTATATTCCGACAATGCAAATTTGCTTGCAGGATAAATCTCATTCACTTCATTTGTATACATATATATATAGATTGTGTTACCTTGAATATTACTTACATCGGTATTACCTGTTGTTCAAACAATCTCAGTTTATTTTGAAATACAATTTTTGTTCTTCCTTCAATCTGATTGAAATGCATATCCTTATAACCACTCCAACGTAGTGACACTAAGGATCTGTATTTTAATCAGATTAGTTGATCCTTATTACTCAGAGGAGTAAGCTTTTTTTAATGAATTCAGAGAAATACATAATTTGTTGTAACTTACCTCCGAATGGCCGTCATGTGACAAGCCTGCAAAGAAATGATAAACAAATTAAATTTACATAGTATGTTTCTGATAAAACAATGAGTATATAATGGATTACACTTTAGTATACACTTCCTCCTTAATTTGTTTTACTTCTGTTATTTCCTATTCCTTATCTATTTCCTTCTTTTAAATTCCAGATGAAATTCGCGTGACAAAATTCATATTTGATTTGATTTTGTTTATAATGTTAATTGTAACAGCCAGGGTCACCTAAGAACGGCCTCCCATATGTGCAACGTGTTGCAGTAGCGGGTCCTGCGGGTAGGGCGTAAGTATTGTACCTGCTGTTTAGGATCTTATTTTTTTCTTTCTTCCTACCTTACATTTTTCTTCCAAACGTCTCCCTTGACACCACCTCACTTTCGGCATAACAATGGTTTAGCGCTCATGTCTGTGAGGAAGGCTCAGGGTTCTGTCCCTTGACTGAGACACACCATATTATTTAAAAGTGATAGCTTCTACTCCTGCTTGCACTCAGCATAAAATGAGTGGGGTGACTGGTTCGCCCGTTGTCAGTATAATGTGACAGAATGGAATATGTTGCTTGGTGTCTTCGGCGGCATGCTTCAGTGATATAGCACTATAAAAAGCGCATGATTTCTAATTCCACTGTAAAAGAAAACACAACACGGATATACCGCAGTCACCCAAAAACGCACCTCACGCTTCATACACGCAACACACCGCATACATGGGAGGCCATTTTTAATGTTAATAGGACGTTATTTTAATCATATAAACAAACAATAGAGGAACTCTTGAACTTTCTTTAGTGTTATGTCACTGAAGTATACCGGCGAAGACGCAGAAACAAGAACATCATGTCATACAATTATTCGGTACAAAATTTATCTGTGTTTCAGTATGTGTACTAGAATTAAAACCATTTTAAGCTGAATTTATCTTCCTGTAAAACCACTGACTTCTTTAGAAGTAGTAAGTCCCTTTATAGTACATGTATTTTGTTTTTCTCATTTCAAATAATAAATAGGTTCGTTCCTGATGTTGAACTCTTTTACAATAAGTATAGGAGAAACACCGACAACTGTGGAATAGTCATGTTTTAAATCCATTTACATTGATAAATAACGGTTTGTAAATAATATCAACAGCTGCCACGTATCAGGGTTACTGATTTACTCAAATTGAAAGACACTCAACTGTACACTACACCCTGTCCTGTTAAAACGACAATCGTACCATGTATTTTCTGTTAACGCTATTCAATTTCAGAGACTACAGTATGTCTCGACCAGTAGCTAGAGTAGTCTTATCAATAGGCCGATCGCTTATATGCATGACATTGTATAAAATTAACCCAACGTAGTGAGTGATGGCATGTATATGGGACAAAAAAGCAGAAACTATATTTAGTCGCATTTCAATGCACAAATTCTAAAGCCCGATTTGCATGACTAGTCCTAGGTACTTCACTGATATGTAAATTTGGTATTTTGCAGCATAAAATCCAGCGTTAACATGCTCTATTTAACTAGCCGAATATTGACCTCGTCCAGACAGTCAGGGTGTCATGTATTCATGGGGCAGTGATGTATGCCGGTGTTTACTGCACACAATGGAAGGTCTTTGCCTATGAATGTATGGTGATAACTGTATAATACTTGTTTATATATTTTGATAAATGCCAGAACTTTATCAAAAAAATTGGTTTGATTTGATAAGGACCATGGTTGGTTTGGTGCCCAGTATTGAAATATTCTATGCCAGACAAGTTTTTTTACGGGGGTCGTTATAACTTTACAGGTCTATGATTCTGAACATTTCTGCATTCATGAGGCCTTCCAAGACGATCAGCAGCTCACGGCATAACTAGGTGTTATTACGGTAATGCTGCTTCGCGAGAGACCCTAGTTTTACTCCTACTTAAAATGTCACTATATTATACTTTTTTGTGAGGTGTGGTATTGTAAAACTACTGTGAACCCATCACTGTACGATGACCTAGTTTATTGGGACAATGTTATTGCCATTTAAAACCACTTTAAGCATTTTTAACATTGTGTAACGTAATGTACATCATGATCTTAACGTGGAGGTATCACTTACCCCAAAATTCTCCCCATAATCAATACTTATTATTTGTTTTTCTTCTGTCAAAATTTTGAAGAAATTGAACCTGTAAATTTTTCTTAACTGATTTTCAATTTATTGTAAGTGAAAACCCAATTTTCTTATAAGGTAATGTTTAAAAAATGTTATTTATGATAAAAAGCACTATCATGCTTATGGGTTTGTAATCTATAAAACAAATAAATTACTTTGTTCATCACTTCAAAGGAGACAACTTGTTCAGCATAATGTAGTACTGCTTGAAGATATAGGCAACTGTATTATTCAGTTCTAGCCTCTGCGTGTAATACTTACCTTAGAACTACCTTCTTAAAAGGTACAGCATAGATTGAAGCGTACATATTAAACAGTTCCTTGTCAATTACCGCCCCCTCTTGCGATTTAGACTTATTCTTTAGTAAATACTTAATGAAGGTAATAACCAAAGGCAAGAGAGGTGATTCATTGTCATTTTGAAGAAAATAATAATTTCGAAAAAAAATTACTCCAGGAAGAAGGAAAAAAAAGACACACTGAAATCAGTGTGTCACATGTTACCAATTTATTTTTATTTTGTGACTTGTCGGGATGATAATGCCTTTACCTGGACACGTCCGACCTGGTCATCTTAGCTAATAAATTACAAAAAAATATCCGCTCACAACCTAACCCCAGATAAGTTACCATGGTCGGAGAACGCATAGATAGAGTCATTTACAATTCCGCTTGATTAAGAAATAAACATTTTGTCTAAGTCGTGGCGGTGGTGACCTTAAAACATACAATGTGTACGTTTCAGAACCAGGGTTGGGGTCAATTACATTGCAATGTAATTAATTACAATTACAATTACAATTACTTGGTCAAAACTCAATTACAATTACAATTACAATTACTCAGTTTTGTAAATGTAATTAATTACAATTACACATTACATTTTCTTAATATGTTTTTTATATGTTTATACCAAGGATTTATGAGATATACGTCCTTGCATATATACACATTTGTATAATCATACACTGTAGCAGTTATACAGATATAATAAGTCGATATCAGTAAATTCTGATAGAACACATGTTCACTTCACATAAACCGCAAGGTACAATTGAGTATTGGTAGGGTGTATTTGTTTTACATGTAAATTTTTTTTGGACCTAGCAGAAATATTGTCAAATGCGTCAGCTTTATGTACAAGGTATTCATATTTATTTATTGCATTTTATCATCATTAGCATCTCAAAATCATCATCAGACAGTCTGTATCTGTCTGGTCGGAATATTAATCTTTGCCAGAAATTAACACTAAACAATCTCTCTACTGGAGCTGAAGTGGCTGGTATAGCTAAGTACTTGCTAGCTAAAAAAGACGAATTTAGAAATCTGCAAGAATAATCTTTCCAGAACTTTAATGGGTCACAATATTTCTCTGTGCAATCTTCACTAATGTAGATGCCTACAATTCATTGGATTTAAGACCTCAGTTGTGTCTCTTTCGTAACAGTGTTATTTATATAGTGGGAAGAAAACTGAAAAAAAAGTCTTCTGTTAATTATAATTTTCTTGGCAGGGGCGTGAAGACAAATCTGAACTATCATCTATATTTTTGCCTTCATTAGATTTGCTAATTAGGTGATCAACAGGTGTTATATAAGCAAGACCTTTGTGAGTTGTAATCACAGGCTTTGTGTTCACAACTTCAAACTAGTATATTGCTTGAGGGGTAAATCACACATGCAGAACGTAAACAACCGAAAGGTAGATATGCGGTGTTGTGATCGCTTCAGTGGACACGATTGAAAACAAAACAAAAATAATGAAAGAGAAAAAGAAACTGAAAAGTACAGACAACTACAACAATGTGTACATTGACAGTGACAAATCAAAAAGTGAGCTTGAGACAGAACGTACACCACTACACACAGTCCTAAAAGAAATCGGCAGAAATAATAAATACCGAGTACAGGGTACCCGATTAGTGCGTCGTACACGTGATCATGAGCGCAACTCAGGCCAGGATGACTCGTACAGTGACTCGGCGCGTACGCGGCTGCACGTGGTGAACAAGTGCATAACAGTGACACACACGTGAATGCTCATGACAGTCGTCCGCGGGACAGAAACCACAGAAATGGGGACATACCAACACAGAGACAATAGTTTTTTCAAACTCATGGAAGAATCAACGGCACACAAATTCAAATAGACGTCAAAATGGGACAGGTTTGATAACAGAACCGAATGCGATAACAGGACACGCGTGACCGACTTACGCCTAGCTAGGCCCACACGTGGTAACGTAAACAACCATCACGGTGGGCAGGGGACCGTCAAAACACACGACACTATAATGAACGTAGATAGGGAAACGGAGAAATCCCGTCTGTCTCTAGGATTTTGGAATTTGGCAGGGTTGTCAGTGAATAATAAAAAAACAATTTTGACTTTAGACAAAAGTAATCACCGCAATGAACTTTGACATTTTTGCGGTGTGCGAGACATTCCTGAGAGGTGATGAGGAACCACATATCAATGGATATCGATGGATTGGAAATAACCGGAAAGCTTTACATCAAAAAGCTAAGCGGGGGGGAAGCGGCGGTGTAGGAGTTTTTATAAACGAAATTAGATGCTCCACCGCCGAAGAGCATAAATGATATTTATCATTTGAACATTACATTTACAATATCGTACGAAATAGTGCCGGATTTTTTCGGGATTAATTATTTTTTACATTTTTAATGAAGCAAAATTAGAAGCTCAAATTTTCGGATGGTGTACTTTTGTAACTGAAGAAAAATACAATGCCGCTCTGTTTTTGATTTTATGGATAAAACTCAGTAATGGAGCTGAGAAGGACCTTTATTTTCTGTGTGTGTTTACCTTACTACCCCAACAATCAACAAGGTCAGCGGAAAGTGATGCTTTTTTCCATAACCTGTTGGAAAGTATTTATTCTTATCAAACCTTGGGTAACATATGTATAGCAGGAGACTTCAATGCCAGAATAAAGCGATTCAGCTGACTTTATTGAAGGTGTTGATACAATACCCCCCTAGACACTCAATTGACGACGGATCAAATCATTATGGTGATGTTTTTATTGACTTTATGATTGAAACCAATACTTGTGTCTTAAACGGTAGATTTGGATCTGATGATTTTACTCATGTCTCAAGAAGGGGCAGATCAGTTGTCGATTACGTTATAGTTCCGCACGAACAATTATTTTTATTTGATAGTTTTAATGTACTTTTAATGTCAGACATTGTGCGCAACCTAGGCCTGGAGGGTCACACCAGCGTACCCGATCATTCTATACTCGGATTTACTATGGGAACAAAACGGACAACAACAAGAAATCAAGAAAGTATCCCGGATTCCAGCAAAAAATATAACTTATCGACGTTACCGTCAGATTTTCTAAGTGATGCCGAAAGTATCGACGCAATAAACTCGACAATCCGGATAATCGAGCGAAATCTGGAGGATAATGGAGATATTGATCAAGCGTACTCAAATCTTAAAGATCTCATATTCACGGAAATGGACAAGCGGGTGAAAATAACGCGAAAAACTGTTGGTCGGCCCAAAACCAAATACCTATTGAAACCATATTGGAACGACGAACTCCAAACACAGTGGAACATTGCTCATGAGTGTGAACGTTTATGGCTGAAATTTAAAGGGTCTCGTTCGGCAAAACACAAACTTAAGGAGAGTTTTTGTCGGGAACGGAAAACGTTTGATCAGCTTAATCGTAAATATAAACGGCGATTCCAGTTAGAGGAACAATCGAAACTTAATTCTTTGTTATTAGAGAACAATTCTAGAGACATGTGGAAAGAGATTGGCAAGCTCGGTATGGCAAATGCACGACAAAAGGAAATCCCCATGGAAACCGTGAACACCGATGGTAACATAGTTCGTGAAAAAGACGAAGTCCTCGAATGTTGGAAAAATAAATATGAAAAAACTCTACAATAGTCATGGTGATTCAAATGATTTTGACGAGACTCATCTCGCTGATGTAAAAACGAAACTAGAGACAAATAGTGTAGAGGTTTCTAACACGGTAGATGTTACGTCCCTTAATACACCATTTACCAGGGAGGAAGTACGGAAAGCTATCGCGCGTGCGAAAAACAGAAAATCACCAGGTTTTGACAATATTCCAGTAGAGGTTCTCCGGAACGACGCGTGTGTGAACATACTTCTCAAGATTTTTAAATACTCCTTTGACAATAGTACTGTACCAAAAGATTGGACTTCCGGAATAATTCATCCTATCCCTAAGTCGGATACGAAAGACTTCACCAATCCGCTTAGTTACCGCGGGATATCGCTTTTGTCTGTACCCAGTAAAATTTATACCGATATCCTAGGACAACGCTTAAACACCTGGCTTGAACGTCATAACTTACTAGCGGACGAACAAAACGGCTTCCGTTCGAAGAGGAGCTGCCTCGACCACATCTATTCGCTTTATAGTGTGTTAAATAACCGAAAACTTTCCAGAGACTCGACGTTCGTTTGTTACGTAGACGCTAAAAAGGCGTTCGACACCGTCAACAGACATTGCCTATGGTACAAACTTAAAGCTATTGGCATAAGTGGATTATTCTTGGACGCGGTGAAATCTCTCTATTCACAGTCGCGATGTGCGGTACGGCTGAACAATCACGTCACCGATTGGTTTAACGTCAACAACGGCGTAAAACAAGGTTGCAATATTTCGCCGAGTTTATTCGCCATATACATCAACGACCTTGCAGAGGAAATCAATAACCTTCGATGTGGAGTCACGATTGGTGATAGCATGATCTCTATTCTTCTTTACGCTGACGACGTGGCGTTATTGGCGCCGGATGAGCCCTCCTTACAACGGATGATGAATTGTTTGCATAATTGGTGTTGGAAGTGGCGTCTTACGGTCAACGTCGAAAAAACCAACGTTATTCACTTTAGAAACAAAAGTGTACCAAAATCGAATTTCCAGTTCACATGTGGCGATCTTAATATCCAGACTACCGATCGCTATAAATACTTGGGTATATGGTTTACGGAACACTTAGACATGGAGCTTACTGTCAAGGAACTAGCGAAATCAGCAAGTCGAGCACTCGGCGCACTATACAGCAAATTTAGATTCGCGGGTGGCATGTCGTTTGGTGTTTTTAAGAACCTTTATGAATCGTTAGTGGAGCCCGTACTTTTCTACTGTGCCGGTATATGGGGAATTAACTCTTACCGTTTTGTTCAAACCGTGCAAAACAAGGCCGGGCGCTACTTCCTTGGCTCCGGAAAAAATGCTTCAAACGTGGCGACAAGAGGCGACCTTGGGTGGAACTCGTGTGCAACGAAACAGAAAATAGAAGTATGTAGGCTTTGGCTAAAACTCAAGTGCTGTGAACCCCGGCGTCTCATAAAAACAATTCATATCTGGTCACTCTCTCGAGGAAGAAGCTGGGATAAACGAGTGGAATCCATGTTAAATATACGGAACTTGAACTCTCTATTAGAACCTACCCCTTGTTATATATCAGGTCTCAATAATGCAAAACTAGTATTCAAACAGGAGGATGTAACTAACTGGTATAGACAAATGTGGAACGACTCCGGTCAAGACAACAGAAATAAGCTTAGGACCTACCGAACGTATAAAAATAATCTTGCTCCGGAACCATATGTGACGTTAATAATGAACTATAAACATCGACAAACCTTAGCCAAATTTCGCTGTGGGAACTTGAAACTTAAAGTAGAGACGGGACGGTATTCTCATCCTGTTATACCTTTACAGGAGAGAAAATGTACTTTGTGCAATTCAGGCTCTATAGAAGATGAGACTCATTTTCTGATAGATTGTGACTTTTACTCAGATTTGAAACTTTCTCTATACAACAAAGCATCTTTTTATTTACCAAACTTCACAAACCTTGATTCTTCTCTTAAATTACAATTTCTTATGCAGAATACGAACCTTCAATCCACGTTAGCGGCCACATTATATAACATGTACAGACGAAGATTATGTTTTGATTTTGTTTAATAATAATATGTACTAGTACATGCTTTTAAGAATCCCAACCTATATAATGATACTGATCAGGTATCTCCTTACCGATATACGATAGAACAGGCACCATTTTACGATCGTGACGAATTTTTTAACTGGATAATTTGATACTTTTTAAATATATATATATTCTTTTCAGTGTCTCGTAAGTCAGATCTGGCTTGGCATTTTTATTCTAATTGGTAAATTATTTATCATGGCTGTTTTTTACCCTGTTGTAAAAATGTGTGACACTCTAATAAATAAAATATTGTATTGTATTGTATTGTATTGGTAAACTACAGGTACCTATACTATACTGTATACTATGGTTACTGTCTCACATATGTTACCTGTTTAAATTTCTACATAGCCAAATAAATGTCATGCATTCATTAAATTTGGTAATTATTTAGACATTAGTAAATATATAAATGTAATTGAAAAGTAATTGAAATGTAAATTACACATGTAATTGAAATATTTCTTAATTACAAATTACTTTCAATTACTTGAAAAAATGTAATTAATTGCAATTAATTACAATTACATTTTTAATTACCCCAACCCTGTTAAGAACCTTGAGATATGATACAGCCATTAACTAATGATGAAAATACAATAAATCTATGCAGGAAGTTGTATTCAATATATGGATGAAATTACCTTGTTAATGTCAAATCTGATAATGAAATTCCACAAAATGATACTCACAATTTACCGGCCTGTTTATAAAAAGTTTTCTATTCATGAAGACCTTCATGCAATTGCATATCATCCTTCATGATATTGTAGATCATGTGGGTCTTTATGGCGGTTTTAGGTCAGCCCCACTTAGGCTAGCATAATCTTGATAAAATTTTATTGTTTAGATGTAGTGATTTGTATTTTGCATATTTGATAATCGTTATTTCTTGTTTTAATCCACATGGTGGATCATTAACATAAATGTAAATGTCACTCTTTTTGGGGATGACCTTTTCGATTTCATTCAGTTGTTGAGTTGTTCTTAACTAATGTATGTATAGTTTTCATCTTTAACGTATAGTCTACTATTGTTCTGTCAAACGAACCCAAACAATACACTTGACATGATATATATATATACTCTGTATTTACAACAAAATCAGACAACTGAATTTCACTATCAATATGAGAATAATTGCAACACCAATAATGTTTATAAACGTGCTATAGATAACATTTTCAACATATGTAAGATTCATGGTCATTAAAATATATATGGTATAAAGACAATCTGATTAAAATCAGCTGTTTGATACTCCGCTAACTTCGTGCTCCGCTACAAACAGTTTGTAGCGGAGCACGAAGTTAGCGGAGTATCAAACAGCTGATTTTAATCAGATTGGTATAAAGAACTCATGACCGCGTTCATCCCCGTTGTAGAAACGTACTATAAACACCACGGTGATCTGTTACTTTTCAATTCAATCCATCACGCACTTATAGGAAATATTTCTCTTTACGCTATAAGCACTTTAAGGTATACGTCACTGACACATAGCAAAAATATGCAGATAAAAATAAATATACGTTTTTCTCAACCGTTGTTCATACCATCGATTGGAAATTCGTGCCAGATTCCTGAAGGTAGCTTAGAGTAAAATAAATCGACTTCTCCTTTGTGACATTAAAAGAAGTAGTCCAGAGTCTATTTACATCAAAAATATTAAAGATCACTTTTGTGTTTTGTAGCGATTGATTAGCTATAGTCAAATATTTTCTGAAAAAGTAGATAATAGTGTATATCTAGCATTATATGGGATATCACTAAAGTACTGCTCTGGTGCTGTTTAACCAAAGTGATTTGATTCATTGTTAGCATACATCATTATGTTGATGTTTCTTATTGATTACATTGGTGCATCTCATGTTTGGTACCAAATAGTCATCAATATCTATATTAGGTAGTCCATGTTACCTGATGTACACTTTACATGAACCGTAACGCTGAAAAATGACACTTTAGATTCACCGCAAACTGGTTTATAAGAGAGATAGGCCTATCTGTAACATGAATCGCATATTTGGAGATCTTATAAATTACGGCGTCGATGGAAACAAAACATTTAACGAAAACAACAATGGCGGTTATAGGAGATGACATACATATTAACATTATTGATTAGCTTTGATGTCCGAGATGTCAAAGGTATGTTTAAATGGTTAGTTATGATAAGAAGAGGTCAGGTGTGTCAGTATGGGAGCATACATTTTGTAGGTGACGCGAATTGGTAGCATAGGTGGCCATGGGGAAACATGATCACACTTAAACACACATACACGTACATGGTACACTTACCTGTGGGTTGGATCGATATTATCCACTTTATGGAAACACACATTAGCAGAAGTCCTGTCAAGAACCACACCAATTTCCCTTTCCATCTACGAATTGCCATTTCACAATGATGTTAGCAAATGACTACACAGTCACGGATGACGAAGAAACTAAATATAGTATAGCGAAAAAAACAAGGCGACTGGCAAAATCAAACCGGCATCATGTCACGGTCGGCTGCGTCTCTATAACACGCCAAATACTCATTTTCCTTTTATGTAAGAAGAGAACGCGCGGCTGTGCATTATAGATTGGTATCTATTGTTTGCAAACGAAACACATACAGCAATGCCAGAAAACGAATGTAAGCGATCGTTCATAACATACTGAACACCTTGTGTATCTGAATCTGAAAATGACACTAAGGATCACAGGGACTTGTAACGTAGGTTGTGAGAAAGTCTGTTGTGTATACATGTGTACTATATACTATATAAAAGGACAAGGGAACCAACGACTCGCTTGGAAGAGGTACACCTGCCTCTACAAAAGTCGCCCGTATTCCGTCAAACATGGATAAATATGTACATATATAATACCAATACATTCTTAAATAAATTTTCGACATGGAAAACACAACTTCAATCACGATATAATATATCAACATACCTTTATTTCACTATGAACGTGGAAAATGCAGTCAGATTTCCTCGCTGTCGTTTTGCTTGTCCACTGAAATCTAGGTTAAACACGTTTGAGTGGATATTGTGTACCCCATACCCGGACCCGAACTGGAAACCCCATATACACAGTGCCTGTATACTAAAAGCTACAATATTAATGTGGTAACGGTAAAGTAAAGATTAGAGTCTCGACTTAAGTTAGATTCTTCAATTAATGATACGTGTATTTCAAATAAAGGTACTTCTAAGAACCTTAACCATGAAACTTAATTTATACAGAGTCTGGGTGCAGAATTTCAGTGCAGTAGCGGGTAAGGGCGAGTACACTAAAAAGGTACCCATCATCAATTACAATATGGCGGATTATACGAACAAGAGTCGAGTGTTGGATAAAAAAAGTGTGATTCCTCGCTTAGTTGTTGGATTGGATTAATGAAAGCGTTATCGGATATAGCCTATTTGTATTTGCAATGGGAAAATATCACCAGAAAGTGAAATGAATGCATACAAAATTTGTTACAAGGGAATATGAGTGCCTTTGACCTAGATTTCACTGGACAGGCATAACGACAGTGAGGATATCTGACTGCATTTTCCACGTTCATAATGAAATAAAGGTATGTTAATATATTATTTCGTGTCTGAAGTTGTGTTTTCTGTATCGAAAATTTATTTAAGAATATATTAGTATTAAATATATACATATTTATCCATTGTTTGACGGAATACCGGCGACTTTTGTAGAGGCAAGTGTACTTCTTCCGAGCGAGCCGTTGGTTCCCTTGTCCTTTTATATAGTATATAGTACACATGTATACACAACAGACTTTCTCACAACCTACGTTACAAGTCCCTGTGCTAAGGATGAACGTTTTGAAACGTGTTGTAGCCTGAAGGCTAACTTGTTATTGTGTCTCACTCTTACTTCATTAAAAATGCAACACTTTAAAGGGACTATTCGATCTAAGATTACATAAATACTTGCACATATTTCGGAAACAAACCAGTTCTAATGGTAATTAGATTAGTTGGTTTAACTGTGATGTGTCAGAAAAGCCCACAGTAGTCAAATGTATGTGAAATGTTCAATCGCCATTACACTTAGCCTTGTATGCCGAACCCTGACCCTTGCCTGTGCAGTAAAGAATTTTTTGTCTAGAACTACTCAAAACGCTCTTACAGTTGTGTTAACATTATTAGATGCACGTTCCTGTTAATAAATAATTTTATCAACTCCTCAGTGGTTATGTATTGCATTTGTTTTACGTGGGTGACTTTGACTCGGGTAAGGGTACACCGTACATGTTGTACCTGCTTACATTATGTAATCGTATTGATCAACGATTTGGAATTTCAATGGTATTAATCAAAATACTTAACAATGTTGTGGAATTTGTCACTATTTCTTTTCAAATGTTTCATAAGGAATGTAGAACAATACATTTATGTCATACTTTGCTTCATGGTTATGTAAAGAATTAGCATCATTGAATTGTCCCTTTAAATACTATAAGACTAAATACAACATTGCAAATATAGATAGGGGAATTAGTCATCACTTAACTAAACGTTCTACAAATGTAAATTTCAGAAGAATGCTTTTTTCAATGTTGACAATGAACATATTCTTTCTTCCGAAAGAAAAACCCGTTCAGTATATTGTATGGACTTGTTTTCTATTTTAAAAATCACCGAATAACGGTAATTTTAACACTGCAGTAAAGTACACCTAATGTTAGAGAATTGGTTATATCTGCTGTTTATATTGACGACTGAAGTGGATCAGTTGATATCTATTTCCCAGTACCAATGATCATTATTGTCATCTGATTGATTGATTGATTGATTGATTGATTGATTGATTGATTGATTGATTGATTGATTGATTGATTGATTGATTGATTGATTGATTGATTGATTGATTGATTGATTGATTGATTGATTGATTGATTGATTGATTGATTGATTGATTGATTGATTGATTGATTTATTTATTTATTTATTGTTTAATTGATTGAGAATGGTTTCCCAGAATCAATCAATTTATTTGATTGATGGCTTGCCATTATGGTCTATTGATGGACCGGCGGCCATGTTAATTGGTGGATTACTGTTTCCCAGAATCTATCAATTAATTTGTGTTGTAGTTTTGATTGAATTTGTTTGATGACGTGCCATTATGGTCTATTGACAGACCGTGCCGCCAAATGTAGATATTAATTGAAGCTGTGACCATAAATCCAAATTCTTTGTTGTCTGTGCATCTACTGATAAACCTTCAATTATGAATGCATTTTGCAGTTAGTGCACAAGGTGGATAATATGAATGATACATGTATATCGTGTTGTTGCGAAGTTTTAGTAACCATGACACCATAATGATAACACCTAATGCTATCATTGACACCCTTTGTAACTTGTGACGAGTGTGTCCCCAATACGGCAAAAGAAGACTCAATAGCGGTGGTATAAATCAAAACAGAAAATATATACATAGGATCTTTACTACGTGTGCATCTCATATGGGATTTAAAGGCCCATTACCTTTCCGGAGCAAAATATAAAGGTTTGTTAAAAAACATTAATAACACCAGAAAATACATACCGATGATCTAAAATAAGGTTACGACACCAAACATATGCAAGATTGCCTGCGTAATATATGAAAACAGTGGAGAGTCAATTCGCTGTTTTGCCGTCTGGCGCAGTGATAGTCAACTACCGCGCGGTATTTAGGACGACGGCGGGAAACATAATACGACCCGCGTTATGAAAATAAATATTTTATTTATTTTAATCAAATCTTTCAGAAGGTGATGATAAATGTAGTATTAACGGTAAGTTAATAATTTTTAGGACTCTACAAAATTATCGATCTTGTTTTACATTCCCATTTTAAATATTAAAAGCCGTTTCGGAAAGGTAGTGGGCCTTTAATGAACCGAGCATTGGCGAGCAAAAATTAATACCGATGAGATAGAAAAAAATGATATCTAAAATGAAATGAATACACATCTTAGATCGCACAACTAAAACAATCTGCATTTTGAAGAATCTCACGTCAAAATGTATTGCAAAAATGTAGTTGAGACCGACATTTTGTCCCGTCGTCCTCGAAATCATAACGTCACCTCATTTGTTTCACTTCATTGCTTTTATCATGAATTATACGAAAAACTCATATGGATGAAATTACTAGATACTAGGCGGGTATATATATAATACTACCTGCATTAGAGGATGACAATGTCTACTGTAATTAGGAAATCCCTTTTGTTATTGTTCTGTTTTTTCTTATTATTTTTCTTTTTTTTTCTTATTTCCACAAATCTTGTTAGCAGGATATCTAACGAACCAAACAAGGTACGACACTCAACTTTGGACACGTTATGTACGTACATGGGTTATAAACGTACGTTCGATTTTTTCACAAAAATGTTCAAGGTCAAGGTCACAGACGTAAGAAATAACACTTTTTCGAAAAAAATTTAAACGTTCATAACTTCATTACCGAATATTTAATATATATAAGCTTATGCAGGTTTATTAGCGCACTTAACTTCCATGAAGAGAAATATAGTGCATTATTGTGACATCACAATAGAGACAAAAACAAAACAAAACAAAACAAAAAAAAATTACTGTAATGATATGACCCTGTTCAATTTTTATGTCATTTAGCCTATAAGTTGTATTTCAAATTTCCTACATGCAATGTATATAACTACAAATGTAGTTATATGATTAACAAAACCTTACACCTGTGGCTATTTGATTTTTTTTATACATGTATAACTATATGTTTATCTAACTTCATTATCATAGTCACTCAAGTATAATGCTACTGTATATCCATCTGTTTTGTGTTGATAAATAATAACCTTTTTATTCACAGGAAAGACACCATCAGTTAGCAGACTGAAGTCAGCTGCTGTACCCAGCATCTTCTGTTGGACCCAGCCAGAGTCCAAGTCAGCTATTAACAGAAAGGAAAGGGCGGTGTTGCGTGAAAATACAAGAATCAACATTGATAATGTCTGTACCAAACAGTTGGAGCAACAGTTTAATGATTGTGTAGACCTGCAGGAAGAGGTGGTGTATGTGACAGAGAGTGACAGTGATACTGTGATATCTTCTGTAGGTAATGAAAATGTTGACAAATCTACACAGACACATACCGGTGCTTCAAAGATTCCTATGTTTTCTGTTGAACAATTCGCAAATGATGACACTACCATCCACTTCTACACAGGTTTAGAGTCTTACCTGAAGTTCATGTTTGTGTTGTCTATACTTGGACAAGCTGCCTATTGTTTGAAATATATATTTTTTCAGATTGACACTGTATCTGTAGAAGATCAATTTTTCATGACACTTATGAAGCTCAGGCGTTGCACAACAAACTTTGAGTTGTCCAAATTTTTTCAATATCTGAGTCTAGTGTGAAAAATATTGTATATACATGGATCATATTTATGTCCAAACAGTGGCAGGAAATTAACATTTGGCCATCTCGCAGTTTAGTGAGGTACTTTGCCCCATCTGACTTCAAAGCCAAGTTCCCAACAACTAGAGTTATAGTAGATGGCACCGAATGTCCCATTAAGAAGCCAAGAGCTCCAAAAGCTCAACAAGGTACATTTTCTACCTACAAGAACAGGAACACCATAAAGATTCTAGTGGGATCAACAACAGGTGGATTGGTTAACTATGTTTCAACTGCATACGGTGGGTGTACAAGTGACCATCAAATTGTTGAAAGATGTAGGCTTGTAAATATTTGTGATCCTGGAGACAGTGTGATGGCGGATAAAGGTTTTAACGTACAAGATCTTTTTTGCTAGAATGGATGTCACTGTGAACATACCAACCTTCTTCAAAAAAAGAAACAGAATTAATTCAAAAACACTTCTGCGAGATAGAAGAATCTCAAGTAAAAGAGTCCACATTGAAAGAGTGATTGGTCTTGGAAAAACATTTAAAATTCTAACAAATCCTCTTAACAGTACTGAGACTAAACTTTCATCACATATCACATTCTGCTGTTATATGCTTTGTAACTTCAAAACTTGTATCATTCCAAGAGATGCTTAAAGGTTTAATCTTCAATAAAATGTAACACACTTTCAGATGTTATGAAACCATTTTAATAAATTACAACAACAGTTCAATATAATAGCAGAATCTGCTATGAGCATGGATTGTACATTATATTCTGCATATAAATGACCATTTAGAACTTTAGGACCTGTGAATGTAATTTTAATTACATTATAACTACTACATCTTATGTATATACTTTAGGATCTGTGAATGTAATTTGTAATTACATTATAACTACTACATCTTATGTATATACTTTAGGATCTGTGAATGTAATTTGTAATTACATTATAACTACTACATCTTATGTATATACTTTAGGATCTGTGAATGTAATTTTAATTACATTATAACTACTACATCTTATGTATATACTTTAGGATCTGTGTTAATTTGTAATTACATTACTTTAGGACATGTGAATGTAATTTGTAATTACATTAAAACTACTATATCCTACATTACATGTAGTTAGCACTTGGTTTGAAGCATTTAAATGTCATTAGATTACAATAACTTTACTGAAAATCACATTTGGTACAATACATGTATGCCAATTATATGGTATGTATATAGTCTACCTGCCCAGTGTGGCCCATCAGAGTGTTACTCAGCTGATGCAACTCCTGTATCATTTCATGCACTTAATGGTATTTAAATACAGTATGTTCGATAGGTTTCCAAATCATACCAGTACCACAGGTTTTAGATATTAGAAGGAAAATGCCATACTGTCGTGCCGGAATCCATTGAGATCATGATTAGACAGACTCAGTTTGACAAGTTATACTGTATCAATAAAATTTAGAATACAAATTGATCTTTTTAAATGTGCATACCAAGTTGAAATGTTATAGAATTTTTTCTTCAACTACTGATGGTTCAAAATTAATCAGGCAGGTAATGTTATGATGTATAAATGTGTCAATCATGCAATACTGACAGTTATAAGGGCACTTGCCTGTTTCTATTACATGATTCATGTATACTAATTTTTGTACAGGTGCTGAAATTGTCACTTCTAATGGATAGATAAAAGTGATCATTATACACAAGTTGAATGAGTAGCAAAGTAATATTTTAAGAGTTTACAGCTGCTTTTGTTTGTTAAAGTTGTTTGTCAAAATTATTATATTTCTGATTTGATTAAGTTATCATAACATGATTAGTGTAAACAAAGTACCTTTCACAATTTTATTTTAACACTTTATTAAAAAGGGCCTTCTACCTTAGAGGTGACTCAAATAGTTGTATTGTAAATAGGTACGTACATTTATCATTGTTTTATCAATATCATATATTTTACTACAATCGTAGCTAAATTACTTCATTGACAGATTTGATTGATGTAACTGATAAATCATTAAATGGAATAGCTATAGATAGTAATTAATAAAATATTGCTTGGAATATGTACACACTGTTCATGTATTGTTTCTTACTTTTTACATAGTGATCGAGGCCAACTCTGATAATATCTGTGTTTCCTATTTAGTATTACCTTTAGTCATCAATACAATATCATTACCGGCAGATAGCCATAAATGGCTTATAAACCATATAATTTACTAACATATTGTACTTTATTTGCAGATACCTATGCTACAAGGCAGCTTATTTATTTCATATAATTATGAAATTTATATTTGTTTTGTACCAATAAGTTCTGTCTTTTCTTTGTGAAAACTAGCTATATGTATAAATGTCAAGTGCAGGCAGGAAAAATGATAGGGAACACAATATTATGTTAGCCTTACTGATCAAATGGTTTGTAGTACAGCATATCCAACAATGTTGGTTTGAAGTATTTGTGATAAAAGTTGGTTAACTTTTCAACCATGTCTGCTATGAAGGCATCATCTCTGAGAACTGACAGGTACTTAATATCAGTGATATTTAGATCATTTGCATGGCAGACAATAAGAGTACATTCCTTTAAGCTTGTACATAAGAGTTGACCCTGGATTTGAAAATAATAGTCATGGTTTGGGTCCAAAGTGTACCAACTTTCTGAAGTTTGTTTCAAATATGGTACAGTGAGAGAATTAATTGGTTTGTCTCTTGAAACATAAGGGCACTTAACTTCAATGATGGACTTGTCAGTTACTATACCATCTGGTGAAGATGACAGATGTGGAAAGTCCATGGACACAAACAATCCACAAGGTTTAACGATGCACCCTGTGTCACTCATGTATTTCTGTATAGCAAAGCTCTCATATTTGCGACCATGTTCTAACGGTGCTGTTTTAATGTCAGCAAAATGTGTTAAAGATCTAGCTAGCTTCACAAAATCAGTACGATCCGTCGCTTTACATATTCTTCCATACATGGATGATGGAAGATGGTGCATGCGTTCTTCTTTCCAAGCAACATTATTTATTTGATCCCGTGTGCGTTCTTCAATTGCATCTATTTTCTCTTGTGTTATGTTGAGTAAGTTGATTCTTTCAAGAAATCTATCTTGGGGTGTTAGTTTCAAATAATCATGGTCATGGGCAACAGCGAATGCATTGACAGGCTTAAATAACTGAAAAATGGGCATTTTGGATATGCCTGAAAAGTTTAAAACACTTATTTCTGAAATTATCTTCATATCCAGGATCATTTCTGAGGTGCTCTGGCCTTGGACCAAATCCAAATTTGTAAATTCATCAGCTCCAGGCATATTTATGTCCTGTGCCTTCAGAGGGCTTTGTGAAAACTCTGGAGCTTTTGGGTACACGTCTCCTCAATTTTAACATCTCTGTGTTTTTGAAACATAACTGAGGCATACAGTACAACACAGACATGTTAACAATGTGCACCTGGTCCCTCTCCTGCTGGGCAGTCACACTGCGCCTGCTGAATAGAACCATTTTTGTCAAATTGCACATCAACATCATATGTGACGCCTTACCTATATTCAGCATAGCAACTTGATGATACATAAGTAAAATCTTTGTCAGTAGATACTCTAAAATACCGGATGGTTCGCTCACTATACATTCTTTGTATTAGCATGTCTAGCTGCTTGTCATACTTGGCCAAATAAGTGGTAAGATCGTCTAGCGTGGTGCCAGAAAACACTGAATCACAGTTTACATCCAAGTATGATGAAGGATCAGGTGTGGTCATTAGGTACTCTGGGTCTAAATTTTCTGTCTTTCCAAAATTCTGATTTCTATCATAGTCAGCCAGTCTGTAAGAAATTTAGAATTTTGAATGACTTTTGAATAGGCATATCAAAGTATTTTTTTAATCTCTATTGACAGTTGCCTATTTGTATTAAATACGTAACAGATGCAAACTAAAATGTGTCAGAACCGGTTTCCGTTTGTACTTTGTAATACTTGTATAATTATAAATTATTAGTGGGATTGTAACAACAGGAGTTTGAAGTTTTGTCTGTAATGTATACTGATGCATACATGTATTCCCATATTTCTTATTATATCTATTATATATATGTGCTAAAGTGTATATATTATAGATAGAACTTCAAACTCCAGATCTCATGTTGTACAATATATGTGACTGCAATGTCTGACCGATTGAAGGCTTATGGTACATGTACAACACTAGACTAAAACTAGACAAAATTCTATATGATGTACATGTGTGGAACACTGTATACAGATATCAATTTTCATACTAGCAGCATAGAATGTTTCTCTATGTCCAGCAAGACATTCTGCTGCAGTAGATTCTACGTTATGATTATTCACGGAATCGGACATGACACTAGATGTTGTAACGGGTTAAATGTAACAATTTAATGGCTGTAAATTATAGCCTACCGGTTAAGAAATTCTTGTTTACGACCGGATACTCTAGCATTTCTCTTTCTCAACTCGGTTTTGAGCTCTTTAAGATTCCAATGCGCATATTTATCACACGATTGCGTCGATTCCATCGCGTCATTGAAAATCGCATCAATAGATCGTCAAGGTAAACATTAGAGAGTTCCAAAACTGCTGGACCGGGAACAGTGTCGCCACCTGGTCAAAATCAAGATGAGATAACCCACTATTGTTTGCCATACCAGCACCACAAAGGTTACAATCTTAATATTGAGCAATCAGACGGCTTTTATTTCGAAACATTGGCAACAATGTATTTAGAACTGTTACTATTTCATTCGGCATACCCCATAACCCACATGTACCAATTTTCATTAGCATCTAATAATATCTAAATTTCTACCAATCAGAGACCTCCATTTTGTTTCCATGGCAACCATTCTTGTAAAAAGTCATACCATGTTATTCACCATACCTAGTAACCTCTATATACCAATTTTTACTTAATTCTGACATCATTTAAATTTCAGCCAATCAGAGACCTCCGTTTTGTTACCATGGCAACCAATATTTTAAAACGTGTTACCATGATATATTGCGTCTAAACTTATTACCGCACACTAATTTTCACTTATATCGGACTCTGGGATCATAAACTGGAAATGTATAACTAGGTATACTAACAAAGAAGTGGTCCGTTGCTAATTAGATGCACTCTCTATTTTTGGGACAAAGAACGTCTTTATGATAAATTTGAAGTGGTAGATAGTTTTTGTTCTATCCTTCATTCAACATCTTATCTTAATGAAATGCATCCGATATCTTGAGATATTTTCATATTTTCACGCATTTTTCTCAATTTTTTTACGGAAATTCGATCCAGTTACATGTTTGAATACAAAAAAGGAGACTTTATTCTCATTTTCACATACAATTGTGGGACATATTAAAATTTTAAGCTTCCACTGTTCTAAATTTTTATTGGTTTTAATAAACAAATGAAATAATATCGAGTTTTTTAAGCGATTAAGCACGTACCTCTCTCATTTTTTTTGGGGGGTACGATTTTTCCGGAAGTAGATACCAAACAACCGGGGCCGGATCCCGTTACCATACAGTGAGATATACATGTAGGATATGATGAAATTATAGTCGTGCTAGATGGACATTTAAACCCCAAACCATCTGAGATAGCGAAGAGATTCCGTTTTCACACGTGTACGTGAACAGCGCCCCGGGGTAGATGTTATGAGCTATGTTGCAGAGTTACGCAAACTCTCAGTCCATTGTAATTTTGGAGACACTCCTCAAGTCACAATTTGAGATTTTTTTTGTGTGTGGTTTACGCCAGGAAGCATTTAATGTGACCGATCGCCAGGTGAAATATAGCCACGCCTCGTGCTCACAAACGCACGTGTTTCTATTCAATGTCGGAGCAAACATCGTAGCACACACAATACAAAATACGATTTTGACGGATCGCCAGCTGTCAATCAAACCGCACGTGACATGGAAACAGCTGTTTTGGACGCGGTTGAACTCCAACGCTCCCATATGACAAGTAAACTCCTGTCAACAAATTCAAGGCAATACACGGTATTAATAAGATGGACAACGGTAAGAACTTACATCGCAAAAAGGGAGATAAATCTTCCAGCTCTAAACGTTATTAGCCATGTTTTAGATGTGACAAACCTGACGATGACCCAGGTAAAAATGTACATGTAGATTCATATATACAATGTGACATTTTTAGAAAGGTAAAACAAATACCATTCGGTTCACGATTACTGGGTATACCACCGACACCAATGACTAGATATCCTTCCTTCTGTTAACTTAAAAATGTAAGTTCTACATGTAAATCATTTTTACCTGGGACGTTTATCTGTAAAATGAAAATTATACAGGTGAAGATATATATAAATATATCCGTCCGGATTTTTACTGGGTAAACCACAAATAAGAGGTTAAGAAAAGTCCTCATAATGGTTGTGTCAATGCAATAATTTTGTATTTTTACCTGTACATGTGCATTTTTTCCCTATAGAACAAAGATACCCTATAATCAATAGCTCTGTACCTGGTATAATTTTTCAAGTCTAATTTTCTATTTTGTTTATATTTCAGGTATGGAAACCCCCATAATATAAGAAGCAACACAGATGAGGCTACACAACATCTTTCCATATGATGAGACAGTATTAAATGCCTATAACCATAATATTTTTATTTCCAATTTAATACAAAATTTCTTTTGTTCAATTGTCGCAGCATTCAGCATTTAGCACAATAATTTGTGGAACATATTGTCATATACAAAAGTATATGAAGACGTGTATTGTCTCAACACAAAGATTAAATTAAAATGTGAAATTAAAAGTATGATTTTTAAGATAAAAAATTAGTTTATAAAAACTGGAATTGCCCTAAATCACTAAATGCTTGTTAATTTTCAGTAAATACATTACAGCACTGAATTAATATATCAATTTGTTCAAACACTTAAAGTTATAATACTGGGAATCAAATATAGACTATGCATGGTAATAGTAATAGGTACAGGCAATATATACATACATGTAAATTTATACTTGTAGGTACACTAATATAATACATGCAGGTAAACTGTATAATTGCATATTAAGTTTGATTAGTGGATAAAAAAATGCAATATAGGACCATATTTAAGACAAAGTGTCATAAACATAGACTAGTGATACAATTACAATTCTTAAAAGCTTCTTACAAGTTACAGATGAAAATAAATGATCCACGTTTGTACAATTAGGATACTTGCAAAATTGGAATATGAATTATCTATACATGTAAGTGTATACACAGGAGAATTGAATATTAAGACATGCTATGCACTGACCATATTTTGGTTGGTATATCAATATTGATTCCTAAACACAGTTTTCAAAATGCAGAATTTGTCATACCTGTTTAAGAATTTTTATATCTATATATTATATTTGATCAGTCTTTTTAAACTCCAGTTTTGAATAAAACTTTTCGGAATGTAATTTGGATCAAAAGATGGAAGAGAGAATCTGTTCCACTCCGAGCGGCCTTCTAAAATGAAAATGATTTAGATGTACATACTAACCTTGTTAATTCCTTTTGATGTCTGCATGTTTTAAATCCCCATGTCTTGTCTTAAATGATAAATTATAATAAAGATGATTGTTTGATTGTGTAATCAACTCCCTGGACATATTCAATGAGAGATCAAGTATGGTTTACTATCGATAAAAAATCAAATTAAATTTAAATTTATATTCTATCTATTGGAAATGCTTGCCGTTCTAACTCCTTGAGTGACACATCCATCAGAGTTTATACTAATGAATCTTTAATGGAAAAGACGATTTGAAGTTTCCATACAAATGATCTTCATACACACCGTTTAATACGAAATCTTACTAATTGTAACCAACACAGTTTACATATCCTGGCTATTGAGTTCCGGATCTCATTAAACGCTGAACCTGGTTACAAAGACTGATAGCAAACGCCGATATGTTCGCACACGTTGTGATACATGCGTCTATGGTAGTAAAAAGCACTTAATCCGGCGAAGCGTTTTTTTTAGGTGAAAATGGTACATCTGTTTATCTATGAAAACAGGTGGCGTTTCTGCGCTACCTAAAAGAGGATTCGTTATGAAATAGATTATTTTCGAAACTAATTATTTAGTGATACTCTTGACAAATTTAACGACGTTTACTATTGCCGAAAGCGAGATAGACAATGTAGCATTATAACAATTGCCAGTCGAATGGACTCACAACGGCACCCACTTGCTAACGTTCCGGCAGGACATAAACCATTTCGATGTAGGCAAATCGTCGTGAATCTAGACGATAGTTCGCGAAAATTTGTGGTTAAACGGTAAATTAATATTGTTTTTTTTCATTATTTTTTTTTTTTTTTTTTTTGAAACACAGTTAGATGCACTCTCTATTTTTGGGACAAAGAACGTCTTTATGATAAATTTGAAGTGGTAGATAGTTTTTGTTCTATCCTTCATTCAACATCTTATCTTAATGAAATGCATCCGATATCTTGAGATATTTTCATATTTTCACGCATTTTTCTCAATTTTTTTACGGAAATTCGATCCAGTTACATGTTTGAATACAAAAAAGGAGACTTATTCTCATTTTCACATACAATTGTGGGACATATTAAAATTTTAAGCTTCCACTGTTCTAAATTTTTATTGGTTTTAATAAACAAATGAAATAATATCGAGTTTTTTAAGCGATTAAGCACGTACCTCTCTCATTTTTTTTGGGGGGTACGATTTTTCCGGAAGTAGATACCAAACAACCGGGGCCGGATCCCGTTACCATACAGTGAGAGATATACATGTAGGATATGATGAAATTATAGTCGTGCTAGATGGACATTTAAACCCCAAACCATCTGAGATAGCGAAGAGATTCCGTTTTCACACGTGTACGTGAACAGCGCCCCGGGGTAGATGTTATGAGCTATGTTGCAGAGTTACGCAAACTCTCAGTCCATTGTAATTTTGGAGACACTCCTCAAGTCACAATTTGAGATTTTTTTTGTGTGTGGTTTACGCCAGGAAGCATTTAATGTGACCGATCGCCAGGTGAAATATAGCCACGCCTCGTGCTCACAAACGCACGTGTTTCTATTCAATGTCGGAGCAAACATCGTAGCACACACAATACAAAATACGATTTTGACGGATCGCCAGCTGTCAATCAAACCGCACGTGACATGGAAACAGCTGTTTTGGACGCGGTTGAACTCCAACGCTCCCATATGACAAGTAAACTCCTGTCAACAAATTCAAGGCAATACACGGTATTAATAAGATGGACAACGGTAAGAACTTACATCGCAAAAAGGGAGATAAATCTTCCAGCTCTAAACGTTATTAGCCATGTTTTAGATGTGACAAACCTGACGATGACCCAGGTAAAAATGTACTTGTAGATTCATATATACAATGTGTCGGTATTTTTCCAAGAAAGGACACATTCAGAAAGCCTCAATTCGGTATACGAGTTCCGTATACCACCGACCAATTTTAGCCTGTAGAGACAAAAACAGTTCGACATAATGGACGCCGTATTTGTTATGACGTGACATGTGAAGCTTACCGATATCCGTCCCGGATCCATGTAATAAACCCCCTGGGTATACAACAACAACAACATGATCAAATTAATGTTGTTGTTGAAATGGCAATTTGTTAATGTCGTAATCATCATATCAAAATATTGTTTGTCATACAAGTATTGTAATAATTGCTTTATATTTCTATTCAGCATTATAAATCAGATGCAACACAGATGGGGTACAAATCTTGCCATAGATGACACGAGCCTATACTATACAATACAATACAATACAATGCAATACAATTGAAAGTCGCATATTTCTTATAAATAGCATTAGCTCTTGTGAGCTATTATCGCGACAAACAAAAGTATATATGTATTGTTAACAACACAAAGATTAAATTAAAATGTGGAAAATCAAAAGATATAGGTTTGTATATATATCACAGAAATTAGAGGGGAAAACAGAAATGTCAGTTAAACATGAACACTCGAATTTGTACAAACACTGTGTTACTAAAGGTAGGGATTAAAACACTATCAGGTAAGTGTAATGTACATATATACTAACATAGCAAAAAGTAAAAATTGACAGATTATACACTAATATAGTATGAGTTAAAAGGAAGCATTTTAATTTGAGATCGTAAAAAGCAATATTAAGACCATATTATATAAAGACAAAGTGTCATAAACATAGACTAGTGATAAATAAACGAAAAAGCGTAAACATGACAAAGCTTTAGCAGATACATATAGTGTATACACAAGCTGCATAAAGAAAATATGTAAGTATACACAGGAGAAATTGAATCACAAGACAGTAAAGCATGACACGAGCGGTTATTTTGCAAAAGACAGACAAATGGCACACTGACAAATTTGGCCGTCCCAGGTGTTGATCAGTCTTTTAAACTCAGTTGAAAACTTTTCGGAATTCATTTGGAAGTCTGTCCCACATCCGAGCGGCCTTAAAAGAAAATGATTTATGACCATACTTAACCTTGTTAATTCTTTTGATGTCTGCTTTTCTGTCTTGTCTGAAATTATAATAAAGATGATTGTTTGATTGTTATCAAGCCCTGGACATATTCAGGAGAGATCTTGTTTACTATCGTAAAAATCAAATTAAATTAAATTTATATTCTATCTATTGGAATGCTGCGTTCTATCCTTGAGTGACACATCCATCATATTTATACTAATGAATCTTTAATGGAAAGACGATTGAAGTTTCTTAACAAAGTGATCTTCATAACACCGTTTAATTGAAAATCTTTACATTTTATTCCCTGGCAATACTGGCTTTGAGTCGATATTCGCTAACGTGTTCAAAGTTGATAGCAAACGCCGATAGGTCAGCAGCTGAATACTTCGGTCTATCAGAAAACAGCACTTAGATCGGGCCCAGAGTTGTTTAGGTGAATATATACATCTATTATCAAGAAAACAAGTTATTTTTTACAAAAACCTGAAAGGTCTTATTTCCCAATAGATTATTTCAAACTAATTTATTTTACTCGTACAAAAAACACGTACTTTGCGAACGAGTAGAAAATGCGAAATTTATTACCGGTATCATTTTCAATTCAAGGTTCCTCAGGACTTAAAATGGTTTCAAATCGTCGTGAAAATTTGATATTCGCGAAAAACAGTGGGTTTACGGTAATTAAATGATACTGAAGCTGGACGGGTACGGTTATAACTCGATATAACAGGGGTTACTATCACTGTTGTTATATCCAACTCTGGACTCTGCCATAGCATAACTGAAGGCTCGGTGTTTGGCAGCAAATGAGCAAGTAGTTTGTCCCTTTGACGTACTTCAAAAGGATTTTGAAGAGGTTGCACAATGAGAGGTTGTTGAATATTGAATTTATTTCACACGAGTCAGTTATTTTTTAAAGTTACAAAAGACACGAGCTTTAACGAGTGTCTTTTGTAAAAAAAATAACTTACGAGTGTGGAATAAATTCAATATTCAACAATTACGATTAGTGTGACCAAATTGGAATTGCGTCAAGCCTGAAGTCAAAGTGACCTCGTTTTAATATGATTGGTCCAAAAACATACGGTTTACTGAAAAACCTACTGGCCCCTATGGAACCAGCAGTTATAGGATATGATAAAATTATAGTCGTGCTAGATGGTCATTCAAATCCCAAACCATCTGGGATAGCGAAGAGATTCCGTTTTCACACACGTGTACGTGAACATCGCTCCGGGGTAGATGCTATGAACTATGTTGCAGAGTTACGTAAACTCTCAGTCCATTGTAACTTTGGAGACACTCTTCAAGTCACTATTGGAGATCTTTTTTGTTTGTTTGTGGTTTACGCCAGGAAGCCATTCAACGTAAACTTCTCGCAGAAAGTACCATCACGCTTGATACAGCCATTACAACAGTTATAGCCATGGAAACACACATGGGAAGTCCAACGCTCCCATATGACAAGTAAAAAGAAGGACCTGTTATACGACAAATATACTCAAGGACAATAACCACGAAAGAGGTACACCTGCCTCTAAAAGGACGGTACAACGGTAAGAAAAAATATCGCAAAAAGGGAGATAAATCTTCCAGCTCTAAACGTTATAATAGTATTAACATACCTTTATTTCACTATGAACGCGGAAAATGCAGTCAGATTTCCTCACTGTCGTTTTGCTTGTCCACTGAAATCTAGGTTAAACACGTTTGAGTGGATATTGTGTACCCCATACCCGGACCCGAACTGGAAACCCCATATACACAGTGCCTGTATACTAAAAGCTACAATATTAATGTGGTAACGGTAAAGTAAAACATTAGAGTCTCGACTTAAGTTAGATTCTTCAATTAATGATATGTGTATTTCAAATAAAGGTACTTCTAAGAACCTTAACCATGAAACTTAATTTATACAGAGTCTGGGTACAGAATTCGCGTGCAGTATTCGCTCAGTTGACATCATTGGTAAGCTAAGACTAGCTTGTGGAGATGTATTAAAGTTTCTTCAAACAATGACATTGTGTACTCCTAACGCGTACTATGGACTTCCGGTTGCTTAAAATAATGTATATACAGTCATTTCATTAATGTTGAAATCCTTTTCCGTTGTTAGGGGAACAGGAGATATATATATACATAATGTTACTTAATCTCATAGTAATGAGATACCGACACATATATAAGTGCCAGACACTGATAAAAACACTGATTAAAAAGTTTCCATGGATTTAGAATATCACAGGGTTTGCTGTCCATTCCTGTGAGTAATTTATTCACCCGATTTATACAATTTTGTCAGAAAGATGGTTGAAATTTTGCTGGGTGGTTTTTCCAGTACTTATTGAGTCTTGACTTGAAGGTGTTAAGAGATGGTGAACACACCACTTCCTCTGGTAGAGAATTCCAGATGTTGATAACTCTGTTGCTGAAGAAGTGGCCTGATTTTCCCAGTCTGAATTGCCTTTTATATAGTTTTCTGGAGTGCCCCCTTGTTGAAGTTCGTCCAATTTCATCGAATAGTGACTCAACGTTCAGTATGTCCAAATGATTTAGAATTTTGTAGGTTTGGATGATATCTGCGCGCTCTCTACGATATTGAAGTGTTGGTAGACTTAGACTCTTTAAGCGATCTTGGTAGGATAGATGCTTTAAACACGGTATCCTTTTTGTTGCTCGTCTTTGTACATTTTCAATGACGGTCATGTCTCTGACCAGGTGTGGTGAGGATACTGGTGTTGCGTATTCCACAATTGGACGAATAAGTGATTTATACAGTGCCAGGAACATTTGAGGACTCATATATGAGAATGATCTAAACATTAGACCGATGATTTTGTTGGCCTTTGAGCTTGACGAGTTGGCATGAATTGAGAACTGCAGGTTTTGGTCAATGTTCACTCCTAAATCCTTTTCCGACTCTACTTTTTGTACTGGTGTTGCGATGCCATCTTGACTAATAGTATAAACATGGTTTCCTTGAGATCTGCCTATCTCCAGGTATTTACATTTGGATGTATTAAGTTTCATTAGCCAGGTCTGTGTCCATTTACACATTTGGTCTATGTTGTGCTGCAGGTTTTGTCTATCATCCATATTGTTGATTTTAGAGTATAACTTTGTGTCGTCAGCAAAAAGTTTAATTGTACAGTTTAGCATGTCTGGCATGTCATTGACATAGATCAAGAAGAGGATTGGTCCTAGTACACTCCCCTGCGGTACTCCACTTGTAACTGGATGAGGTTCTGATGTTGCTCCATTTACCGTTACTCGTTGTGTCATGTTGTCGAGAAAGGCTTTGATCCATCCCAACAGTTTACCGTTGATTCCGTACTGTTTTAATTTATGGAGGAGGAATTTGTGCGAGACTTTGTCGAAAGCCTTGCTAAAGTCCAGGTAAATGACATCAACACTTTTTCCTGAATCTATGCTTCTGGTCCAGTTTTCCATGGATTCTAGTAACTGAGTGACACACGATTTTCCAGATCTGAAGCCATGTTGATGAGGAGTAAATAGGTTGTTGATATCCATATAAGCTACAATTTCATCCCTCACTATCCGTTGCATGATTTTTGATGGGACTGATGTTAAGCTAATTGGTCTGTAATTGCTAGGATCGTTTTTTGCTCCCTTTTTGAATAATGGAGTGACTATGGCTTCTTTCCATGCTGATGGTAATTTACAGTTTTGTAGGGACTTTTTAAAAATAATTTTCAAAGGTCCTTTTAGTTCTTCTGCTGCTTCGGTTATAAACTTTGGGTGAATGTTGTCAGGGCCAGGAGACTTGTTTGGGTTAATATTCTTAATGGCTTTTAGTACCTTTTCTTCTGTAATGTCTATGTTGACTATGTCGTCTTGTTGATGTCTTCGGGGAAAGGGAGGTAATTCGGCATCTTGGTCTTTGACAAATACACTTGCAAAGTAGTTGTTTAATGTATCAGCTGTTTCCTTGTTATTGGTTGATAGTTCGCCATTTGTTTTTTTTTATTTCTCCTATGGTTGATTTAACTCTGGATTTGGATTTGACATGAGACCAGAATAGTTTTGGGTTTGTTTTGATCTTCCCGGCAAGGTCCTTTTCGTAGTTGTATTTCGAGGATCGAATTTGTTTTGTAGCAATGTTTCTGGCAGATTTGTAAAGTATGAAGTTATCTTCTGTCTTACAATGTAAGTATTTAATCCAGCGACGGTTTTTAGCTCGGATGGCTGACTTGGCCTCGTGACTCAATTCACGGTTTTGAGGTTTGTTGGTGTTTCTCCCCTTACTCACTGGTATAAATTTCTCTATAATGTAGTTAAAATGAACAGTAAGGGAATTCCAAGCTACATCAACATCTTGGATTGAGTCTAAGCGATTACAGTCTATCTTGGCTAGGTTACTTTTTATCTCTGTGTACTGACCCTTGAAGAAATTTCGATGAGTTGAAGTTTGGTTCTCTAGAGGTGTTTCCTTGTAACAGTAAAGTCTAAACTGAAGACTTAGATGGTCACTTTTCCCCAGTCCTGATTCATAGGATATGTCTCGTATCATTTCTTCTTCGTTGGTAAAAATGAGGTCTAAAGTAGATGGAGTCTGATTTACTCGGTAACGTGTTGGACTAGTTACGTGTTGGATCAGGAAATTGTCACGTGTTGCTTCTAGGAATTTTGTTGCTGGGTTATTTAGGCCTGACAGTGATATCTGGTTTTTCCAATCAATCTCCTTGTAATTAAAGTCACCGAGTAGCAATATGTGTGAATAGCATTTTGTGTTTCCCAGACTGTCTATCAACTCGTTCAGATGTTTATTGTTGTCCTCTGGGCTGTTTGGGCTTCTATACACACAGCATATCAAAAGTTCATCTTTTTCGTTGAGTTTTACAGAGATTGTAGTATATTCTTGAAAAGGTATGTGCTGATCAGTTTTTTCAGCATTCAGTGTATCTCTGGTGTAGATTACTACTCCTCTGTGACTGACTGTTGAGATATTAGTTGTGTAGTTTCTCAGATGGTAGGAATCCTCGTCGAGATGAAGGCTTGTATGTTTTGGAAAAATTTCAGTTAAACAGATGATATCTGGCTTGTCATTTTCAATAATTTCTAATAGCTCCAATTTTTTGTCTGATGATAAGGTGTCAACATTTGAATAGAAGATTTTGATGTATTGCCTGTTGATTCTGATGGAAGTGTCTTGATTTGGTAAGGCGTTAAAATAGTTAAAACCTGAATCCTATGTTCTATCCACCACAGGTGATGTAGGTTGTTCTGTTGAGGGACTACACGATAGACGTGAATCAGAGTAGATTATGGTAGAGTCTTCGTTGTTTGTGTCGTCCATAATGGTATTGTAGTGGTATGCACTGTTATTCTGCATGCTTGATGCACTTTCATTTATTATTGGACTCAATGGGAGTTGCATCTGTTGTTTTGCTTTTTGCTGGGTTACCCTAGGTTGTTGCCGTTCCATATTTGGACTGGTGATACTCTGTGGATTTGCCCGTGGGGCATCTATGTTTGAGACTTGGGGAGTTCGGCCAGGATTATTGGCAGGCATTTTCAGCGAACTTGAGTCGGAGCATTCCCCAAACATCAGGTTACTACTGAATGTCCTGCCAAAATTTTCTACGTGAGGAACGATATGGCCCGAGTCGGAGCATTCCCCAAACATCGGGTTACATCTCGTCCTACGTAGAGCTGATTCTGTTGTATCTTCTTTTACTGAAGTTTGGTCACCCCGGTCTTGTAGTGCTTTTTTATCTTTTCTTTCCCTCCTTTGTTCTTGTGTTAGGTCTCGTGTTAAGATTACGCGGATTAGATTTTCTGGTACGGAGTCTTTTATTTGGCGTGCCTTCTCAAGCAGTGATTTTCTCTGTTTTTTTGTGTTCTAGGACAGCAACAAGTGGTCTGTTTTGTCCCTGTTTTCTTTTTCCCATCCGAAACTGGGCAACAATAGCGAGGTCGTCTGTTCCTAGTGATGAGGCAATAGTCTGTATTGTTCTTTCATCTTTCCGTTTGTTGTCCAGTGGGTCTTGACTGGTTTGCTCTGGAACGTTAAATAGGATGATGTTATTACTTTTGTTTTTCCTGTCCTCAAGTTCCTTATGCCTGGCATCTACCAAAGAAGTTACATTTGTTGCTAGGGTTGTCTGGATGTCGTGCTTGGCCTTGGTGATTTCGTTATGTACCAGCTGCGGAGTTTCTACTTCCAGTTTATTTACTCTCACGTCTATTTCTTTTAAACGTTTTTCGTTGGTAATCATCAATTTCCTCATTGAGTCATCAATGTTTTGTAATGTTGGTTGAATTCTTTTACAAGACTTACAGTGGTATGAAGTACCTACTGTTTTATTACCTGCTAGGTGAGTGTAAACTTCTTTAGGGATTCCAGTACAGACTTGACAGAAAAATAGACCACAACAATCACATTCAATATGGTTTGTGTCATTTCTCAGTTGTATGTCACACTTTCCACAATACTTTGATCCTGAATAATCTCTTCTTCTCTTGTTGATATTAGATAGGTTATCATCTTCACCACTACTGTACTCCATTTTGATAGTATTTACAAACTGTGTGTTGTGGGAATGAAATCAGAGTAGTTAGTTCGTAACAGTTTAATGCGTTCATACACAGTGAGTTTTCACCAGTGTTACTATCAACCTCCTTAGCCAATGTTTAGCTAACATATCACCTGGGTGAACTCCATCTTTAAGTAGGTTGTATGAGATTTTCTTAGATGTATTGTTCCTGTTGTGTTTTCGAGATGTACACATATCTTCAGGGAATTTAGGGGCATGAATTCCGAGTGACCTGTTTAGGTCTCGAATGATGTTGTTGAGTTCATCCAATAGTCCCTTCTAGTTTTTTTGTATTACTTTTGAATACTTCGCTGGCGTTGTGACCTTTCAGACGATTCCAAATTTCGATCGAATAATAGGGGCACTCCAGAAACACTATATGAAGGTTGTTTCCATAACGCTGACCGATTTGTGTTAACCTTTCGTATTGTTCAACGATGGATTGAGGTGTGACTCTGTCGTTTATGTCGATAAACCGATCAACTTTCCTTGTCAAATCACAAGTCCCTGTCCATATGGCCAATAAAATGGATCCATATCTTCTAATCCAGGAGTCTATATTTTCAATCACAAAATTGATGATGTATCGCGAACCTTTCCCTGGTTTAATGTACCAAACTATGTAGTTTCTCTCATCGCTGGAGGCCTGCTCACGTAATTGTCTCCCTTTACTGTCCGATACAATAATCAATTTACGTGATGTGCTCCCCAAATCTATAAGATCTCGTTCAGTTCTTTCCAGATATTTGGATAGTCTTTGAACACTCATTTATAAACAGTGTAGTTAGCTACATATACTCACAAAGTATTGGTATCCTCACTGACTTTTCGCCATATCAAAAACGGTGAGTAGATCGCACCTCCAACGTCCAACACATACTTACACATTTAACGCTTAAGCGTATCAGTTAAGTTACATTTTGCTAACCGAATAGCTTCAGCATGACATGCCTGATAGTTCTGTTAACTATTTAACCTATTTTCCGAAGATTTCTCACTAAAAATTTCCAATTTTCAACAGTGTTCAACAGTGTTCCTTCCTCGAATTTTCATTTCCACCCGCCATTGATGCGCGCGCAACCGGAAAAGGACACATTGAAAAAGCCTCATTTCGGTATACGTATTCCGTATACACGACCATTTTAGCTGATAGAGATAAAATAAACACGTGCGACATAATGGACGCACGTGATATAATTGTTAGGACGTGACCATGTTGATGCTTAACCGTATACATCGTTTCCCGGATCCATGTAAATCAATCCCCCTTGTGGTATACAACATAAACATACAATATGATCAAATAATGAACTGTTGGTTCTGTTGTAATGGCAGACACATTCTGTTTATGTCGATATATCATCAACATCTAACACAATATGGTTTTGGTCATTCAAGTATTGTACACATCATATAATTGCCTAACTCTCTATATTTTTTTCTATCAGCATTTATAAATGGAGGTGAGCAAGTGCAACATTACACACGTTGTGCGGTTCAACAAGAATCTTGCTTTAGACATCGTAGACGAGCCTTTAACCAGAGGTCTATGCCACCGTGCTCACAACTCTTTATTGCGATCTTGCCTCTCTAGATCTAAGATAATATTAAAATAGTCCTACAAATTATACATTCATAACACATATTGGCAATACTATGCCGGGTACATCTTACATAAATTTATTTATTATGCATAATAAATTTAAGGGACAATTCAGTGAGGCTAATTCGTTACATAACCACGAAGCAAAATATGACATAAATGTGTTGTTCTACATTCCTTATGAAACATATGACAAGAAATAGTGACAAATTCCACAACATTGTTAAGTATTTTGATTAATACCATTGAAATTTCAAAATGTTGATCAATATGATTAAGCAGGTACAACATGTACGCTGTACCCTTACCCGAGTCAAAGTCACGCACGTTAAACAAATGCAATACATAACCGCTGAGGAGTTGATGAAATTTATTTTTAGACAAGAACATGCATCTGATAATGTTAACACAATTGTAAGAGCGTTTTGAGTAGTTCTAGACAAAAAATTCGTTATTACACAGGCATGGGTCAGGGTTCGGAATACAAGGCTATGTGTAATGGCGATTGATCATTTCACATACAATTGACTACGGTGGGCTTTTCTGGCATATCAAAGTAAACCCAGCTAATCTAATTTCCATAAGCATAAGAAGTGATTTGTTTCCGAAATATGTGCAAGTTTTAATGTACTTTTAGACCGAATTGTCCCTTTAAATTTATAAGTGACACATCCATCATATTTATACTAATGCCTCTTGGATTTTGCTTTTTTAAGAAAAGACGACTGAAGTTTTTTTAATACAGGGATATTTCATAACACCGTAATTGAAAATCGATACACATTTTATCCCCTGGCAATACTGGCTCTGAGTCGATATTCGCTAATGTGCTCAAACGTTATATCAAACGCCGCTAGATCATCAGACTACTTCGGCCTATCAGAAAAAAGCACTTAGATCGGGCCCATGGTTGTTTTGGTGAAAGTATACATCAGTTATCACCTTTTATGAAAAAGTGAAAGGTCTTATATCCCTATAGATTATTTTAAAGTAATTTATTTTACTCGTACAAAAAACACGTACTTCGCGAACGAAGAGAACATGCGAAATTTATCAACGGAAAATATTTTTAATTCAAGGTTCCTCAGGACTCTTCAAGGTTCCTCAGACGTACTGCTTTTAATTGGTTTTACTAACTTCGAGAAGAAATACAAACCAGTCTTGAAAATCATTACATTAGTGAAAACATTGGGTTAACTATTAATCATAATTACTACGAAAATCTGAGACGAGACTACACGGCTTTATTCGATCTAACAGTCTGGATTTCCATATTATTAAATATTCCTCATTTAATCCCATCGCTGGATATGAACAGGGGTTACTATCCACTTTTGTTAAATCCAACTCGTGGAACTCTGGCCATCTAGCAAAACTTGGAGTCTCGGTGTTTTGGCAAAGCAGTAATGATGTACAATCGTTATTTATGGTCATTTAATTCTCCTTTGACAGTACTTCAAACAGGATCACTACGGAATACAGGTATACCTTTTATCTACTGGATGACTTTAAGGCTTACAGAATTTGGCATCTAGCTCGTCAAATGTCATTCACATTTACAAAGCAAACACACTACAGGCACAATTGAATTGTTCAGAGATGTTTTATATCCTACTCGCCCTTCATATATTACTATTAGGGAGCTTCCAGATAAATCAGTATAACGTACATAGGAAAAGTAACTCCTCTGAGGTAACGAGGATTCCATTAAACAAAAACTGGAACAATACCTTGTTATTCCTGTAATGCATCAGCTTCTGATTGTTATAATATCGCTTTCGCATAAACATGTGATAATAGCCCCATAAAAATGAACACTAAGGAAATGAACTAATATGAACTCATAATTTCTCTTATTCATTGATATATATACGTCCATCTATTTCTACACTTTTAGAGTTAGAGAAGATTAAAGCTATGGTAAAAGCGCAATGATACTGGACTTACTGCATTATTGGATTCGAAAGTAGACTTATAATCTCTATAATCTCGGACATTTTGATCCTTGATAAAAGGAGTTTTCTATATCACTGTCAATTTAATACTCCATGCCCGAGATATGCCATAGTGCAAAACTGAATGTATTCCATGACGAATAAAAATTCTGGACCAATCACAGTGCGCCTGCATACAACCTTTGAATAATTATGCAACAACACGCGGGTCGCTACAACTTTCAAAGTACAGTCCATAATTTTAGCCGATTTACATAATTACCGTGAATTATGTGTCAATCAAAGGATCGCAGACATACCATACTACATACTGATGTGGGGCACACAAACTATCTTATCAGAGTTTTGGGGGCGAGGGACATAGCCGGTGGCTTTACAATGTAAAGGCGTCTACGAGCGTCTTTCGGTAAGACCAGGTAATATCTGGGACCTTGAGAATATTACGCGAAGGGTGGAAAGACGACGTTGTAGGAATTCAATCCTCGTACATCAACAAGGTCTCACTTGCACTGGAAAGGACCTAGAAATTTCGTCTATCGCTCCACACTATCTAAAGGATGTGGCACACCAACTTTGAGAAGTCAAATTTTTCTTATGTTAAAAATTAACTTTTTTTTCTCATATAGATTTTTAGAAAAAGAAGCTCATACCATAAAAGAAAAACTGGAAGAAAAATACGTATGGTCCGTGTGCTCGTTATTGAGCTATGAACTGTCCCTCAAAAGTTACCTAGTTGACAAAATATTAGATTTTTGATATGAATTGTACCGTTTTGACCAAATACACCAAGAGATAAAAGTCTATAATTGTTCCTAATGAGGGTGTTTGGCATAATGTCTTGGATGGATGTTTGTAGAATTTACCTTCCCAGTGGTCTTCTTTAAATATATAACAGTTGTGATTAATAAGCCTGTCACTAGTAGTTTTTCCTCAGAATAACATTTATATGCTACTCCTTTTCTCCCTTAATTTTGAGCTACAAAATACACCATTTTCGATCAGCCATTTTTTTGCCCGAATTTTAACCCTTTATAGGTAAAGTTCTGGTATTAAGCTTTTGTTGTATATATTTTTGCATATCAATTCAGGTGAAAGGGTGGTTCTTTCTTAAATTCAGGCAGAAAAATTGGGGGTTCTTCCTTTCTTTGCCCATTTGAATATTTGTTATTTTTGTTACTAAAGCTTGTAAGGGCCACATTAGAGAAAAAAAATATCGTCGTTTATAACGAGTTAACTATGATCGTAAATTAAAGCGACCTTAGTTATGTCGTAATAAAGAGTTATGAAGTAATCTTTCCTTCTAGTATGACAGTAATAAAGCAACGTTAGTATGAAGGTATAACGACTTGTATCAGGGGCGTAGGAAAGCGGGGCGGGGGGGGGGGGGGGGGGGGGGGGCGCAACTGCCCGTTACCAGGACGGGGGGCAACAATGTCTTTTTGCCCTTAAAGGAAATCCCCCATTTTTCGCCGACTGAAATTTTCTATAAAAATGCTTATTTGAAAGAAAAGAGGGTCCTCCTACCACATTTTCGTACTTCATTCTAGAAAATTTTCCGCTGCGCGGCGCATTTCCTAAAAACGTTCAAGCACATAATGTCAAACCTTAAATAGTGAAAATTCAATACACACAAAACTAGACTAAAAATGTCCATCAAGGGATTCTATGTGCTATTTAAAAAAATGTCTCTTAAAAGATCAATTTGTTTATATGTCTTAGCGAAACAATTAATTCATTTTTTTATGTTACACAACAATGTGCCGATGGTGTGAAGCCGGTATATTCAGATCGAGTAGGGTTGCATAATGTTATGACGACACAATTATCATTTCTAAATGCAGGTAGCTTTAAATCGAAAAATCACCATGTTAAGAACGCTTTATAATCATTAAACTTTATCGTAAAAACTCATCTCAGCCATTCTAAATCGTATTTTTTTTTTCCCCGGGGGAGACCCCGGACCCCACTACATCAAATTCTCGCGCCTTTGGGCGCTCGCAAATTCATTAAAATGCATCGTAAAAATCATTTAAGCCATTCTAAATCGTATATTTTTTCCCGGGGGAGACCCCCGGAACCCCCCTAACACCAAATTCTCAACGCCTTTGGGCGCTCGCAAATTCATCAAAATGCATCGTAAAAATCATCTAAGCCATTCTAAATCGTAATTTTTTTCCCGGGGGAGACCCCCGGACCCCCCAAACACCAAAATCTCGCGCTGTCGGGCGATCGCAAAATCACCAAAATACATAAAACTAATCCCGGGGTCACCGTCAGACCCTAATAAAACACCAAAATCTCGCGCCTTCGACGCTCACACGCTAATTCGGCCAATTTGCGTATTCGTTAATTTCCTTTTAGCGACCCCACTGTCTATAAATGTGTACAAGGATTAAATTTAGTGATATATGAAAAATGAACATAAAGCATATATTGTATGGTTGGGAGTTGAATTAATCTCCTCCTGTAGGTGTGGGCGGGGGGGGGGGGGGGGGGTTACAAAATATTGAGGACCTTTGCCCCCCCCCCCCCATGACGTTTCATCTTCCTACGCCACTGTTGACTATGTCGTAATAACAGAATAGTTATGTCGTAAGAACGACATACAAATGTACTAAGTCGTTATTACGAAATACTAATACTTAAGTCGTTATTACGACATAGGTTAGTCGTTTAAACGACATAGCTAAGTCGTTATAACGAGATACTTAGTCGTTATTACGACATAGATAAGTCGTTATAACGACATAGATAAGTCGTTATAACGAGATACTTAGTCGTTATTACGACATAGATAAGTCGTTATTACGACATAGATAAGTCGTTATAACGAGTTACTAAGTCGTTATTACGACATACTAAGTCGTTATAACGACATAGGTAAGTCATTATTACGACATACTAAGTCGTTATTATGACATAGCTAAGTCGTTATTACGAGATACTATGTCGTTATTTCGACATAAATATAAGTCGTTATTACGACATACTAAGTCGTTATAACGATATAATATATTTATTTTCAATGTGGCCCTTACAGGCTTCCGTAGGCATAATTTATATAATTTCGAATACAAATTCAGGAAGAATGCATCTGATTTTTTTTGTTTTTTTTTGTTCGATAGACATTCAAATACAAGAATTATTTAAAGGCATCTTAAGATCTTAAATGTGCATTTCCGCTGATGTCTCGAAAGTGAATAATGTCGGTGGAGCTAAAAGTGGACGTATTAACGTCACGAAACTGTTTGTGTCCGGTCAAGGTCTGCTTACGTTTCCCAGTTCTGACCATTGAAATAAAGAAAAGGTGAAAACATTGAAAGCGAGGCTGCGTGGAAATGTAACCACGGGCATAGTCAGCCGGGAGGACGTTTTAGGATTCCTATACTTTAAATTAATTTCTACGTGCGCAGACAGATTTTGACGAGAAAGTTTATTTTTCTATTACATAAGAAATTATTCTGGATACATTCACACCATTTTTACCGCCTTTAGCCATCCTTGCCCGACTGTTCACTTTAACGTACATGTAATGATAATATATAACAAAAGAAAATACTGAGAACATTTCTTTTTTTATTTTGAAGCTCAAGGGTCTGAATTCTGTCTTAATTTTTCAAATCTTTCTTTTTTGTAGTTTTTGAATCTTCTTTGTTCATTTTCTAAAGCTGTTGAATATTATCTGTCATTTTCTTAAGCTGTCTTCTTTGGGTTTTTTTCGTTTCCAATCTTGACCTTATGTGCTTGAACTAACAATGCACTATTCACCTCTAGTTTTGTATTGTGATTGTTATCGAGTATTTGTTTTGTGCCTGTGGACGTGTTACGCATGATTAAGTTTCTCTAAATAATGTTGTTTAAAGATGCTCCACCGCCGACAGAGCATAAATGATATTCATCATTTGAACAATTATTGGTGTTCAATCGTGTATATATATGTCTAATTAACACAAAAAAAAATAACATAAAATAATTTATTTCGCCTTTGGTGCATGCACAATCAGTCCTTCATTCTATATAGAATATAGTGCCACGTAATTTTTTCGGGATGCAAATAATTATTTTTTATATTTTTAACTTGAAGTAAAATTAGAAGCTCAAACTTTTCAATGGTGGTAATGGTGTAAATAAAGTAACTTTTGTAACTGAATAAAAATACTAAATCGTCTGCTGCTGTTTTTGATAATGAAAAAATACCATTTGTCAGCGGTGGAGCATCTTTAAAAAAGGTTTGTTTAATTGTGTGTACAAACTAAAAGTTCCTATTTTATCTATATTCATATTATTGCATCATCTGGTTATCTATCGGGTCTTCTGCAGTAATTTCCCAGTAAATATAAAGGTATGAATCTGACTCAAATAATTTTAGATGGATTAGCCTGATTAGATGAGTAATATAATTACGTCAATCTTAAAAAATCGCTTCCTTTAAGACTGTGAAAGAGTGATGATATGTAAGCTTAGTCTTCGTTCAGACCTAAGTACTTTGGATGTTCAGTGTACATGTAGATGTACAGAGTATGTTAGGTTTAGTCTCTATCAAGGCCTAGAAACTGTGAATGTTCAGTTTAATCTCCGTCCAGGCCTAAGTACTGTGAATGTTCAGTTTAATCTCCGTCCAGGTCTAAGTACTGTGGATGTTCAGTTTAGTCTCCACCCTGACCTAAGTACTGTGAATGTTCAGTTTAATCTCCGTCCAGGCCTAAGTACTGTGGATGTTCAGTTTAATCTCCGTCCAGACCTAAGTACTGTGGATGTTCAGTTTAGTCTCCGTCCAGGGCTAAGTACTGTAGATGTTCAGTTTAGTCTCCGTCAAGGCCTATTAACTGTGAATGTTCAGTTTAATCTCCGTCCAGGCCTAGAAACTGTGGATGTCCAGTTTAGTCTCCGTCCAGACCTAAGTACTGTGGATTTCAGTTTAGTCTCCGTCCAGGCCTAAGTATTGTGGATGTTCAGTTTAGTCTCCGTCCAGACCTCAGTACTGTGGATGTTCAGTTTAATCTCCGTCCAGGCCTAAGTACTGTGGATGATCAGTTTAGTCTCCGTCCAGACGTAAGTACTGTGGATGTTCAGTTTAGTCTCCGTCCAGACCTAAGTACTGTAGCTGTTCAGTTTAATCTCCGTCCAGGCCTTAGTACTGTGAATGATCAGTTTAGCCTCCGGCCAGGTCTAAGTACTCTGGATGTTCAGTTTAGTCTCCGTCCTGACATAAATACTGTGGATGTTCCGTTTAGTCTCCGTCCAGGGCTAAGTACTGTGGATGTTCAGTTTAGTCTCCGTCCAGGTCTAAATACTGTGGATGTTCAGTTTAATCTCCGTCCAGGCTTAAGTACTGTAGCTGTTCAGTTTAATCTCCGTCCAGGCCTAAGTACTGTGGATGTTCAGTTTAGTCTCCGTCCAGGACTAAGTACTGTGAATGTTCAGTTTAGTCTCCGGCCAGGTCTAAGTACTGTGGATGTTCAGTTTAGTCTCCGTCCTGACCTAAGTACTGTGGATGTTCAGTTTAGTCTCCGTCCAGGCCTAAGTACTGTGGATGTTCAGTTTAGTCTCCGTCCAGGTCTAAGTACTGTGGATGTTCAGTTTAGTCTCCGTCCAGGCCTAAGTACTGTGGATGTTCAGTTTAGTCTCCGTCCAGGCCTAAGTACTGTGGATGTTCAGTTTAGTCTCCGTCCTGACCTAAGTACTGTGGATGTTCAGTTTAGTCTCCGTCCAGGCCTAAGTACTGTGGATGTTCAGTTTAGTCTCCGTCCAGACCTAAGTACTGTGGATGTTCAGTTTAGTCTCCGTCCAGGCCTAAGTACTGTGGATGTTCAGTTTAGTCTCCGTCCAGGCCTAAGTACTGTGTATGTTCAGTTTAGTCTCCGTCCAGGCCTAAGTACTGTGAATGTTCAGTTTAGTCTCCGTCCAGGCCTAAGTACTGTGGATGTTCAGTTTAGTCTCCGTCCAGGCCTAAGTACTGTGGATGTTCAGTTTAGTCTCCGTCCAGACCTAAGTACTGTGGATGTTCAGTTTAGTCTCCGTCCAGGTCTAAGTACTGTGGATGTTCAGTTTAGTCTCCGTCCAGGTCTAAGTACTGTGGATGTTCAGTTTAGTCTCCGTCCAGGCCTAAGTACTGTGGATGTTCAGTTTAGTCTCCGTCCAGGCCTAAGTACTGTGGATGTTCAGTTTAGTCTCCGTCCAGGCTAAGTACTGTGGATGTTCAGTTTAGTCTCCGTCCAGGCCTAAGTACTGTAGCTGTTCAGTTTAACCTCCGTCCAGGCCTAAGTACTGTGAATGTTCAGTTTAGTCTCCGTCCAGACCTAAGTACTGTGGATGTTCAGTTTAGTCTCCGTCCAGACCTAAGTACTGTGGATGTTCAGTTTAGTCTCCGTCCAGGCCTAAGTACTGTGAATGTTCAGTTTAGTCTCCGTCCAGGCCTAAGTACTGTGGATGTTCAGTTTAGTCTCCGTCCAGGCCTAAGTACTGTGGATGTTCAGTTTAGTCTCCGTCCAGACCTAAGTACTGTGAATGTTCAGTTTAGTCTCCGTCCAGACCTAAGTACTGTGGATGTTCAGTTTAGTCTCCGTCCAGGCCTAAGTACTGTGGATGTTCAGTTTAGTCTCCGTCCAGGCCTAAGTACTGTGAATGTTCAGTTTAGTCTCCGTCCAGGCCTAAGTACTGTGAATGTTCAGTTTAGTCTCCGTCCAGGCTAAGTACTGTGGATGTTCAGTTTAGTCTCCGTCCAGGTCTAAGTACTGTGAATGTTCAGTTTAGTCTCCGTCCAGGCCTAAGTACTGTGAATGTTCAGTTTAGTCTCCGTCCAGGCCTAAGTACTGTGGATGTTCAGTTTAGTCTCCGTCCAGGCCTAAGTACTGTGAATGTTCAGTTTAGTCTCCGTCCAGGCCTAAGTACTGTGGAATGTTCAGTTTAGTCTCCGTCCAGGCCTAAGTACTGTGAATGTTCAGTTTAGTCTCCGTCCAGGTCTAAGTACTGTGGATGTTCAGTTTAGTCTCCGTCCAGACCTAAGTACTGTGGATGTTCAGTTTAGTCTCCGTCCAGGCCTAAGTACTGTGAATGTTCAGTTTAGTCTCCGTCCAGGCCTAAGTACTGTGGATGGATGTTCAGTTTAGTCTCCGTCCAGGCCTAAGTACTGTGGAATGTTCAGTTTTAGTCTCCGTCCAGGCCTAAGTACTGTGGATGTTCAGTTTAGTCTCCGTCCAGGCCTAAGTACTGTGGATGTTCAGTTTAATCTCCGTCCAGGCCTAAGTACTGTGGATGTTCAGTTTAGTCTCCGTCCAGGCCTAAGTACTGTGGATGTTCAGTTTAGTCTCCCGTCCAGGCCTAAGTACTGTGATGTTCAGTTTAGTCTCCGTCCAGGCCTAAAGTTACTGTGATGTTCAAGTTTAGTCTCCGTCCAGGCCTAAGTACTGTGGATGTTCAGTTTAGTCTCCGTCCAGGCCTAAGTACTGTGGATGTTCAGTTTAGTCTCCGTCCAGGCCTAAGTACTGTGGATGTTCAGTTTAGTCTCCGTCCAGGCCTAAGTACTGTGGATGTTCAGTTTAGTCTCCGTCCAGACCTAAGTACTGTGGATGTTCAGTTTAGTCTCCGTCCAGGCCTAAGTACTGTGGATGTTCAGTTTAGTCTCCGTCCAGGCCTAAGTACTGTGGATGTTCAGTTTAGTCTCCGTCCAGGCCTAAGTACTGTGGATGATCAGTTTAGTCTCCGTCCAGGTCTAAGTACTATGGATGTTCAGTTTAGTCTCCGTCCAGGCCTAAGTACTGTGGATGTTCAGTTTAGTCTCCGTCCAGGCCTAAGTACTGTGGATGTTCAGTTTAGTCTCCGTCCAGGCCTAAGTACTGTGGATGTTCAGTTTAGTCTCCGTCCAGGCCTAAGTACTGTGGATGTTCAGTTTAGTCTCCGTCCAGGCCTAAGTACTGTGGATGTTCAGTTTAGTCTCCGTCCAGGCCTAAGTACTGTGGATGTTCAGTTTAGTCTCCGTCCAGGCCTAAGTACTGTGGATGTTCAGTTTAGTCTCCGTCCAGGCCTAAGTACTGTGAATGTTCAGTTTAGTCTCCGTCCAGGCCTAAGTACTGTGGATGTTCAGTTTAGTCTCCGTCCAGGCCTAAGTACTGTGGATGTTCAGTTTAGTCTCCGTCCAGGCCTAAGTACTGTGGATGTTCAGTTTAGTCTCCGTCCAGGCCTAAGTACTGTGAATGTTCAGTTTAGTCTCCGTCCAGACCTAAGTACTGTGGATGTTCAGTTTAGTCTCCGTCCAGACCTAAGTACTGTGGATGTTCAGTTTAGTCTCCGTCCAGGCCTAAGTACTGTGGATGTTCAGTTTAGTCTCCGTCCAGGCCTAAGTACTGTGATGTTCAGTTTAGTCTCCGTCCAGGCCTAAGTACTGTGTGATGTTCAGTTTAGTCTCCGTCCAGGCCTAAGTACTGTGAATGTTCAGTTTAGTCTCCGTCCAGGTCTAAGTACTGTGAATGTTCAGTTTAGTCTCCGTCCAGGCCTAAGTACTGTGGATGTTCAGTTTAGTCTCCGTCCAGGCCTAAGTACTGTGGATGTTCAGTTTAGTCTCCGTCCAGGCCTAAGTACTGTGGATGTTCAGTTTAGTCTCCGTCCAGGCCTAAGTACTGTGGATGTTCAGTTTAGTCTCCGTCCAGGTCTAAGTACTGTGAATGTTCAGTTTAGTCTCCGTCCAGGCCTAAGTACTGTGGATGTTCAGTTTAGTCTCCGTCCAGGCCTAAGTACTGTGGATGTTCAGTTTAGTCTCCGTCCAGGCCTAAGTACTGTGGATGTTCAGTTTAGTCTCCGTCCAGGTCTAAGTACTGTGGATGTTCAGTTTAGTCTCCGTCCAGGCCTAAGTACTGTGGATGTTCAGTTTAGTCTCCGTCCAGGCCTAAGTACTGTGGATGTTCAGTTTAGTCTCCGTCCAGGTCCTAAGTACTGTGGATGTTCAGTTTAGTCTCCGTCCAGGCCTAAGTACTGTGGATGTTCAGTTTAGTCTCCGTCCAGGCCTAAGTACTGTGGATGTTCAGTTTAGTCTCCGTCCAGGCCTAAGTACTGTGGATGTTCAGTTTAGTCTCCGTCCAGGTCTAAGTACTGTGGATGTTCAGTTTAGTCTCCGTCAGGTCTAAGTACTGTGGATGTTCAGTTTAGTCTCCGTCCAGGCCTAAGTACTGTGAATGTTCAGTTTAGTCTCCGTCCAGGCCTAAGTACTGTGGATGTTCAGTTTAGTCTCCGTCCAGGCCTAAGTACTGTGAATGTTCAGTTTAGTCTCCGTCCAGGTCTAAGTACTGTGGATGTTCAGTTTAGTCTCCGTCCAGGCCTAAGTACTGTGGATGTTCAGTTTAGTCTCCGTCCAGGCCTAAGTACTGTGGATGTTCAGTTTAGTCTCCGTCCAGGCCTAAGTACTGTGGATGTTCAGTTTAGTCTCCGTCCAGGCCTAAGTACTGTGGATGTTCAGTTTAGTCTCCGTCCAGGCCTAAGTACTGTGAATGTTCAGTTTAGTCTCCGTCCAGGCCTAAGTACTGTGAATGTTCAGTTTAGTCTCCGTCCAGGCCTAAGTACTATGGATGTTCAGTTTAGTCTCCGTCCAGGCCTAAGTACTGTGGATGTTCAGTTTAGTCTCCGTCCAGACCTAAGTACTGTGGATGTTCAGTTTATAGTCTCCGTCCAGGCCTAAGTACTGTGAATGTTCAGTTTAGTCTCCGTCCAGGCCTAAGTACTGTGGATGTTCAGTTTAGTCTCCGTCCAGGCCTAAGTACTGTGGATGTTCAGTTTAGTCTCCGTCCAGGCCTAAGTACTGTGGATGTTCAGTTTAGTCTCCGTCCAGGCCTAAGTACTGTGGATGTTCAGTTTAGTCTCCGTCTAGGCCTAAGTACTATGGATGTTCAGTTTAGTCTCCGTCCATGCCTAAGTACTGTGGATGTTCAGTTTAGTCTCCGTCCAGGTCTAAGTACTGTGGATGTTCAGTTTAGTCTCCGTCCAGGCCTAAGTACTGTGGATGTTCAGTTTAGTCTCCGTCCAGGCCTAAGTACTGTGGATGTTCAGTTTAGTCTCCGTCCAGGCCTAAGTACTGTGAATGTTCAGTTTAGTCTCCGTCCAGGCCTAAGTATTGTGAATGTTCAGTTTAGTCTCCGTCTAGGCCTAAGTACTGTGAATGTTCAGTTTAGTCTCCGTCCAGGCCTAAGTACTGTGGATGTTCAGTTTAGTCTCCGTCCAGGCCTAAGTACTGTGAATGTTCAGTTTAGTCTCCGTCCAGGCCTAAGTATTGTGGATGTTCAGTTTAGTCTCCGTCCAGGTCTAAGTACTGTGGATGTTCAGTTTAGTCTCCGTCCAGGTCTAAGTACTGTGGATGTTCAGTTTAGTCTCCGTCCAGGCCTAAGTACTGTGGATGTTCAGTTTAGTCTCCGTCCAGGTCTAAGTACTGTGGATGTTCAGTTTAGTCTCCGTCCAGGTCCTAAGTACTGTGGATGTTCAGTTTAGTCTCCGTCCAGGCCTAAGTACTGTGGATGTTCAGTTTAGTCTCCGTCCAGGTCTAAGTACTGTGATGTTCAGTTTAGTCTCCGTCCAGGCCTAAGTACTGTGGATGTTCAGTTTAGTCTCCGTCCAGATCCTAAGTACTGTGGATTGTTCAGTTTAGTCTCCGTCCAGGCCTAAGTACTGTGGATGTTCAGTTTAGTCTCCGTCCAGGCCTAAGTACTGTGGATGTTCAGTTTAGTCTCCGTCCAGGTCTAAGTACTGTGGATGTTCAGTTTAGTCTCTGTCCAGGCCTAAGTACTGTGGATGTTCAGTTTAGTCTCCGTCCAGGCCTAAGTACTGTGGATGTTCAGTTTAGTCTCCGTCCAGGTCTAAGTACTGTGGATGTTCAGTTTAGTCTCCGTCCAGGCCTAAGTACTGTGGATGTTCAGTTTAGTCTCCGTCCAGGCCTAAGTACTGTGATGTTCAGTTTAGTCTCCGTCCAGGCTAAGTACTGTGGATGTTCAGTTTAGTCTCCGTCCAGGCCTAAGTACTGTGGATGTTCAGTTTAGTCTCCGTCCAGGCCTAAGTACTGTAGCTGTTCAGTTTAACTCTCCGTCCAGGCCTAAGTACTGTGAATGTTCAGTTTAGTCTCCGTCCAGGACCTAAGTACTGTGGATGTTCAGTTTAGTCTCCGTCCAGGTCTAAGTAAGTACTGTGGAATGTTCAGTTTAGTCTCCGTCCAGGCCTAAGTACTGTGGATGTTCAGTTTAGTCTCCGTCCAGGCCTAAGTACTGTGGATGTTCAGTTTAGTCTCCGTCCAGGCCTAAGTACTGTGGATGTTCAGTTTAGTCCTCCGTCCAGGCCTAAGTACTGTGGGATGTTCAAGTTTAGTCTCCGTCCAGGCCTAAGTACTGTGGATGTTCAGTTTAATCTCTATCCTGACCTAAGTACTGTGGATGTTCAGTTTAGTCTCCGTCCATTTCTAAGTACTGTGGATGTCCAGTTTAGTCTCCGTCCAGGCCTAAGTACTGTGGATGTCCAGTTTAGTCTCCGTCCAGGCCTAAGTACTATGGTTGTTCAGTTTAGTCTCCGTCCAGGCCTAAGTACTGTGGATGTTCAGTTTAGTCTCCGTCCAGGGCCTAAGTACTGTGAATGTTCAGTTTAGTCTCCGTCCAGACCTAAGTACTGTGGATGTTCAGTTTAGTCTCCGTCCAGGCCTAAGTACTGTGGATGTTCAGTTTTAGTCTCCGTCCAGGCCTAGTACTGTGAATGTTCAGTTTTAGTCTCCGTCCAGGCCTATGTACTGTGGATGTTCAGTTTAGTCTCCGTCCAGGTCTAAGTACTGTGGATGTTCAGTTTAGTCTCCGTCCAGGCCTAAGTACTGTGGGATGTTCAGTTTAGTCTCCGTCCAGGCCTAAGTACTGTGGATGTTCAGTTTAGTCTCCGTCCAGGTCTAAGTACTGTGAATGTTCAGTTTAGTCTCCGTCCAGGCCTAAGTACTGTGGATGTTCAGTTTAGTCTCCGTCCAGGCCTAAGTACTGTGGGATGTTCAGTTTAGTCTCCGTCCAGGCCTAAGTACTGTGGATGTTCAGTTTAGTCTCCGTCCAGGCCTAAGTACTGTGGATGTTCAGTTTAGTCTCCGTCCTGACCTAAGTACTGTGAATGTTCAGTTTAGTCTCCGTCCAGGCCTAAGTACTGTGGATGTCCAGTTTAGTCTCCGTCCAGGCCTAAGTACTATGGTTGTTCAGTTTAGTCTCCGTCCAGGTCTAAGTACTGTGAATGTTCAGTTTAGTCTCCGTCCAGGCCTAAGTACTGTGGATGTTCAGTTTAGTCTCCGTCCATTTCTGAGTACTGTGGATGTTCAGTTTAGTCTCCGTCCAGGCCTAAGTACTGTGGATGTCCAGTTTAGTCTCCGTCCAGGCCTAAGTACTATGGATGTTCAGTTTAGTCTCCGTCCAGGTCTAAGTACTGTGGATGTTCAGTTTAGTCTCCGTCCAGGCCTAAGTACTGTGAATGTTCAGTTTAGTCTCTGTGTCCAGGCCTAAGTACTGTGGATGTTCAGTTTAGTCTCCGTCCAGGCCTAAGTACTGTGGATGTTCAGTTTAGTCTCCGTCCAGGCCTAAGTACTGTGGATGTTCAGTTTAGTCTCCGTCCAGGTCTAAGTACTGTGGATGTTCAGTTTAGTCTCTGTGTCCAGGCCTAAGTACTGTGGCTGTTCAGTTTAGTCTCCGTCCAGGCCTAAGTACTGTGGATGTTCAGTTTAGTCTCCGTCCAGGTCTAAGTACTGTGGATGTTCAGTTTAGTCTCCGTCCAGGTCTAAGTACTGTGAATGTTCAGTTTAGTCTCCGTCCAGGTCCTAAGTACTGTGAATGTTCAGTTTAATCTCCGTCCAGGCCTAGGTATTGTGAATGTTCAGTTTAGTCTCCGTCCTGGCCTAAGTACTGTTGATATTCAGTTTAGTCTCCGTCCAGGCCTAAGTACTGTGAATGTTCAGTTTAGTCTCCGTCCAGGTCTAAAGTACTGTGGATGTTCAGTTTAGTCTCCGTCCAGGCCTAAAGTACTGTGGATGTTCAGTTTAGTCTCCGTCCAGGTCTAAGTACTGTGGATGTTCAGTTTAGTCTCCCGTCCAGGTCCTAAGTACTGTGAATGTTCAGTTAAGTCTCCGTCTCCAGGGTCTAAGTACTGTGGATGTTCAGTTTAGTCTCCGTCCAGGTCTAAGTACTGTGGAAATGTTCAGTTTAGTCTCTAGTCGTCTGAGGCCTAAGTACTGTGGAATGTTCAGTTTAGTCTCCGTCCAGGCACTAAGTACTGTGGATGTTCAGTTTAGTCTCCGTCCAGGCTAAAAGTACTATGTGAACTGTTCAGTTTAGTCTCCGTCCAGGAGGCCTAAGTACTGTGGATGTTCAGTTTAGTCTCCGTCCAGGTCCTAAGTACTGTGGATGTTCAGTTTAGTCTCCGTCCAGGTCTAAGTACTGTGGATGTTCAGTTTAGTCTCCAGTCAGGCCTAAGTACTGTGGATGTTCAGCGTTTAGTCTCCGTCCAGGTCTAAGTACTGTGGATGTTCAGTTTAGTCTCCGTCCAGGGCTAAGTACTATGGATGTTCAGTTTAGTCTCCGTCCAGGCCTAAGTACTGTGGATGTTCAGTTTAGTCTCCGTCCAGACCTAAGTACTGTGGATGTTCAGTTTAGTCTCCGTCCAGGTCTAAGTACTGTGGATGTTCAGTTTAGTCTCCGTCCAGACCTAAGTACTGTGGATGATCAGTTTAATCTCCGTCCAGACGTAAGTACTGTAGCTGTTCAGTTTAACCTCCGTCTAGGCCTAAGTACTGTGAATGTTCAGTTTAGTCTCCGTCCAGGCCTAAGTACTGAGGATGTTCAGTTTAGTCTCCGTCCAGGCCTATAGTACTGTGGATGTTCAGTTTAGTCTCCGTCCAGGCCTAAGTACTGTGAATGTTCAGTTTAGTCTCCGTCCAGACCTAAGTACTGTGGCTGTTCAGTTTAATCTCCGTCCAGGCCTAAGTACTGTGGATGTTCAGTTTAGTCTCCGTCCAGACGTAAGTACTGTGGATGTTCAGTTTAGTCTCCGTCCAGGCCTAAGTACTGTGGGATGTTCAGTTTAGTCTCCGTCCAGGCCTAAGTACTGTGGTATGTTCAGTTTAGTCTCCGTCCAGGCCTAAGTACTGTGGATGTTCAGTTTAGTCTCCGTCCAGGTCCTAAAGATAAACTGTGGATGTTCAGTTTAGTCTCCGTCCAGGCCTAAGTACTGTGGATGTTCAGTTTAGTCTCCGTCCAGGCCTAAGTACTGTGGATGTTCAGTTTAGTCTCCGTCCAGGCCTAAGTACTGTGAATGTTCAGTTTAGTCTCCGTCCAGGCCTAAGTATTGTGAATGTTCAGTTTAGTCTCCGTCTAGGCCTAAGTACTGTGGATGTTCAGTTTAGTCTCCGTCCAGACCTAAGTACTGTGGATGTTCAGTTTAGTCTCCGTCCAGGCCTTTAAGTACTGTGAATGTTCAGTTTAGTCTCCGTTTCAGGCCTAAGTACTGTGGATGTTCAGGTTTAGTCTCCGTCCATGGACCTAAGCCTACTGTGTGAATGTTCAGTTTAGTCTCCGTCCAATGGTCTAAGTACTGTGGATGTTCAGTTTAGTCTCCGTCCAGGGCCTAAGTACTGTGGATGTTCAGTTTAGTCTCCGTCTAGGGCTAAGTACTGTGGATGTTCAGTTTAGTCTCCGTCCAGGTCTAATGTTACGTACTGTGGATGTTCAGTTTAGTCTCCGTCCAGGCCTAAGTACTGTGAATGTTCAGTTTAGTCTCCGTTCCAGGCCCTAAGTAACTGACTGGTGAATTCAGTTTTAGTCTCCGGTCCAGAAGTGACCTAAGTACTGTGAATGTTCAAGTTATAGTCTCCGATCCAGGCCTAAGTATCTGTGAATGTTCAGCCTTGTCTCCGTCCAGGCCTAAGTACTGTGGATGTTCAGTTTCATAGTCATCTCCGTCCCAGGCCTAAGTACTGTGAATGTTCAGTTTAGTCTCCGTCCAGGCCTAAGTACTGTCACAAGTTCAGTTTAGTCTCCGTCCGTCGCAGCCTAGAGTACTGTGAATGTTTCAGTTTAGTCTCCGTCCAGGCCTAAGTACTGTGGATGTTCAGTTTAGTCCTCCGTCCAGACCTAAGTACTGTGGATGTGTCAGTTTAGTCTCCGTCCAGGCCTAAGTACATGTGGAATGTTCAGTTTTTAGTCTCCGTCCAGACCTAAGTACTGTGGGATGTTCAGTTTAGTCTCCGTCCAGGCCTAAGTACTGTGGATGTTCAGTTTAGTCTCTCGTCCAGGCCTAAGTACTGTGGATGTTCAGTTTTGAGTCTCCGTCCAGGCCTAAGTACTGTGGATGTTCAGTTTTAGTCTCCGTCCAGGCCTAAGTACTGTGGATGTTCAGTTTAGTCTCCGTCCAGGCCTAAGTACTGTGAATGTTCAGTTTAGTCTCCGTCCAAAACCTATGTACTGTGGATGTTCAGTTTAGTCTCCGTCAAACAGGGTCTAAGGTACTGTAGATGTGTGATGTTAAGTTAAGTCTCCGTCAGGCCTAAGTACTGTGAATGTTCAGTTTAGTCCGGTTCAGTGCCCAGGCCTAAGTACTGTGGATGTTCAGTTTTAGTCTCCGTCCAGGCGCTAAGTACTCGTGGATGTTCAGTTTAGTCTCCGTCCAGGTCTAAGTAACTGTGAATGATGTTCAGTTTAGTCCTCCGTCCAGGCCCTAAGTACCTGTGGAATGTTCAGTTTAGTCTCCGTCCAGGCCTAATTCTGTGGATGTTCAGTTTAGTCTCCGTCCAGTACTAAGTACATGTGGATGTTCAGTTTAGTCTCCGTCCAGACCTAAGTACTGTGGATGTTCAGTTTAGTCTCCCGTCCAGAACTTACAGTACTGTGGATGTTCAGTTTAGTCTCCCGTCCAGGTAGTCTAAGTACTGTGGATGTTCAGTTTAGTCTCCGTCCAGGCGCTAAGTACTGTGGATGTTCAGTTTAGTCTCCGTCCAGGCCTAAGTACTGTGAATGTTCAGTTTAGTTCTCCGTCCAGGGCCTAAGTACTGACTGAATGTTCAGTTTAGTCTCCGTCCAGGCCTAAGTACTGTGGATGTTCAGTTTAGTCTCCGTCCAGGCCTAAGTACTTGAGTGTGGTTATGTTCAGTTTTAGTCTCTCCGTCCCAGGTCTAAGTACTGTGGATGTTCAGTTTAGTACTCCGTCCAGGTCGTAAGTACTGTGGATGATCAGTTTAGTCTCCGTCCAGGCCTAAGTACTGTGGATGTTCAGTTTAGTCTCCGTCCAGGTCTAAATACTGTGGATGTTCAGTTTAGTCTCCGTCCAGGCCTAAGTACTGTGGATGTTCAGTTTAGTCTCCGTGTCCAGGTCTAAGTACTGTGGATGTTTCAGTTTAGTCTCCGTCCTAGGCCTAAGTACTGTGGATGTTCAGTTTAGTCTCCGTCCAGTGTCTAAGTTCTGTGAATGTTCAGTTTAGTCTCCGTCCAGGCCTAAGTACTGTGAATGTTCAGTTTAGTCTCCGTCCATGGCCTAAAGTACTGTGAATGTTCAGTTTAGTCTCCGTCCAGGCCTAAGTACTGTGGATGTTCAGTTTAGTCTCCGTCCACACGATAAGTACTGTGAATGTTCAGTTTAGTCTCCGTCCAGGACCCTAAGTACTGTGAATGTTCAGTTTAGTCTCCGTCCAGGGGCTAAGTACTGTGAATGTTCAGTTTAGTCTCCGTCCAGGCCTAAAGTACTGTGGATGTTCCAGTTTAGTCTCCGTCCAGGCCCTAGTACTGTGGATGTTCAGTTTAGTCTCCGTCCAGATCTGGAGTACTGTGGATGTTCAGTTTAGTCTCCGTCCAGAGCCTAAGTACTGTGGATGTTCAGTTTAGTCTCCGTCCACCACCTAAGTACTGTGAATTGTTCAGTTTATAGGTCTCCGTCCACAGTCAAGTATTTGTGGATGTTCAGTTTTTAGTCTCCGTCAGGGCCTAAGTTACTGTGAATGTTCCAGTTTAGTCTCCGTCCAGGTCTAAGTACTGATGAATGATTCAGCAGTTTAGTCTCCGTCCAGGCCTAAGTACTGTGGATGTTAAGTTTAGTCTCCGTCCAGGTGCCTAAGTACTGTGGAATGTTCAGTTTAGTCTCCGTCCAGGCCTAAGTAACTGTGGATGATCAGTTTAGTCTCCGTCCAGGGCCTAAGTACTGTGGATGTTCAGTTTTAAGTCTCCGTACCAGGCCTAAGTACTGTGGATGTTCAGTTTAATCTCCATCCAGGCCTAAAGTACTGTGATGTTCAGTTTAGTCTCCGTCCAGGCCTAAGTACTGTTGTGAATGTTTCAGTTTAGTCTCCGTCCAGGCCTGAAGTACTGTGGAATGTTCAGGTTTAGTCTCCGTCCAGGCCTAAGTACTGGGGATGTATCAGTTTAGTCTCCGTCTTCAGTCCTAAGTACTGTGGGTATGTTCAGTTTAGTCTCACGTCCAGGCGTCTAAGTACTCGTGAATGTTTCAGTTTAGGTCTCCAGTAGGTCTGGTACGTGAATGTTCAGTTTAATCTCGTATCCTGGCCTAAGTACTGTGAATGTTCAGTTTAGTCTCCGTCCAGGACTAAGTATTGTGGGATGGTCTGTTTAGTCTCCGTCCAGGCCTAAGTACTGTGGATGTTCAGTTTAGTCTCCAGATCCAGACCTAAAGTAACTGTGGATGTTCAGTTATCTCTCCATCCTGGACCTAAGTACTCTGTGAATGTTCAGTTTAGTTTAGTCTCCTCAGTCCAGGGCTCTAAGTAGTCTCCGTAGCTTGTACTCGGATATTCAGTTTAGTCTCCGTCCAGGGCTAAGTCTACTGTGGAATGTTCAAGTTTAGTCTCTCCAATCCTAAAGTAGTGCCTAAGTTAGTCCTCCGTCCAGACCTAAAGTATGTGAATGTTCAGTTTAGTCTCCGTGACCAGGCCTAAGTACTATGGATGTTCAGTTTAGTCTCCGTCCTGACCTAAGTACTGTGGAATGTTCAGTTTAGTCCTCCGTCCATGCCTAGTACTGTGGCCATGTTCAAGTTTAGTCTCGTCATAGGCCCCTAAGTAACTGTGAATGTTCAGTTTTAGTCTCCGTCCAGGACCTTAAGTACTGTGGAATGTCAGTTTAGTCTCCGTCCCATAGGCATAAGTACTGCGTGAGATGTTCAGTTTATGTCTCAATCTAAGGCCTAAGTACTGTGGTATAAGTTCAGAGATTAGGTTTCCTTCCGTCCAGGCCTATGTACTGTGGATGTATCAGTTTTAGTCTCCTAGGTGACCAGAGGCCTAAGGTACTGTGAATGTTCAGTATTAGTCTCCGTCCAGGACCTAAAGTAATGTGGATGTTCAGTTTAAGTTTAATCTCCCGTCTATCAGGCCTAAGTACTGTGGATGGTTCAGTTTAGTCCTCCGTCCCGTCAGGCCTAAGTACTACTGTGGATGATCAGTTTAGTCTCCGTCCAGGCCTAAGTACTGTGGATGTTCAGTTTAGTCCTCCGTCCAGGGCCTAAGTAACTGTGATGTTCAGTTTAGGTCTCCCGTCCAGTCCTAAGTACTGTGGATGTTCAGTTTAGTCTCCCAGTCCAGGCCTAATTACTGTGGATTGTTCAGTTTTAGTCCTCCGTCCAGGAGCCTAAGTACTGTGGATGTCCATTTAGTCTCACGTCCAGTGCCTAAAGTACTGTGAATGTTCAGTTTAGTCTCTCGTCCAGGCCTAAGTACTGTGGATGTTCAGTTTAATCTCCGTCCAGGCCTAAGTACTAATGTGAATGTTCTAGTTTAGTCTCTCCGTCCAGGCCTAAGTACTGTGAATGTTCAAGTTTAGTCTCCGTCTCAGGCCTAAGTACTGTGGATGTTCAGTTTAGTCTCCGTCCAGGGCCTAACAACTGGTGAATGTTCAGTTTAGTCTTCCGTCCAGGCCTAAGTACTGTGATCATGTTCAGTTTAGAGTCTCCGTCCAGGCCTAAGTACTGTGGATGTTCAGTTTAGTCTCCGTCCAGGCCTAAGTACTATGATGTTCAGTTTAGTCTCCGTCACGGCCTAAGTTACTGTGATGTTCAGTTTAGATCTCCGTCCAGGCCTACTGTACTGTGGATGTTCAGTTGTTAGTCTCCGTCCAGGCCTAAAGTACTGCTGGATGTTCACTAAGTACTGTGGATGTTCATTACAGAGTATACTCATCCGTCCAGCCCTAAGTACGTGTGGATGGTTCAGATTTAGTCCTCCGTCACCCGGCCTAAGTACTGTGGATGTTCAGTTTAGTCTCCGTCCAGGCCTAAGTACTGTGAATGTTCAGTTTAGTCTCCGTCCTGGGAGCCTAAGTACTTGCACGTGAATGTTCCAGTTTAGTCTCCGTCCCAGGCCCTAAGTACTGTGGACATGTTCAGTTAGTAGTCTCCGTCCAGGCCTAAGTATGTGTGTTGAATGTTCAGTTTAGTCTCCGTCCAAGGCCTAAGTACTGTGGATGTTCAGTTTTAGTCCTCCCGCGTCCCTGGTTTAGTCTCCGTCAGTATTAGGTCCTAATCGTAAGAATGTGGATGTTCAGTTTAGTCTCCGGTCCAGGCCTAAAGTACTATGGATGTTCAGTTTAGTCTCCGTCCAGGTCTAAGTACTGTGGGATGTTCAGTATTAGTCTCCGTCCAGGCCTAAGTACTGTGGATGTTCAGTTTAGTCTCTGCGTCCTGAGTCTAAGTACTGTGGATGTTCAGTTTAGTCTCCGTCCAGAGCCTAAGTACTGTGGGGATGTTCAGTTTAGTCTCCGTCCAGACCTAAGTACTGTGGATGTTCAGTTTTAGGTCTCCGTCCAGGCCTAAGTACTGTGGATGTTCAGTTTATGTCTCAGTCCCTCCGTCCATATTCACTAAAGTACCGTGTAAGTACTGTTGGATGTTTCAGTTTAGTCTCCGTCCAGGCCTAGAGTACTGTGGATGTCCAGTTTAGTCTACGTCCAGGTCTAAGTACTGTGGATGTTCAGTTTAGTCCTCCGTCCAGGTCTAAGTACTGTGGATGTTCAGTTTAGTCTCCGTAGTCCAGGCCTAAGTACTGTGTGAATGTTCAGTTTAGTCTCCGTCCAGTGCCTAAGGTACTGCAGATCGTGAAATGTTCAGTTTAGTCCTCCGTCCTTCCAGCCTAAGTACCTGTGAATGTTCAGTTTAGTATGTCCGTCCAGGCCTTCTAAGTACTGTGGATGTTCAGTTTACAGTCTCCGTCCAGGCCTAAAGTACTGTGTGAATGTTCAGTTTAGTCTCCGTGTCCAGACTAAAGTACATGTGGAATGTTCAGTTTAGTCTCCGTCCAGGTTCTAAGTACTGTGCTATGTTCCAGTTTTTAGTCTCCGTCCAGGTCTAATGACACTGTGAATGTTCTCGTTAAGTCTCCGTCCAGGTCTAAGTACTGTGGATGTTCAGTTTTAGTCTCCGTCCAGGCCTAAGTACTGCGTGAAATGTGTTCAGTTTTAGTCTCCCGTCCAGGCCTAAGTATTGTGAATGTTCAGTTTAGTCTCCGTCCAGGTCCTAAAGTACTTAGTGGATGTTCAGAGGACTTTTGTCTCCGTCTAGGCCTTAAGTACTTCTTAGTGGGATGTCTTCAGTTTAGTCTCCTCGTCCAGGGCCTAAGTAATCTGTGGATGCGAAAGTTCAGTTTAGTCTCCGTCCAGGCCTAAGTTAAATATGGAATGTTCAGTTTAAGTTGCCTCCGTCTAGGTCGTAAGTACTGTGGATGTTCAGTTTAGTCTCCGTCCAGGGCCTAAGTACTGTGGATCAGTTCATTTAGTCTCCGTCCCAGAGACCTAAGTTACTGTGGATGTTCAGTTTAGTCTCCGTCAAGGTATAAGTACTGTGGATGTTTCAGTTTAGTCCACGCGTCCAGGCCCTAAAGTACTGTATGAATGTTCAGATTTAGTCCTCCGTCCAGAACTAAGGTCACTGGTGAATGTTCAGTTTGTCTCCGTCCAGGCAACTAAGTACTGTGCAATGTTCAAGTTTAGTCTCCGTCCAGGCCTAAGTACTTGAGTGGATGTTTCAGTTTAGTCTTCCGTCAGGAGCCTAAGTACTGTGGATGTTCAGTTTAGTCTCTCCGTCCAGGCCTAAGTACTGTGGATGTTCAGTTTAGTCTCGTTTGATCCAGGCCTAAGTACTGTGGATGTTCAGTATTAGTCTCCGTCCAGGTGCTAAGTACTGTGGTATGTTGTTCAGTTTAGTCTCCGGTCCTCGGCGGTCTAAGTTACTGTGGATGTTCAGTTTAAGTCTCTGTCCAGGCCTATAGTAACTGTGAATATGTCAGTTTTAGTCTCCGTCCAGGCCTAAAGTACTGTGGATGTTCATAGTTAATCTCCCGCTCCTAGAGCCTAAGGTACTGTGAATGTTCAGTTTAATCTCCGTCCAGGCCTAAAGTACTGTGAATGTTCAGATTTAGTCTCCGTCCGTCCAGACCTAAGTATAGTGCTAATGTTGTGAGATGTTCAGTTTAGTCTCCAGGTCCAGATCCTAAGTACTCAGTGAATGTTCAGTTTAGTCTCCGTCCAGGCCTAATGTACATGTTGGATGTATCAGTTTAGATTAGTCTCCGTCCAGAGTCCTAAGTACTGTTACAGGCATGTTCAGGTCTTTAGTCTCTCGTTCCAGGTCTAAGTACTGTGGAATGTCAGAGTTTAGTCTCCGTCCAGTACCTAAGTACTGTGTGGATGATCAGTTTAGTCTCCGTCCAGGTCCTAAATGTAACTAGTGAAATGTTCAGTTTAGTCTCCGTGACCAGGGACCTAATTACTGTGGTATGTTCAGTTTAGTCTCACGGTCCCAGGCCTAAGTACTCGTGAATGTTCAGGTTTAGTCTTCCGTCCAAGAGTCTAAGTACTGTTGGATGATTCAGTGTTTAGTCTCCGTCCAGGTAAATAAGTACTGTTGATGTTCAGTTTTAGTCTCCGTCCATCCTAAGGTTAAAAGTAGTGGTTTGGATGTTCAGTTTTGTCTCCGTCCCAGGGCTAAGTACTGTGGTTGTTCAGGTTTAGCCCTCCGTCCAGGACCTAAGTACTGTGGATGTTCAGTTTAGTCTCCGTCCAGGCCTAAGTACTGTCGATGTTCAGTTTAGTCTCCGTCCAGGTCTAAGTACTGTGGATGTTCAGTTTAGTCTCAACACGTCCAGGTCTAAGTACTGTGGATGGTTCAGTTTAGTCTCCATCCAGGTCTAAGTCACTGTGAATGTTCAGTGTTAAGTCTCCGTCTAGGTCTTCTAAGTACTGTGAATGTTCAGTTTAGTCTCCGTCTAGGCCTAAGTACTATGAGATGTTCAGTTTAAGTCTCCTCGAGAGTCATAGGTTATCTAAAGTGTCAATGTGAATGTTCAGTTTAGGTCTCCGTCCAGGTCTAAGTACTGGTGGATGTTCAGTTTAGTCTCCAGTCCAGGCCTGAAGTACTGTGGATTGTTCAGTTTATTCTCCGTCACAGACCTAAGTACTGTGGATGTTCAGTTTAGTCCTCCGTCCAGGGTCTACGCTAAGTTACTGGTGGATGTTTCAGTTTAGTCTCCGTTCCAGACCTCACGTACTTGTGATTTGATCATGCTCCTTAGTACCTCTGTAAAGACGTCCGTAAGTTACTATTGATGTTCTGTTAAGTCTCCCGACTAGGGCCTGAATAATGGTTGATATTCAGTTTAGTCTTCGTTCAAGCTCTAAGTCTCTGCCCAGGCTAGAGTACTGTAAATGTTCAGTTAGTCTCCGTCCAGGCCTAAGTACTGTGGATCATCAGTTTATCTCCGTCGGGCCTAAGTACTGTGAATTGTTCAGTTTAATCTCCGTTCCAGTCTAAGTACTGTGAATGTTCATTTTAGTCTCCGATCCAGTCTAAAGTACTCGTGATATGTTCAGTTTAGTGCCGTCCAAGTGTCCCTAAGTACTGGAATGTTTCAGTTTAGTCTCTGTGTCCAGAGCCCTAAGTACTGTGGATGTTCAGTTTAGTCTCCGTCCAGGCCTAAGTACTGTGGATGTTCAGTTTAGTCTCCGTCCAGGCCTAAGTACTGTGGATGTTCAGTTTAGTCTCCGTCCAGGCCTAAGTACTGTGGATGTTCAGTTTAGTCTCCGTCCAGGCCTAAGTACTGTGAATGTTCAGTTTAGTCTCCGTCCAGGCCTAAGTACTGTGGATGTTCAGTTTAGTCTCCGTCCAGGCCTAAGTACTGTGGATGTTCAGTTTAGTCTCCGTCCAGGCCTAAGTACTGTGGATGTTCAGTTTAGTCTCCGTCCAGGCCTAAGTACTGTGGATGTTCAGTTTAGTCTCCGTCCAGGCCTAAGTACTGTGGATGTTCAGTTTAGTCTCCGTCCAGACCTAAGTACTGTGGATGTTCAGTTTAGTCTCCGTCCAGGCCTAAGTACTGTGGATGTTCAGTTTAGTCTCCGTCCAGGCCTAAGTACTGTGAATGTTCAGTTTAGTCTCCGTCCAGGCCTAAGTACTGTGGATGTTCAGTTTAGTCTCCGTCCAGGCCTAAGTACTGTGGATGTTCAGTTTAGTCTCCGTCCAGGCCTAAGTACTGTGGATGTTCAGTTTAGTCTCCGTCCAGGCCTAAGTACTGTGGATGTTCAGTTTAGTCTCCGTCCAGGCCTAAGTACTGTGGATGTTCAGTTTAGTCTCCGTCCAGGCCTAAGTACTGTGGATGTTCAGTTTAGTCTCCGTCCAGGCCTAAGTACTGTGGATGTTCAGTTTAGTCTCCGTCCAGACCTAAGTACTGTGGATGTTCAGTTTAGTCTCCGTCCAGGCCTAAGTACTGTGGATGTTCAGTTTAGTCTCCGTCCAGGCCTAAGTACTGTGGATGTTCAGTTTAGTCTCCGTCCAGGCCTAAGTACTGTGGATGTTCAGTTTAGTCTCCGTCCAGGCCTAAGTACTGTGGATGTTCAGTTTAGTCTCCGTCCAGGTCTAAGTACTGTGGATGTTCAGTTTAGTCTCCGTCCAGGGCTAAAGATACTGTGAATGGTCAGTTAGTCTCCGGTCCAGGTCTGAAGTACTGTGAATGTCAGTTAGTCTCCGTCTAGGCCTAAGTACTATGGATGTTCAGTTTTAGTCTCCGTCCAGCGCCTAAGTTCTGTGGATTTCATGTTAGTTCTCCGTCCAGGCCTAAGTGGCTATGGATGGTCAGATTTAGTCTCCGTCCAGAGTCATAAGTACTGTGGATGATCAGTTAGTCATCCGACTAGGTCTAAAGTACTAATTGAATGTCAGTTTTAGTACTCCAGTCCAGGTCGTAAATATCTGTGGATGTTCAGTTAAGTCCTCTGTCCATACCATAAGTAAACCACACTGTAAATGTTTCAGTTTAGTCTTCTGCGTTTCTGAGCCTTAGTATATTGATGTTTCGATTAAGTCATCCCGGTCAGGTCTAAATACTTTGGCTGGATTCTAATTTTAAGTCTCCGTCCAGGCTTAGTAGCTATTGATGTTCAGTTGTAAAATATCCGTTCCCTGACCTAAATGACGGTGGGATGTTCAAGTTAAGTCTCTGCCCGTACAGTCCTAGAGTACTGTGGAATGATCATTTAAATCTCCGTCCCAGACTCTAGGTACTAGGGATGTTCAGTTTATGTCTTCCGTCGCAGCGTTCTAAGTACTGTGGATATTCAGTTAAGTATCCTGTCCAGTGCCTAAATACTGTGGATGTTTCATTTAAGTCCTCCCGTCCTGTCCTAAATACTAGTGGATGTTCAGTTTATTTCTTCCAGCCCATGGCCAACCTCAGTACTGTGAATGATCAAGGGTAAGTCCCTCGGTCCAGGACGTAAGTACTGTGGATGTTTCCAGTTTAGTCTCCGCCCAAATGAAATGTTCATTTTTAGTCTCCGACGTATGGCCAAAGTACAAGTTCGATATTCAGTTTAGTCCTTCGTTCAAGCCTAATTAACAGTGGATGTCTAATTTTCCGTCATGGTTCCTTCTGCTATCCCCCGCTTTTCTTCCATTTCAAATGATATTTATTACCTTTTCAACTATCTTGATAAACCGACTCTAGTGAATATTCATACATTTATAGCCCGATACCCTGAGGGGTATACAGAATTGATTTATATCTGTATAAAATAGAAAAGCCACAAATACGCAACGAAGTATTATTCGAACTGCTGAAAATGGCAAATCTACCCGTCATCCAACAATATTCTCCACAAGGAATTATGCTAATATAAACGTTACCACTTAATCATTTCTAGTGTGATGTTGGTCAAAACAGACACAAAAATATGTAGGTGACAATAATAACACTACGTGAAGTGGGGGAGCCCATTTAAATATAAAGTTCATAAAAAAATTAGATAATACCTTCACGCAAACAAGACAGCCTCATTGAATTCACCTGGTATCAGATTAACTTCTGGATTGTAGTGGGCAAAGGCCCTAGCACTATATCTATAATCAATACAAATTGTTTTGAATGTATTAGAGAACCGTGTCAAAAGTTTATGAATATGTTTGAAATTACAAAATTTTGCTTTTTGTCCTAGATTATTGAGCGATTTTCCATCCGGTAGTCAAATATGAAGTAATATGCTTGAATTTTTCTAAAACTAATCATTTCATCAAATACATTTCTTATCGTTCACATATACAACAGTTTTGTTCTTTCGTTGATTGGTTTTTCCCTTCTATTTACATTTGGGTTTGTTTTTCTTTTTTTTCTTTTGAAGTCTCTTCTTCCCGGTTATTATCAGGAAAATTTCTCCTTTATCTTAAATTTGTTTTTCCATTTTGTTTATGACTGACTAACTTTTTTTGTTTTTTTTTTTTTTCATTGTTTTTTCATTTTTTTTTATTTTTTATTTTGTTTTTTTTTCGTTGACAGTGTAGGGCGTAGACCCGAAAATAATTGACAAAATATGTTTTTGGTGAACAAGGAACTAGGAAAGTGGGGTTGCAACCCGACTATCGGGGTGACATATATTTATTTCTTTTGATATTGCCAAATAATCAATACAGGCCATCAAATGGACGATATTCTGAGTTTCAAGACTCTTGTAAAAATAGTTTTAATTTTCCTAAGTCGAGCGCATCATAATCACAGTTTCAAAATTTGCAGACAATCAATAAAACTTTTCAGAATACCTGTTATCCGGTTTTAACTCAATACCGTAAATTGAAAACAATTTAAAATACTGAATATATAGGATTTTGGAACCAAAAAAGTCTCGACCTTATTGTACTCCTACGTCCGCATGACAGGGAAGCAAGACAACAAATTTACACATCATTCAACTCTAGCACACCAGTGGCGATATCTCACATAGAAGGCATATAACGCTTTGGACTTTTTTTAGAAGGTATATTAAACAACAGGTTCATCTAGTCATAGTAGACTTACACCAAACTAGCACCTGGGATATCGTTTAAATTGATTCGTGAGTCAAAATCTCAATAAAGGGACATTCTCGAGCATCTTAGTCATAATAGATTGGGATCTCCCATCTAGGTGGTTATATAGAAAGTTGTGTTATTTGATAATGTAGTTTAGATGTAATAATAGTCTTTAATCTAAAGTTTTACAAAAGCGCTTTCTGTACCAATATACATGAAAAACCTCTATTTTGACTTTGATTTCAATATTGTAAAGACAAGGAGAGGTTTAAATACTACAACATGCATAGTTTCGAACTCTTATCGATAAATAAGCGATAATTAATGCATTGCGCTTCACTACCTACAACCTTATTCACGAATTCTGTGAAATTTGAAAATATGGACAGCATCTTATAAAGATAGACTAAACAATACTTTCTCAATTAATCTATTCTTCTTGGATTCATCTCTTGTGGCACTCAATCATATATATTAGATACACTAACACAACACATCTCACGTGGGTCACCGATAAATAAACTACTACTGCATAACGATTTTTTCCGGAGTATTTATTTTAAGAATAAAGTTCATATTTAGCATAAGGTTTAATTTTTAGATAACGATATCGTCTACGTTACCACATGGCTTCGTGGCCCTGGCGCTTTGAAACAAACGCTTTGTTGACGCTGAGTTTGGAAGCTGTAAGCCGACAAAATGGTGACTAGACTGAACGTTGATATGCTTCGGTTCTCTATCAAAGATGATGATGACACTTCCAGCTGATGAAACTAGGCCTAGCTACAGTTACGAACTTTTAGATTTTCAACATAAACACGGTAGGAAATAGGAAATAATCAAAAGCCTTCTCGAATAAAGCATCTGAAGGGCATATTGAATCAGTAATACGTATTGATTTTATTTTTAAAATTCCCACCCCCAGGGCGCTTCGTTTACTATTGATGAATAATATGTAGACGAAAAGCTGAATAGCTGCGCATTCCGAGTTCGAAAAATACTCACTATTCTCACTAGCTTATATTAATTCCGATTATAGTTTTCAACCGAGCTGAGGCGGGAATTGTGCATAGTGCACCAGTAGCCAGATTCACGGGACAATGCAGCCGAACTTTCAGTAATTTTCTGATCCGGATCCTTGAAGACAGCGAGTCGAGAAGGTTCGTAAAGTATTTCTTCGAAACCGTAGTATAACAATTACTATATTATGCTCAATGCCCACATAAAACGTATGCTATGACCCCATCCCTAATTTGCTGTATTCACGTATAGTAGGGTGAAATGCAGTCACATTACTGTATTGTGTTATATTTTGCGACTGTCAGTCGATAGTTTGCTATATTTATTGCGATTGAAATATACTTGATGAAATGTGCAAATGTCGGACTTTGGCATGTCCTCTACACTACACTCGCGTACTCATCTCGCTTTAGACGGTTTTCGATAGATATTTCAAAAAGTCTTCACTCTTGAAGTGAGAGCCAGTTGGTAAATCCCTGGAAAAGAGGTACCTCCCTGTGTTGAGTTTAGTATTCGATTAGGTTGAACCGATTAACGAAGGATTCATTTACAGAATCACTTCGCTAAGAGAACTCGGTGTTTTGGTGAAATGGAGGTTAAACTATCAGATACTCGAGGGCCCGGTGTGTTAGCGCCACGTGCTCGGTGCTCGTGATCTTAGTAGAAACATTGATAGTGTTAGATGTTAATTCTGGCAGCGAAAAACGTGAGAATAGTAGCAGCAAAATTGTCCATTTCAATAACTATGTACTCTGTCCCAGCTGAGGCCGAGCGTTCGGGTATCTTGTTGTCGACCTTTACACACATGTTAAAATATTAATAGTCAACTGTTTATAATGAATGATGTCGTCCATTGTCCCATAACTCACTAGTACCTTTGAATATGTTAACGAGACATAGGAATCTGTGCAAAGCAAACGACGCGGCAGTCGAACAACCCAGAGCAAAACAAATTAATTGTAGATCATTCTTACTCTACGCTAATGAAGATGTTTCCGGTCGTAGCGAAACAAGTAAGTCGTTACATACATATAAGGATAGGTCACTGACTATTTACATACTTTACACGGTACGTGGAATGTAAAGTAAATAGACCGTGACCTATCTGCTTGATATCAATAGTAAACGTAGAGGCCCTGTGGATGTTCTCCACCTAGGCTAATATCTTACATACATTAGGGGTCTAGGGAATCCTTACTGCTGACCTGTATTAGAACGATTTATTACGGAATGGAGTACAAAGCATAAGATGTATCTTATTTATTGTCAATCTGAATCTCGTTAACTAATGTTTGACGTCGTGAAGTGGATCATTCAGCGGAGGAACAAACTATTACATTTAATTGACTGTGTGATACGGAGCTACAGGTTTATAATGGCTAATACATTGTATGGTCCTTCATTGTATGCAAATTACAAACACACAATGCACCGGAATGTGAGAATGATAGAGTAGCCGTCAAGGTGGTGAAGTGCATCAATTCTTGAGAACTGTTTTATTGTTGTTTTTTAAATCTTAATATTGTTGAAAAAATCATTCTTAGATTGTAAATGACTGTCATCACGAGAAGGCAATTGCGACGGAATGAATATACAATTGCTTGATACACTTGTATTTTGTATTCACACTTATTTCCAAATTTGTAAAATAATGTAAATATAATCCGGATATTTAAAAAAGAAGGGGAGAGTAAATGATAAACAGAAGGTTTAGAAGAGAATACTATTTAAACAAATTATGTTGATTGTCAAGTCTTTGTATGGTATTCCGACCACAGAAAAAAATATCGACCTCGACTAGACGTCCTCGCGCGTTCAATATTTTTTCTTCTTGGTCGATATAACCATATGTATCGAACCTCATCAAAATGCTATATTTGTATAATATAAGATAACGGTTTTTATCACCTGCGCTGATCTATATAGAATATAATGCTAGAAACTGTTGTGTAAACAGAAATAAAAAGTTTCGTTCTCACGAACTTTTTGTAAGAAAATTGTGAGATTATAATCGCTCTCAGCTTAAAATATCATCTGTTGGTATCATGAATTCTATATCCATTGTAATCATTTCTTTTGTTTTTTTAAGCCTCGAGACTTCATATCTTGGCTCTATTAGTATTAAAATCCAATAACGGGTATATATACACACTGCTTAGGAGCCATAAAGAATTGTAGTCAAGTTGGCCCAAGGTTGTAATTCTAAGCTCTTTAATTTGGTCCTCTTTAGTGACACAGAAACGTTTTAATCTCTGGTTTAGGCTCCAATCTCTGAGATAAACCATCATATTATTGATGAAAAACTGCATTAGTTGTTTGATTAAGGCGCGAATTTGTCGACCATGCAAGCCCTTTCAAGAAAGATGTCAACCTACATCTAAATGTGTTATTTTATGATATTTTTGTTGCTGAATTTTGTAATTTGTGAAATACGCAATTATTAAGAAACAGATATACTATAAACTTTAAGAATTTTCATTTTACGAAATTACTTATGATCCTCCAATAGTCTTGCAAGATGAGACTGGATATCGAAATATTGAATAAGGCTTTGTACTGTTTGTTCATATTTGTGCCGTGTGACGAGTACATAATATACATGTATATTTTATACTAAAAACTTATCCGTTTTAAGACTTAAATGTATTAAAAGAATCGTTATTGGAATAGAGGCGTTTGTCTATTCAGCAAACACATCTACTTCGCCACCCACCATAATTATAAAACGTAATTGTACGATCTTTGTAAAATACCGAGAGCATCAAATCGTCTAGACATTCGCAAGTAAGAGTAGATTGATACTTGGTATGCGTGGGGGAGATATGATAGGTCCGATAGTGATCCCTCATACACAGCGTTCATGAACTATCAATCGTAGACACTATATGCATCGCGAGGTTACAAAACTGTTGATATCATTGATAAATGTAACTCATAACTTGATTAGAATTGTTTTTAACGGTTGATCTAGTAGGTCGACTTGTGGCATGTGAAAACGGCAATTTATTAGCGACTATATCTTAACGCATGTGACTCGTGTACATAATGTATAAGCATATGTTGTAAACAAACGTCAATAAAATACATTGATTGGCTTGATTGATTGATTGATTGATTGATTGATTGAATAAATGTTATAATTACAAAATTTGCAGTTACCAGCGCAGCACTGTTTTTTCTGGATATATTTACGTGTTGACATTCAAATGTACATGTGAAGCGCCATTATTGATGGTTAATCATCTCACTTCAGCCAACATGTTGTTTTGCGATCGTGTATGTATGGAAAGCCATAGCTGCCTTATAGATACTAGATGTTTTATTGCATCACGTCACCATGTTATAGCAGCACTCGTGTCACCATATATCATAGCATCGTGTCACCATGTTATTAGCATTCGTGTCACCATATCATCGTGTCACAATATCATGGCTATCGTGTCACATTATCATGGCATCGTGTCACCAGTGTGTATAGCATGATGTCACCAGTTGGCATCATGTGTTACATTGCCACGGTATCATGTTATGTTATAGCATCGTGTCACCATGTTCATATTGCATCGTGTATCATGTCACCATGGTATAGTTCACATCGTTGTCACGTGTTATAGCTTGTGTCAACCATATCATAGCATCGATATATTTGTTGATATATGATCTTGCCATCTACATAAGAAATCGATCACAAACGTGGCCATGAATATTTCCATAGTGAACGCAGTGAAGCGGAACATACGTAGCAGGCATGTGACAACATATGAACATGACATCTGATTTTTCAACGTAGTCTTTCATAATAACAGATTATTTGAAGGAAGTACTTGTAAGAGATATGGTGTCACAAAGATGGATAAAAAAAGTGTTATATATCCTCTTAGGATTTTGCATGTTTGGATTTATAGTGAAGTGGATAAAACCAATTAAAACCAAAGGTATGTGTAACATGTTATTATCAACATATTATGTTTAAAAAATATTTTATTCAATAAGGATACATGCACAGTACAGCATACATGTCATGAGAGGCTGGCTTCTGAAACAAGTACAGTGTAATTATATAAATCATCATCATATTAATTTTAAATGAATCTAGAAAGGAACTTCAAAAATGTCAACTTCGTTTTATTAAAAAATAGCTATTTTCAATAGTTTGGAAAATTCACATTTATATTGATACTAGTAATATAATTCTATTTTATTTCGACGCAACACAAATAGTTAAATAGTTAATATGTGGAAAGTTAGTAGAAAAGAAATAAGAGACAAAGCAGAACAAGAGTGACTAATTTGTGTATAGCTCATTTATATGGACGATAGCCCGCCGGGTAGTCCATTATACTAATTACACTTTCATAGACCTGTGATCAATCTTTATTCCAAAAGCCCTTAGGTTATACATGTAGGTACATTGTATGAAACATACAGTTAAATACATTTGTAAATGCATTGTAATCATATTCAGGTGATTGACATCGTAACAGTAACGCTAATTATTTATAACTTGAACTTACACACATGTTACGTATCTTTATTAGAGTGCTTCATACTTGTAATGTTCTCATTCTGGCATCTCAATATATACACGATACAAAATTTACTAATACATTTTGTTTGATAAAAACCTCTAAACAAAAAAAGGGAAAAGTGAAGAATAATTTGTGAAGTCATTTTTATTTACATTCCTTATGATTACAGTAGTGTTAAGTACTAAAGCACAAAGAATAAAGAACAAGTTATTTAAATTATACACACATACATATGCGATGACCGACTGCTATTCGTACTAGTTTTTGCCTGGCACTGACAATAATGACAAGGTATATCGTTTACTACTATGCCCTTCTGAAATACTTCTTTAGTTTAGTTTAAAGGGGGTAACGGATCATATTACGGGAGCCGCGCAGAATGTCTTTTTGAAAATGAACTGCCGATATGTCTGTGTGTTTAGAGAGAACTTTACTCCGAAGACGTTGGCCATAGTGTCACAAACTGCTATGATCTGTATTTATGAAGTAAACTAAGGAATTGTGTGGAACTTCAGTGCCTGGCAAAACACTTTTACAAGTAGCAGTGATTTTTCGGCCGCTCTCGGCTATCGTATGCAGAGCATATAGAGATAAATCGGAGAGGCAGTCCTTATATAATCTTGGCTGTTAATACGACGTTAAGTCTAATAAAAAAAGACGGCTGTATCTCCATTTGCCCACCATAATCTGATAATAAGCAGAATGTTATGACAAAGGTTATAGTCTATTTAAGAGAAGTAAACCTGGGTTTACCTGTGTTTACATGTGCTTCTGTACTTATTCCATAAGGGTTTCATTTATGCATAACATGAACATGCATGAAAATTTTATAACTTGGAAACATCTATTAATATGTTACTCTTTTTGTAATCTCAGTTATGTTCTTGTTATTTTTATGTTAATTGAACATATCAAACATATATCTTCTGTATAAATGCTTAGGTTTTTTATTGTGTGATAAAAGTAATGCGCATTGATATATAATACATGTATTATCAAATTATGCAAATTTACTAAGTTTTGCAGGTTACTGTAAACGAAAGATATCTCAATTAAACCAAATATTACATTCTGACTAAAAAGTATATTTGATTTTTTAATATCTCATACTTAGTAATTATTTCATGGAGAATATTTTAACGACCATCTGGAAGTTTCAAAAAAACAAAAATGCGAAAATATCATCCTAGATGAAAAATAACTGGATTTTATCAATGTCTAACATACAAATATATAACAGTACATGTATGTTTGACTTTCATGTTACTGTATAGAATTGGAATGTCGGGACATAAATAAAGTTGATATACAATGTATATGGAATACAAATGTATATGATTTAATTAATTAGGTACATGCATATTTACATGTGTATTGTTACATGTATCATCCGATAGAATTGAACAGTTTCTTGTGATATATTCTCTATATAGCTACATAAGTACACATGCCAACATTACAAGCATTATTGTCTTGATTGGGTTCTCCTAATAACGACAGATGTAGAAGTTTTTATGATTTTAACTGATTCTTGAAATTGAAACAATTTGCTCTTCCTGTGACACTTCTCCTAAAACTTGGATGCAATTTTGTTCTTAGTTCTTATCTCAATGTTGAAATTTATAAAGGTGTAACATATCAGATATTATGCATATTAAGTCAAAATGCATAAAATATATATAGTACTGTACTGTATGTAATGATATCTCTCTATTTCCCCACTTTTGACAAACTAGAGGTAAGCTCATGACAGGTAAACGAATACCGGCAAGCACAGGTAAAAATTATTATGAAACTGACTATAATTGGTTTTCCATGGTTCTCCTATACCAACACTTTTCTTTGTTCTCTAAAAAGTGGGCAAATGGAGAACACACCAAAAAGACAAAATTTAACAAAATTATACCTTATTCGCGATGATGATGTTTGCTAAATATGATAATAATAATGATAATGTTGTAGTTGATGTTGATGATGATGATGATGATGATGATGATGATGGTTGTGGTGATGGTGGTGGTGGTGGTGGTGGTGATGGTAATGATGAATTTTGGATGATGATGATGATGATGATGGTTGTGGTGATGATGGTGATGGTGGTGGTAGTGATGATGATGATGATGATGATGATGATGGTTGTGGTGGAATGATGTGGTGGTGATGATGTGATGGTGATGGTGGTGGTGATGGTGGTGGTGGTGATGATAATAATGATGATGAATTTTAGGATGATGATGTTGGTGGTGATGGTAGTGATGATGATGATGATGATGATGATGGCTGTGGTGGTGGTGGTGGGGGTGATGTGATGATGATGATGATGTGATGGTGATGATGATGATGATGATGGTGATGATGTGGCTGTGGTGGTGGTGGTGGTGATGGTGATGGTGATGGTGGTGATGATGGTGGTGGTGATGATAATAATGATGATGATGATGAATTTTAGGATGATGATGATGATGGTGATGGTGATGGTGGTGGTGGTGGTGGTGGTGGTGATGGTGGTGGTGGTGATGATGGTAGATGATGGTGGTGGGGTGGTGATGATGGTGATGATAATGATGATGATGATGATGAATTTTGGGATGATGATGATGGTGGTGATGGTAGTTATGATAATGATAATGATGATGATGATGATGATGATGATGATGATGATGGTGATGGTGGTGGTGGTGGTGGTGACGATGATAATGATTATTATTATTATTATTATTAATTTTATTGATGCCAATTTTAATATGTTCATTCATTCTTCAGCTACAGATGCGGTATATCTCCGAAACGTCTGGGTAAGTTACAATATATTTCAGAAACGACTGGGTAAGGTACAAAATATCTCATTAACATCTGGGTAAATCACAACATATATATGAAACGACTGAGTAAGTTACAATATATGTCAGAAACGACTGAGTAGGTTACAATATATCTCAGAAACGACTAGGTAAGTTACAGTGTATCTCAGACATCTGGGTAAGTTACATTATATCTCAGAAACGATTGGGTAAATTAGAAGAAATCTCAGGTCTGGGTAAGTTACAATATATCTCAGAAACGTGTGAGGAAGTAACATAATATCCAACAAAGGACTGGATAAATTACATTATATCTCAGAAACATCTTGATGAGGTACAATATATATAAGAAACGATTGGGTAAATTACCATAGATCACACGTCTGGGTAAGTTACAAAGTATCTCAGATACATCTGGATAGCTTACAATATATCTCAGAAACGACCAGGCAAACTACAATATATCTCAGATAAAAAACGAGTGGGTAAATTACAATATATCTCGGATCAAAAACGAGTGGGTAAATTACAATATATCTCAGAAACATCTGATTAAGTTACAATATATTTCAGAAACATCTGAGTAAGTTACAACTCATCTCAGAAACATCTGGGTAAGTTACACTATATCTCAGAAACTTCTGGGTAAGGTACAAAATATCTCAGAAACGACTAAGTAAGTTACAATAGTATATCTCAAAAACATCTGAGAAGTTACGATATATCTCAGGTGTGGGTAAGTTACAATATATCTCAGAAACGTGTGAGGAAGTTACATAATATCCAACAAAGGACTGAATAAATTACATTATATCTCAGAAACATCTTGATGAGGTACAATATATATAAGAAACGATTGGGTAAATTACCATAGATCACACGTCTGGGTAAGTTACAAAGTATCTCAGATACATCTGGATAGCTTACAATATATCTCAGAAACGACCAGGCAAACTACAATATATCTCAGATAAAAAACGAGTGGGTAAATTACAATATATCTCAGAAACATCTGATTGGGTTACAATATATTTCAGAAACATCTGAGAAACATCTGGGTAAATTACAGTATATCTCAGAAACATTGGTAAATTACAGTTTATGTCTTGGTAAGTTGCAATATAACTCCTAAACGAGTAAGGTACAATATATTTCAGGTCTAGATTAGGTACAATGTATCTCATAAACATCTGGGTAAATTAACATATATCTAAGAAACTTCTGGGTAAGGTACAAAATATCTCAGAAATATCTGAGTAAGTTACATTATATGTCAGAAACATCGGGGTAAGTTAAGATATATATCTAAGAAACTTCTGGATAAGTTACATTATATCTTAGAAACATCTGGTTAATTACAATATATCTCAGACACTTCTGGGTAAGGCATAATACATCTCAGAAATATCTGCCTAAGTTACACCATATGTCAGAAACATCTGGGTAAGTTACAATATATCTCAGAAAATACTAGGTAAGGTACAAAATATCTCAGAAACGACTAAGTAAATTACAATATATCTCAAAAACATCTGGAAAGTTACGATATATCTCATGTCAGGTCTGGGTAAGTTGCAATATATCTCAGGTCTGGGTGAGGTAAAAGATATCTCAGGTCTGGGTGAGGTAAAATATATCTCAGGTCTGGGTAAGGTACAATATATCCCACTACTTGGGTAAGTTACAATATATCTCAAAAACATCTGGATAAGTTACGATATATCTCATGCAGGTCTGGGTAAGTTACAATATATCTCAGGTTGGGTAAGTCAATATATCTCAGTTGGGTAAGTTACAATATATCTCAGGTATGGGTAAGTTACAATATATCTCAGGTATGGGTAAGTTACAATATATCTCAGGTCTAGGTAAGGTAAAATATATCTCAGGTCTGGGTAAGTTTCAATATATCCCACGTCTGGTTAAGTTACAATATATCTCACATCTGGATAAGTTACAATATATCTCAGGTCTGGTAAGTTACAATATATCCCACGTCTGGTTAAGTTACAATATATCTCACGTCTGGTAAGTTACAATATATCCACGTCTGGTAAGTTACAATATATCTCACGTCTGGGTAAGGTTACAATATATCTCACGTCTGGTTAAGTTACAATATATCTCACGTCTGGGTAAGTTACAATATATCTCACGTATGGTTAAGTTACAATATATCTCACGTCTGGGTAAGTTACAATATATCTCACGTCTGGGTAAGTTACAATATATCTCACGTCTGGGTAAGTTACAATATATCTCACGTCTGGGTAAGTTACAATATATCTCACGTCTGGTAAGTTACAATATATCTCACGTCTGGTAAGTTACAATATATCTCACGTCTGGGTAAGTTACAATATATCTCACGTCTGGTTAAGTTACAATATATCTCACGTCTGGTAAGTTACAATATATCTCACATCTGGTAAGTTAAAATATATCTCACGTCTGGTTAAGTTACAATATATCTCACGTCTGGTTAAGTTACAATATATCTCACGTCTGGATAAGTTACAATATATCTCACTTCTGGTAAGTTACAATATACTCACGTCTGGTTAGTTACAAATATCTCACGTCTGGTAAGTTACAATATATCTCACGTCTCATCTGGGTAAGTTACAATATATCTCACGTCTGGTTAAGTTACAATATATCTCACGTCTGGGTAAGTTACAATATATCTCACGTCTGGATAAGTTACAATATATCTCACGTCTGGGTAAGTTACAATATATCTCACGTCTGGTTAAGTTACAATATATCTCACGTCTGGGTAAGTTACAATATATCTCACGTCTGGGTAAGTTACAATATATCTCACATCTGGGTAAGTTACAATATATCTCACGTCTGGGTAAGGTACAATATATCTCACGTCTGGGTAAGTTACAATATATCTCACGTCTGGGTAAGTTACAATATATCTCACGTCTGGGTAAGTTACAATATATCTCACGTCTGGGTAAGTTACAATATATCTCACGTCTGGGTAAGTTACAATATATCTCACGTCTGGTTAAGTTACAATATATCTCACGTCTGGATAAGTTACAATATATCTCACGTCTGGTTAAGTTACAATATATCTCACGTCTGGTTAAGTTACAATATATCTCACGTCTGGTTAAGTTACAATATATCTCACGTCTGGGTAAGTTACAATATATCTCACGTCTGGGTAAGTTACAATATATCTCCGGTCTAAGTAAGTTACAAAATATCTCACATCTGAGTAAGTTATAACAATATATCTTACGTCTGGGTAAGTTATAATATATCTCACGTCTGGATAAGTTACAATATATTTCACGTCTGGATAAGTTACAATATATCTCAGGTCTGAGTAAGTTACAACCCACATTAAATCTCAACTGAGATGAAGTCTCATGTGACCATTTCTAATCGTAGAAGCTGCTGGTTTTCCTTCAATCTGAATTTGTTTATACACATCAACATGACTATGATAACATATGTGTTGAAAACGTCTTTGTCAGAAATATATGATACATAGAGATTGGAAATTAAAAAAAAAGAACTGATTGGAAATTTCTTCTTTGTTACTACTGACGCCACAGTTTCGCGAAACAACGCCATAGTTTCGCTTAAAGTTGTATGGTATATCACTTTCGCTCTTTTTGTCATAGTAAAAACTGTATAGGTGCTATACACATTTTTCTCCGTCTGTCCGAGGTTTAAACTTTCTAATTTTACCACTTTTTATAAAGTTGCAGCAATGGGAGTATTTTAATAACAAAAGTAAAACAAATCTTTTTAACGTGTACACGTAAAAAATAGGCTCGAAAGATACCGATCCCGCGAATCATTCCGAACTCTTCCGAACATCGTCGCGACAATCTCGAAGTAATACGAGAGTTGTTAAACCAAGAGAAATGTCAACAATTTTTCGTAAACAAAACACGTGGTCGACCTCAGCAGACTGGATGTACAAAGAAATTAATGCTAAAACATTACGATTTTTGATACACACAATATTGAATTACGGCAATGTGTGAATGAGATGTTTCAAATTATTGCTCTGTGGACATAAACCAGCCCAATTTGCTCATATTAGCCAGAAGGAAAACGTAAACAAACACATGTGGGCTTACGCTAGTTACCTGGATCTCCACGTGCAGGACGTGTTGACGCCAGCCACGTGATACGATTCTGAATTCCGACAAAGCTCGAAGGTACTGAATATGGCGGAGATTGGAGGTGTTTTATTCAAAACCAGGAATATATTATCCCTAGATTTCGCTCTCTTATAGGCCGACATATGCTTTTGGGGAGCTAAATCATCAAGTTACATGTCCATGTTCAAATATCAAATGTTAAAACGACATATCGTTACAGTGAAAATTACCAGAAATACAACTTTAATAATGTCAAAAGTTCGCTTATAATGCCATAGGTTCGCTTAATAATGTCATAGATTCGCTTAATAATGCCATAGGTTCGCTTAATAACGGCATAGGTTCGCTTAATAATGCCATAGGTTCGCTTAATACTGTCATAGGTTCGCTTAATAATGCCATAGGGTCGCTTAATAATGCCATAGGTTCCCTTAATCATTCCATAGGTTCGCTTAATAATGCCATAGGTTCGCTTAATAATGCCATAGGTTCGCGTAGTGCGCGTACGTATTACACGTAAGTTTCGCGTTTAACGGCAAAGTTTCGTGTAATAACTTACTGCTTTTCAGTATCTTAGTTTAAAGTTGTCAATTTTACATAAATATGAAGTTAATACGTCATTTTTTGCATATATAAGATGTTTCAATATGAATTTAACATATATGTTCTGGTAAAAAGTATAAGTAAGAATAGACAATAAAACAGTGACGTCTGAAAGGACGAGTAAGAATGTGAATAAAACATTTTGTAATTTTCCAATAATGCAAGATTTGAAATCGTCCTTTATAGGCTGTAAGTGAATTAAGTAAGGAACAGAGGAAGGCGGAAGAACTTCGAGAAGTGGGTCAAGTCAACAAAGAACGAAGAGAGAGAATCCAAAGAGTTTGTTCTTTGAAAGAGAAAGGTCTCCGCATGAACAAGTCCAGACGCGAAATCTCAAGTCACATGTATATCGATAGGAAGCACAAATTGACGTACTGCTACCTTTTAAAGTCCGGATTCACATTTTGGGGGACGCTATTTAAAGTGAGTATATTTGTTTTGGGGTAAATTCTCGAATAAGAATAGTAGGAAGGACCCTTGGATTTGTAAAGTAAATTTAGTCAATGGAATTTCAATTAGAAAAGTATGATTGATTAAAGCGTCGATGAGATTTCAATCAGAAAGGTATGATCCATTAACAAATTAATGAGATTTCAATCAGAAAGGAATGATCTATCAACAAATTAATGAGGTTTTAATAAGAAAGGTATGATCTATTAACAAATAAATGAGGTTTTAATCAGTAAGGTATGATCTATTAACAAATTAATGAGGTTTCAATCAGACAGGTATGATTTATTATCAAATCAATGAGGTTTCAATCAGAAAGGTATGATCTATAAAAAATTAATGAGGTTTCAATCAGAAAGGTATGATCTATTATCAAATTAATGAGGTTTCAATCAGAAAGGTATAATCTATAAAAAATTAATGAGGTTTTAATCAGAAAGGTATGATCTATAAAAAATTAATGAGGTTTTAATCAGAAAGGTATGATCTATTAACAAATTAATGAGGTTTCAATCAGAAAGGTATGATGTTTTATCAAATCAATGAGGTTTCAATCAGAAAGGTATGATCTATTATCAAATCAATGAGGTTTCAATCAGAAAGGTATGATTGAATTAAGTGGCAGACAAGATTAGTTAGCTTATTTTGATTTATTTTCTATCGCACTATTCACAATTGAAGGGCGTTTCAGGTAAAGTAAACAAAAGAATGTTGAAGCACTTGGTGTAAAACCACCGCTCTATAGTCAACGCCTTGTAACTGTCCCACATGGGTTTCGAACTCTCGACCCAGAGGTGGAGGGCTAGTGGTTGGGTATTAGGATCTCCTATAGCTGTTACGCCAACAACGCCCCAATTTTTTATTTTAATCTGTAAATAAAATATATAATAAAATTATTTATATGTGTAATAGCCTTTATTATTTATCATTTTAGATAGTCGCAGGAGTTTTCAATACAACATCACCGTTCGATCCGGATATATTCTACAAACGCGCTACACCTGTGGCTTCACTACAAGCATTGCCTCAAAAGGAACGGGCGCCATTCTTCAACAATTCATTTTCCTTTATGTTTACTCGGGACCCTTATACTCGGCTCCTATCTGGGTACACTGATAAGCTATTTATGCCTAATTCCCACTGGCAATCGGTGGCGCCGTCAATAGCAAGGGTGGCACGACGCCGACACCAAACATGTGTTCCTGATATTGAATTTAAGGAATTTATCAAATATATCATCCATTCTGAGGAACATGGAGAAGGACGTGACGCGCATTACCATTTCGCCTTTAATTTCTGTGACCCTTGTCAATACAAGTACGACTTTATAGGTCAAATGGAAACAATCAAACAAGACACTATGTATTTACTAGATAAAATGAATCAATCAAAAGTAATTCAAAGTCTAGAAAAGGATTTGAGAAGACAATATGCAAATTTTACAATAACGGAACGCGTTGATATGCTTTTCAGATCTAAAGGGAGCAGTTATTCATGTAAAGAAAATTTTTTCAAGATTCAGCAGAAGATCTGGAAAGGATTTCAAATGAATGGAATTATTAGCACAAAGTCAAGATATCCCATCAGTGAGGAAGACAGTAACAGGATAACTCCAAAAGAGTTCCGTGATGCTGTAATTAAAGCTATTGGTGACGCTGCAGACGGCGATGTGTCCCGAAGGAACAAAGAGGAAGCTATGTTGGAGGCGTATTCTACCGTGGACACAGCAGACATGGAGAAACTAAGTAAACTGCTCCAGCCAGATTGTGAAGTGTTTGGCTACGATTGTAGACCTGATAAATTATTCAAGGACAGAAAATACATTAAACCTTGGTATTTTGATATCAGCACTGCTTGATAATAATGATATGCCAAACCCAGACAAACGTTTTACCCGTCTTTGTATATCACAAAGTTATCTCCCTTGCGAATAGTCAGGCATCCATTAAGACGTCATCATTTTGTGATGTTTCAGAGAAAACTCAATCGTTTTCTCTGAAAAGTATGAAGTTTTACTCGCATCCACATGCAGATGACGTCACATTAAATAGCTATCCTCAAAGGCAGACATCTATGTAATATGCAAATTCAGAATTAGCAATTGTACAATTATATTTGATTTCTAATGCCAAGCTGATTAAAACTTCCTGATATCATAATTATTTGTTTTCATATTACCATTCAATGATTACAATATATAGTTGTTAATTATCGCGGGTGCAAAATTTCGCGGTTAATTGTTTTGGACTTATTCGCGGGGGGTTATTTTCGCGAATTATCCTTCTTAGCTTTTTAAATCCCATACGACAGGCTATAATACTTGAAACCATGATGTCGATAAATTTCGCGAGGCATTAATTTTCGCGACTTAGAGATATTATTACCATTCAATGATTAATACTAAACATTAATGTAACGGTTAATGTTTATAAAACATAACATAGCGTTTACATAAACGGCCTTGGTATATAAAAGTTAATAACTGATATCTCAATCCTCCAGGGCCAGGTTGAAGTAACTTCATCTACATGTTGTTTTGCGAAATTAGGAACTCTTAAAATATGTTCATCTCAGTATTTTGCCCTGACATTTTCTGTAGAGAATCTGATCTAGCAGCGATATAAAGTGGGGGTCTGTACTTCTTATCATATAATCGGTTAACGTTGTTGGTATCATAGACATGTCACAACCAGTAAAGGCAACTTCGTCAAAAAAGGAGTATCGATTTGGGCCGTTTTACAGTCACTCAATGATTCTTAATAATAAGCAGTATGTTTTGAATGAAAATTCCTTAGGGTCGCCTGCATGCTGTATACTATTTTGAATGAGTAACATTTCCATTATAAAAGTACTCAGAATTTTTGGATACAAAGGATTCTATTGTTGTTACCACACGATACCAGTTATTATCCAATTTACCAACCAATATCATTATAAAAACATTATGACCTGGTTGTTCCCTGGCCCTTACGCAGTATTTGTCATTATCCAAATCAATTTCATGCTATGAAACTGTAGAATATGGAAGTTTTTAGCAAAAACAAATGTTGTTTTCTTTTTTCCAATTGAAATTCGCATGTTTCACGAGCAGAAACTACACAAAAAAATATTATTTTTACTCCAATATTTAATGTTAGGACTTCAGTGATGGAACAATGCTCATGCTTTGACCTTTGACTTCTGACTGTCTGTGTAAATGTAGTGCAACAATGTCTGTTGTACCCAATCATTCTGTCCTTTGATGTATAGTACATCATTTGGGCTAATTGACTTTATTTAACCATTGTTGATGTGAGCCAAAGGAGTCGAGACAACGCATTATTATCCAATTTACCAACCAATATCATTATAAAAACATTATGACCTGGTTGTTCCTGGCCCTTACGCAGTATTTGTCATTATCCAAATCAATTTCATGCTATGAAGCTGTAGAATATGGACGTTTTTAGCAAAATCAAGTGTTGTATTCTTTTTTTTCAATAGAAATTCGCATGTTGCAGAAACTACAAAAAAATATTATTTTTACTCCAATATTTAATGTTAGGACTTCAGTAATGGAACAATGTTCATGCTTTGACCTTTGACTTCTGACTGTCTGTGTAAAATGTAGTGCAACAATGTCTGTTGTACCCAATCAATCTGTCCTTTGATGTATAGTACATGATTTGGGCTAATTCTCTTTATTTAACCATTGTTGATGTGAGCCAAAGGAGTCGAGACAACGCATTTTTTTTTTTTTTTTTTTTTTTCTAAATAACTTTTGAAGACGTGGATGAAATTTCGGGATCCAATCAGAATTTGAATTTAGTTTAAAACATATCTTATGGAAACAAAAGGATTGGGCACAAGTTATTTCAACTTATATCAGGCCCTCTCCAACAATATTACAAACATAGATAATCAACATTTGAAAATGGCAGACTTAAAATGTTATTCAGAAACGAAATCTCATGCATACTCGAAATTAATATAAACATAAAATAAACATAGTAGTTTTAAACATACAATGTACATTTCCGTTTTCTCACATGAGAGAGAGAGGGAGAGAGAGAGAAAGAGAGAGGAAAGAGAGAGATTAAAATTTTTTAAGCAAATCCCCCGGGGGAAATAGAGGTAAATCCTTTAAATCGCTACTAGTCATAGAGTTCTGCATGGATTGTAACCAAATTTGTCCACAAACATCATTGGGGGAAGAGGAACAGAACTTGTATAAATTTTGGTTCTGACACCCCAGGGGCAGGACGGATGGGGCCCAATAAGGGAAATAGAGGTAAATCCTATAAATCGATACTTGTCATAGAGTTTTGCTTCGATTGTGACCAAATTTGGCCATAAACATCCTTGGGGGAAGGGGAACAGAACTTGTATAAATTTTGGCTCTGAACCCCAGGGGGCAGGAGAGGTGGGGCCCAATAGGGGATTTAGAGGTTAATATTAAAATTCCTTTAGAAAAGAGCAATGAACCTGTATTCAGAACATTACATGGCATTACAAACCAGGTGAGCGATACAGGCCTTCTGGGCCTCTTGTTTCTTTAGTCTGCCGTGCAAGATATTAGTTTTCCGGTCATCAAGGAGAAATAGAAAGGGTGGACATGAATTATGTTTTTTTTTTACGCAGAGTATCTCTAAAAGTGCTAAATCTGTTTTTTCTGTCTGTCAATTTGGGTGACAGATAAATAATCATGTCGCCCACATTCAATTTATCTCTCACCCAAATTGTATTCATATTGACTATATACTACAATTTGGTAACTGTTTATTGTTTAAATAGATCTTATTCAGTGTATTACGATATAAAATATACTTTAAAGCTTGTTTAGATATATGATTTATGTGGTAGCTCCATTAACAGTTTGAATCAATAAATACACCTAGGTGTTTATGTTGGTCAAAAAAAGTCTACACTTACGTTATTAAAGTTGATGTCAATAACATGGTCGTATTCAATATTAGAAATCAGCAGAGCTTCTGTTTTGGATGGATTAAATTTAACTAACCATTTATTCGCCAAAGTTTGAATAGAAGAATGATCGTTATTATATTCGAAGACTAAAGGAGATTTGTCTGAACATAGTAGTGAAGTATCATCAGCAAATAGTTTTGAAATACAATTAAGGTTATCGGTTATATCATTAATGTACAAGATGAATAGTAAGGGACCGAGTACTGAGCCTTGTGGCACTCCTGCATTAGTTTTATTTACAGAAGATCTGCTGTTTCCTACGAAAACCTGTTGTCGTCTGTCAGAACTATAGTCAACTAACCAGCCGAATAGCATACCAGAGTTACCATAACTCATTAGTTTCACTTCCAGTTCCTTATGCCATACTCTATCGAAGACCTTTGATATATCACAAAAAAATGATACATGTTGGATGTTTTTTTCTAGATTTTCACAAATATTTTCCCTAAAAAGGCGATAAATGTCATAATTTTTAAATTTAAGTAAAAAATATTGATGGACAAATCACCTTGTAACAGTCATTTCGAATTGAACCAACCCTTGTGTAAACATATATGTACTATAATTGATCGCATCAATGAGGTCGGAAAAAGAGAGGGAAACCCCCCCCCCCCCATAAAAAATGATCAAGAAATGGCTAAAATGACACATTCCCATATATGCGCATAGATAGAGAACCAGACAACATTCAGAGGCAAATAAACACATTTTTGATATGATTGAAACATGCTGAGTACGATTAAATCATAATAATGACGTTACGTCTTCTCATTTTCGTGAAATGAACGGGAAAACAATGAAATTTTCAGCTTTTTTCCCTAAAAAATCGATAAATGTCATAACTTTTATCACAAGTAAAACAATTGATGGACAAAACACCTTATAACAGTCATTTCGAATTGCACTTACACTTGTGTAAACACGTGTGTACTATAAAAAGATATATCGCATGAGTGAGGTGGAAAAAGAGAGGGAACCCCCCCCCCCCCCCCCCCCCCACACACACACACCGAAGAGAAAATGCAGAAGAAAAAAAATGAAAAACAAAATCAATAAATTAAAACTCGAAATATTCTGTCAACACACATTGTAACAGTTACTGACTCTTGTCTAAACAGAAGAAGCAAGATGACCTCCAACCCCCTCCCCAAAAAATAAATAAATATTCCCGGATCCAGTAAACATCCAAAGGCTAGTTCACATGTTTTATCCATGATTCATGCAGTTCCAATAATCGTAATAATTTATTTCTTTTTTTAGTGAAAACAACTGGGTTCGAATTATTCTCCTTCAATTTTGGGTATACCTCCCATGAAAAAGGTGTACCATTGTGATGCCTGCTCGCATAAGTTAAAAACTACAAATGCACATAATATCTGCTGAGGAGAAACAGTCACAGACTGGGCCGCCACAATGGGATCCTAGGAAAACAGTCAATTAGAATGAGAGGACATGGACCGTAGGTAAAAGTCAATGAAAGTAATCTGACCACGCCAAAAGGCAGCAGACATGATGTCCTGGAATCAGGACCCATTATGGAGAGCCAAAGAAGCCGCAAGGGCTCTAACCTCATGGGCCATCTCCTTGCATTTCGCTCCAGATTGATAATTGGACTACTCATAAGCAATTCTGATCACTTGACATATCCATCTGGAGATGTACTGGGAGGAGAAATCCTGCTGACCCTGTTTAATGGGCAAGAATAGTACATCGCCCCTTTGTTTTATCAAGGGAAAGCCTAAGCGTCCGACTGGGACAAAGCAGCCGATCTTTCTCCTTCGACTCAATAGAGATTGTGAATCTTTACCAAAAAGGCAGGATCTGGCACAACGAAGCACGAAAAGTGAATAGATGGATATCTCTCCTCCTACGACATGAGGCAAAAGCAAGAAGGAAGTCAAAAGTAAAAACCTTGATGGAGACCGACACCAAAGGCTCTTAAGGAGCCCCTTTCAGTAACACAAGTGCTGCATTCCACTGTGGAGCTAATTACTGCCGTACCCTAGGCATGTCCAGACTGAACCACCTAATCAAGGCAGACAAAGAGTTGGAAGACTCTAACTCTGGTCTACCATGAGAATACAGTACACTGGAAATAGCCATGCGATAGCCTGCAATAGTACTAGAGGCAAGTTTGCGTTCCCTAAACAAATAGAGAAGGGAATCCGCAATCAGCTGGGCAGAGGCCTTGACCTGATCAATTTTCCTGTCGATACACCAATCACAGACGATGTTCCATAACTGTTAAACGGCAGGTGAGGAAGACTTATTGATCGGGCGATGCGAGCTGACACGTCCTAAGAAAAGCTTGACTGATGAGTGAGGCCTCCTGAGATAGCTTCCACTCTCTTGAATGGATCTTCCGGGACCGAGGCTGGCGCAGGAGATTGGTTCTGAGTGGGGAAATCAGAGGAATATCCACCAACAGAAACGACAACAGCTCCGGAAACCAGGATTGTCTCGGTCACAGGGGCGCTAAATTGACAAAAGTGGACAATTAGTGGCGAAGTGGCGAAAAGATCTATATGAGGTCTGTTCCACACAAATGCCCTCGAAGATCGGGCGATTTAGCTGCATTATGTCACAACCGGCTTGCGGCGCCTGGAAAGAGTAACAGAGTCAACCGCATTTCCTGGCGCCTGGAAAGAGTAACAGAGTCAACCGCATTTCCTGACAGAAGAGACACGAATGACGAGGGCACAAAGGACGTTGGACTTTGCCCCCCACCCCCTTTCTCTACAGATACGCGACAACTGTAGAGTTGTCTGTAGTCACACAAACCACCTTGGACTGTAGCTAGAATATTCCGAAAAGCCTGCAGAGCCAACCGAACAGCCTCATCTCCATCATGTTGATGTGCTCGGAGACCTGATCCACATACCACTCCCCCGACTGGCAATGGCCGTCGAGGTAAACCTGTCATCTGTCATCGCTCCAACGATTCCTAGACTCGGTGGAGTATAAGGGAATCGTCGAAATAGATGTGTACATTTATTTTCCTGGAGTGATGAAATCCTTCGCCAACCTGCAGTTTTTTTTATGAAAACCAAGGTAACAGTCGTGAAACCGAAAGGATTTAGTTTTGTGGTAATGAGCTGTGCTATACTATCGTGTCTTCAGGACAAAAGAAATCAAGGATAATATTTCGAACACAGTGGTACGTTTCGTTCTGGCACGAGCCGAAAATTTATGAAAAATTCTATGTTTCCAGTTGTTCACTAAAAGAGAGTGGATTATTACGGTTCTAACCACGTTCTAGTTGTAATTGGGGCCACGATGGCCGATTGGTATAATGTCTCGACATATTACCACAAACCCTCCACCTCTGGGTAGCTTTTTCGAATCTACAGGGGCAGTTGCCAGGTATTTACTGCTGGCGGTGTCTTTCCTCCACCAATTAACCCGGCACATCCTTACATGACCCTGGCTGTTAAGAAATGTAATTGTAGATTGGAACTGTCTGAATCATAGATCAGGAAATATGTAATTTATGTAATTATAATTATGAGATTTTTTCTCTATGAGTTCGCTATCTATGAGGGGGGATGTCCACGATTCTTCTGCTAAAAAACATAAAACCCTTTTAAAATACACATATGTTTACACAAGGGTAAGTGCAATTTGAAATGACTGTTACAAGGTGTTTTGTCCATCAATTGTTTTACTTGTGATGTAATTTATGACATTTATCGATTTTTTAGGGAAAAAAAGCTGAAAATTTCATTGTTTTCCCGTCATTTCACAAAAATCACAGACGTACGTCATTTTTATGATTTAATCGTATTCAGCATGTTTCAATCATATTTAAAAATGTGTTTATTTGCCGCTGTGTGTTGTCTGGTTCGCTATCTATGCGCGTATGTATAAATGTGTCCTTTTGGCCATTTTTTTATCATTTTTTATGGGGGGTCCCTCTATTTTTCCAACCCCATTGATGCGATCAATCTTTTTATAGTACACATATGTTTACACAAGGGTTGGTTCAATTCGAAATGACTGTTACAAGGTGATTTGTCCATCAATTTTTTTACTTGTGATAAAAATTATGACATTTATCGATTTTTTAGGGAAAAAAATCTGAAAATTTCATTGTTTTCCCGTCATTTCACAAAAATGAGAAGACATAACGTCATTATTATGATTTAATCGTATTCAGCATGTTTCAATCATATCAAAAAATGTGTTTATTTGCCTCTGAATGTTGTCTGGTTCTCTATCTATGAGCATATATCGTGTCATTTTGGCCATTTTTCATACCTGAAATCCAAGATGGCCGCCATATGACCCCCATGGGACATTAGTTGTCAATGGCAACAAGCATAAAATGAAACCAGACATCATACCGGTCCTAAAAAACCATGTTTCGAAAAACTGCCAGAGGGGTACATGGGAACCTATTTCTCCTCCCCCACCATATGACTTGGTAAAGGACACTCCGAAAGAAACTTCAAACTTCAAACTTTATGAGTCTTTTTACAAAATAAATTGTGTAAAGAAACATATTTACATCAGTCAAGAATGCAACATAGAAGGAGGACAAATTATATGACTTTTTTAACATAACTTTGATAAATTTACATAAATTTCTCATTATTTTTTATATTCTTTGAGTTCAGAAGCTGTGAAAATTTTATGATATTTGGTCTGGTGTAATGGTACTAATTAACATATAATTTCCTTCCTAAGGTCAAAAACGGGCACTTTGATAAATAATGGAATTCATCACCAATATCATTGGTATCACAATAAGATAAAATTCTAACGTGATAATTTATATTAATCCATCTACCAGACTCCACAATGAATTTATGATTACTTTTTCGAAATTAACACATTAAAATTCTTTCATTATCATTTAATATATCAAAATATTTTACAAAATTACATTTGTTTTTGTATATTCTATAGCAAACTATAGGAACAAAAAATGTCATTATTCCATTTTTGTAAAAATTGAGATGCCTGGGAAAAGCAACTCCACTTCGCAATGAACAACGACACTGGTACACCAAGTAATCACTTAGAAAGAAGAGAAACCTTCACTTCAGTTCCATCCTCGATCCTCCAGGGGTTACTATCCCTAACGTATTATCCACCCCTGGACTATCTCAAAGTAAATCTAAAAAAACAGTTCAGGAGAAAAAAAAACCCCTGACCAATCAAAGGACTGCAGAAAGCAACACCCAACTTTGAAGCAACACAATCAATCACAGTGTACCGTAATACAATTCCTTTAATGTACATCAAAAGATCAAATTACCTGCATCTTCTCATACCTACAGTTTTACAATGAGATAGTCCAGGGGTGAATATAATGACAGTGATAGTAACCCCTGGTGTATCAAATGTGCTTCCATTCCTGCATACCAAACAAGCCACAAAATCCATCCAATATGAAGAGCCAACAACAGCAGTACCACCGAAGTGAAAGAAGCCTTAATTAATGGCTACCTACACGTTACAAACAAACTCAACTAGTTTGAAGTATCACCAATATGTCACCTCTGTTACAAGAAGACAGAAAACGGTTCCTTATTCAATGAAAAACACTTCAGAGTCCAACACTATCACCACAATCCCAGACAAATGTGAGCTATTGTAGTGCATTCTGGACCGCAGCCGCCAAGGGTGTTCAACAGGGCCCATTACCGGTAATATGGACATTCCTTATATTTAAAAAATTCCTTTATATTAAAATTCTCCTTAGGATAGCATTAAGGAGTTTAAGGAAGGCTCCTTAACTTAAGATTTTTCTGTACACTTGTAATGCACTTCTATGGAAAATTATAAGTTAAGGGAGTCCTTAAATTTAAGAAATGTTCATGAAAATGGGCCCAGATCAGAATCAAGAGACTATCTAGAGCTCTTGCTTACCTTCAAAGCAGTGACCTCCTGGGCCTATAAAATGGGTGAAATACTGAACTAATAAGCTAATAATACCTTAGATAGCCTTACACTGTTTGAGTAAAATTTTTATCATAGTTTTCACATCGCCTGTCTAATATCCGGTGATTTCGCCCGTGTAGTAGTTTTTGATAGGACATCATCAAATGAGGATGTGACGCAAGGATTTTGAGGTCATTGTAACAAAATGACGGCATTTATTGGATTTTAGCAACACATGTTGATGTTGAAATTCTTCTTGTTGAACATGTATTGTCTTTCACCATTAGAACACAACAATATAACTCGGCACTAAAACTTTTATTGTTATTTTTCATATTTTGAAAATGATAATTGGGGGAAAAGTCAATAAAGTAAACGTACAGGAAAGCTTTAAGAAAGGATTTCAAAATTTTTAAGTACATGTAACTGGGAAATTATGAAACATAATATTGTTATTCCTGTGATCTATACATGTATTTATATAACACACATAAATTAGATACCTCACCAGTGATACATCCATTGCAGGATTTTCCATGTTTGACCTTGGTAATTACTTAAAATAATGATCGTGACCCCAGTCAATGAGAGTCATGGTAATTCATTTGAAACAAGAGGCTAATGGCCTTAACAATCATCTGACAACTTTGGCACCAGTTGAGTAGGAAAGAATAAGAAAAGATTTTTTTTTTTTTTTTGAAATATTAAGTTTTTCAATATGGTGACTTTGGCGCACATTATGGATTTTAGATACGCAAGGCAATTTAATTTTTAGGTAGAGTCTAAAATAACTACCTGTCCTTTCTTTTTAAATCCATACAAATTTCCAGCACCAGTAGCTATAGAACTTTTAAATATGTTTTCAAGACAGCACCCATATTGGATTTCGGATCAACCCAAGAAATAACTTTTGATCATAAAGATCATGTCAATATCATTTTCGGTAAGTTTCAGCTAAATCAGCTGGTGAAACTCGAGATATTTAAAAAGTGAAAATTGAAACAAAATGTGACTTTGCATTTTGTATTGTGTGTACTAATACAAATGTAACATTTGCTATGACTTTGGAAGCATGATGCATAGCTATACTGCCTTGGATCGGTCAATAATTACTAGCAGACAGAAATGATAAAAATGTAGTACAGAGAATATCATATATATATATATCTTAATTTTTTAAAATTAAACTATGATATTTCGTTAACTTTCATTCCCGATAAGTATCATTTGACAGTATTGACCAATCAGAACAGCCCATCATATTCACTGCTGAAATCAACTTAAACAACGATAAACACAATACTGTAAACGAACTAACAAATGTACTGTCGCGAGCGATTTGATAATCATGAAAAATTGCCGCAAAAATGTTTTTCACAATGGCACAGAATAACCAACATTTGACGTGATAAAATCTCTACAGAAGTGTTTGTTACTCAATATGTGACGTTAAATAAAAATTCTTGCATATTCTTGTAACTTTGGTCTAAATCGCTAAATTAAATCGAAGTGAAAAACTCATTAGGCATAAATACCCGAAAATAACTCGCAGCAAAAATTCACCAATTTGAAGTAAGTATTCTCCAAGTATGCTTTTATATTATAAGATATACATTATACATAAATACATGTATACGAAATAAATATTTTTTAACAATTAATATCAGCAAAACAAGTGAATATTCAACATTTGTTAACTGAGTAACAATTCAAAAACACAATGAAAATTTACTTTTAAATTTTTACAACATGGAGTGCCATTCCAAGGCTTTCTAAGCGCTACATATTTAATGAACAACAAATTGAAGAGGCCATTTTTGGCTAGTTATACAGTATTGTCGTAAAATGAGCTTAACAAGATATATTCCTGATAAATGTTTAACTTAATGTGACTATTATTGATAAATATTCCACTCTTACCCTCTTTTATGAACAGTGAGAGAAATATTGTTTGTTTTATATACTATATAGCTATCTATAGAAGCTTAAGGGACAATTTTTAGTATTGACAAAGGTTGATAAAACTCATGGATAATATATTTAGTTTTTACAAGGTCTATATAACACCATATTGACCTCAAAGCTGGCATTGAATATCAAACTTATTGAAGACAGAGTGTAATGACACATAATCTCAAAATGGAGTTCACATCAATTTAACCTGGTGTATGATATATAAATTCAGGGTACCTACAAATAGAAAATGGTTGATCTCAATGTCTTAAAATATATCAACCTCCACCTGATCATGATTTAGCGATTGAGTACAGATAATTGTAATTAGGTTATCACATTATATTGAATATATATTATTATATAATATTGACCATATATACTGCTTTCCACAGTCTGAGATATTCGAGTAATTTTCACAAAGAACATCAGAATGTATCTCAAAAACACATGTCACATTTATGTGATTTTCTTCAGAACTGAACTAATGTCTGTGGCAAATATGGGAGGATGAATGCCAAACTGAAGAACAGCAATTTCATATGACGTACTTAAAGTAATGATAACAAAAGATTTTACATATATGATGAAAACACAATTCACTATCGTTAAAAACGAAACAGCCATTTCAACAACCATCTTCTATGATTGCTGGCACAACAATTGTGATGTCACAGTGATAAATATGTCAAAGTTATTGGATGGCAGTTCATGCACTGAACAAACCAATATTGCATTTGGTAAGGTTATACAAAGTGAGGTTGCAGTATAATACTAAGTAATATCATTCAGCACTTCTATGTTTACATATTTTAGACTGAACTAAGTAACCATTATATATATAAAGAGGAAATAAAGCATAAAAGAGCACTAAAACAAATGTAGAATTAAATATTATCACAATGATCATTAAAACTGTGTACGTTATCTTCCTCTAAAGGTATTACACTTTCGTCAACTGTAACTATGTGTACGGTATTCGCTGTAATTATCGCCCATGGCACTTAAATAATTGTAACAAAGGCTGCACTTACCAATGAAGCAAAATGTAAGTTGTGGACAAAAAAAGTCAGCCTTTTTTTTTTTAATCTTTCAGTACTCGTGGTACATCAATCCGTTACATTAAACATGCATATATATGCATTTTATCCTTTGAGACTCATTATGATGTCGTGATTCACATATAAAGACTTGCAAGTTCATGCAATATGGAATACAATGCTGATGTTAGAGACAACTCACATGTTGTAAATCATTATTATATACATGGAATGGCGGCGTTTATACAATTTAAACTCTTTTCCAGAGGAGGAGGGGCACTAATTACGGCGAATATGGTATATACATTTACAGTATAACTTGTCTTAACCAGCCCTTGTCTAATCCAGATGCCTGTGTATTACAGCATGATTGTATGGCATTTTACTTCTTTTCATAGTAATTAAAAACCTGTATAATCCAGAAACCTGGCTACACCGACAAAATGTATTGTCTCAAGTGACATACGGTTGAGACAAGTTATACTGTATAATGTCATTATTATCTAAACTGTTAAATGTTCAGACATTCATGACATGTCATGATATGGTATAAACATGTATACAATATTGACATTTATAATGGTATAAACACATATACATTATTGACATTTATAATGGTATAAACACATATACATTATTGACATTTATAATGGTATAAACACATCTACACTATTGACATTTATCATGTGATGATATGGTATAAACAAGTATATATAGTATACGCATTTATAATGTCTATGATATGGTGTAATATGAACTCCGGCTTCTTGAAAGACTTGTAAATATATAAATTTCGATTAGGATCATTTAAATATCTTTTTCCATCGTGATGGTTCCTCTTTTTTGCCCATAGGCTTCTGTCCTATTCTTTCATGGAATCCTGAAAGAAACATTATCAAAATGTTAAACTTTTCACCATGTATTATATAAAGCTAATACATTTCATCAATAGAAAATTTTATTTTCATGAAGAAAAAACTAAGCATTTGGAATGAACTTTAGTGTCATTGGCACATATTTAAGAAATTGTACTCCTCTGAGAAGTCAAAATTTTCTTTCATACCATAAAAGAAAATGGAAGAAAAATCATATATCCGTGTGCTCGTTTTTAAGCTATTGTCACTCAAAGATACCTTGTTAACAATGAAATATTGGATTTTATGGGAATTTTGCCGTTTTGACCATATACACAACAAATTAAAGCCATATTTTCCTAATGAGGTGTTTGATATGTATGGATGTTTGTAGAATTTATTTTCTAGTAGTCTTTTTTAACAAGAGGCCCAGAGGGCCTGTATCGCTCACCTGGTTTGTAATGCCAAGTAGTGTTCTGGATACAGGTTCATTGTTTCTTTTCTGAAGGAATTTGAATATTAACCTCTTATTCCCCAATTGGGCCCCACCCCTCCTGCCCCAAGGGGGTCTGAGCCAAAATTTATACAAGTTCTGTTCCCCTTCCCCGAAGGATATTTGTGGTCAAATTTGGTTACAATCCATGCAGAACTCTAGAAAAAGTAGCAATTTATAGGATTTACCTCAAATTTCCCTATTGGGCCCCACCCCTCCTGCCCCCGGGGGTCAGAGCCAAAATTTATACAAATTCGATCCCCCCTTCCCCCAAAGATGTTTGTGGCCAAATTTGGTTATAATCAATGCAGAACTCTAGGACAAGTAGCGATTTATAGGATAAACTTCAAATTCCTTTATTGGGCCCATGGGGTGGGGGAGCCTCGCCCCTCCTGCCCCCAGAGGGTCAGAGCCAAAATTTATACAAGTTCTGTTCCCCTTCCCCGAAGGATGTTTGTGTTTGTGGCCAAATGTGGTTACAATCCATGCAGAAATCTAGGACAAGTAGCAATTTATTGGATTTACCTCAAATTCCCCTATTGGGCCCCCGCCCCTCTTGCCCCCAGAGGGTCAGAGCCAAAATTTATACAAGTTCGGTTCCCCTTCTCCAAAGGATGTTTGTGGCCAAATTTGGTCATAATCCAATGCAGAGGTCTAGGAAAAGTAGCGATTTATAGGATTTACCTCTATTTCCCCTATTGGGCCCCGCCCCTACTGCCCCCGGGGGGTCAGAGCCAAAATTTATACAAGTTCTGTTCCCCTTCCCCCAAGGATGTTTGTGGCCAAATTTGGTTACAATCCATGCAGAACTCTAGGACAAGTAGCGATTTAAAGGATTTACCTCCGTTTCCCCTATTTGGCCCCGCCCCTCCTGCCCCTGAAGGGTCAGAGCCAAAATTTATACAAGTTCTGTTCCCTTTCCCCCAAGGATGTTTGTGGCCAAATTTGGTCACAATCCATGCTGAACTCTAGGACAAGTAGCCATTTATAGAATTTACCTTTCCCCTATTTGGCCCCGCCCCTCCTGCCCCCGGGGCATACAAGTTCTGTTCCCCTTCCCCAAGGATGTTTGTGGCCAAAGGAGTAGATATGATAGGACCTGACTATTTGGCCTTAATTTTTCAGGCCGAAAAAAATTAACTCTGATCCGCATCAATTTCACATCAATAAATACTCTCATACTTGCCATTCATCAAAACATAACTTTTTATAACCATGTACACGATGACCTATGACGTCATCAAATTGATGATTTTCCTCTTCTCGCCAAATTTTGCCAGAAATTCATCATTATTAGGTTGGAAAAGGCTTGAAATGGATTTGGCCGCCACCTTGGAGCAACTTTATATTTTGCATGGATATGCGTAAATACACGATACACAACGTGTGAAAATCTCTTTCTGCTCCACGAAGGCAGCCACATTCATTTTTAGAGAAAACCACTCAAAAAGTATGATTTTTCAAGGATTTTTGTGAAAAATGGCGGGAAACTGCATGTTAATGACGTCATAGTGAACATAATTGGCACATGCGGGATATTTTCGGGATGTAATGTGTTAGCAAATGTATCAACTGTTATATGGCAAAATATGTTGTTCTTTACTGGAGAATGAATTTTGGGGCCATATTCGAGTCTTAACGTACCTTCTCCTTTGGACGGACGGACGACGGACGCCGCGCCATGACATCAGCTCACCTGCCCTTTGGGCCAGGTGAGCTAAAAACACAATTTCAAAATGGCCGCCTAATGTGCCATTTCTTAAAATCCCCGTTTAAAAAAATCTACTCAAAATAAAATATAATTTTTTGACAAAATTTGCAACTGGCAACTTGCTACAGATATTGATAAATTGTATTTGAAAATCTTGTATCTTCTTTGATCTTTGTCGAAACAAGACTTCCACGGGACTGAAACCTCAGAAGAATACATCCTTAACCACAGGAGTTTGACGTTCTGTCAATAATATATAGTATACATTTATAAAAAATACCCCTATATACTAAAGTTCAATAATTTTGTAAACTTCACCCCATTTATATTGCCACATTTCTTATATCTTTAAATGTTTTTGAGCAGCCTGGGTATTTATATGGTTACGAATATCCTACCACATGTTACAATTTTATATCAATCTGCAAATCAGATTTTAACAGATATGAAACATATGGCTTACCTTTGATATGACTAGTGTCAGCATACTGATGTTCTACAATATAAAAATCATTTCTTTGATGTTATAAATACATACACAATATTTCTTCGTAGTAAATGTTTATTTTTATGTTTAATTAAATACACATTTTTTATTTTAACTCATTTTATCTGATGTCGGAGAAGTACGTCGGCATCTGATATGATAATGGATACTTTATCTGACTGCATGTGCATATCTTGCTTGTGTTACCCATTGTCCTTAGAAGGGATACATGGAAAGATTCTGTACATTTAGGTTTTTTGTTATATTATAATTAGTATTAAGAACTCTCTAAATTTTCCCATCCTGATGTATACCAGGAGGCCCACGGGGCCTCTGTCGCACACCTGGTTAATTAAGTAAATATCATATAAACCATATAAACGATCAGGCTTACAATATTAATTCACCATAGCACAGTCATTTGCTAATAGTCAAATATAATTCAGTGATATCAATTTCTCAGCTTAGAGACAAATTCATTGTTAAACATGATATAATTTTAAACAAATTGACCATTTTTGATACTGCCTGTATGGCCCTCCTCCACCCAAGGGGTTTCAACCAGCATATTTTACAAATTTAAATGTCACTCTCATAGTCATATTACCAAATATGAATATCCTGCATACTAATTTTACTTATTTTCACACAAGAAGTCATATGTAAATGAATAATGTCAAACTGACTCTAGTTAGTGGCTCCTTAGACAGGCCCCTGGGGCATCATTCATCCCAACCATTTGGGGATGCTACAAATACAATACGCATGCTTTCCAAAGCTTATAGATTCAGAGAAGAAGTCCCAAGGCCCCCAAGTCCAATGATTTATACAATTTCAAATCTCCACCCTATAATGATACTACCAATGCAATATGAGTGCTATATCATATGCTTTAAAGTTTCAAAGAGGAAATCGATCACTGATATGGAAATATCCAAATTGACCCCTTTTAGTCCCATCCATCAGGCGCCTGTGGTTCAGCATGATCTTTTATACAATTTGTTATATTGTCTAAATTCTTCTAATAACTTCAACTCTGCAATCTTTAATCCTTCATGTATCAGGTACTCCGGCTTTTCTCCATCCCCTATATCTGGGACATAGATATAATTGGCCCTGGCTGTTATTGGGGTATGAAATAAAATGTCTTAGATTATTGACCTTTTCAGTGTTCCACTATGTACACTTTATTCTGTTTTTACATATTACAGAGTTATCTGCCCTTGAGGGTAGGTATTGATTGTGACATCATGTGTTGGCAGGCATAACGTCATACTTTTTAGAGAAAATGACGTGAATTGTGCTCACAAAATAATGACGTCACAATGGACACCTACCCGCAAGGGAGCTAGCTCTCTAGTATGCAAAGATGGAATATAATATATGGAATCTCTGATGTGTCATCTACACCTACTATAATTAAATTGTATTACTGTATGTTGTATCATTGTTGTCCTCTATCTCAATAAAAAAAATATGCTTACCTGAAGGTCCACCCTTAATCTGCAAGAGAAAACATTAATTATTATATTTTCATGCAAGATTCCAAAGACATATTCGAATATTATGCTTTCACAGGTAACTCAATTACTCATCACCTTATAAGACAATGAGATGATAATTTGTTAAAGATATTAAGATTTAGATAAATAAGACCTTAGGTAATTTTATATAGACTTTTTTCAAAAACTTGGTGAAAATAAGATAAATGCACTGAGTTTGTCTGTTAATATCTATCAGTTGATAAACATCTGAGGTCAAAGGTAAGACATTTAGAGCATCTCATGTTCTATTGCACGTGGTGTTACCCACGTGTGGAGTGTGGCATCAACAAAGCGAATTGACAAATTCTCTAGGTATTCCCTATTCTTTATTACCCGATAAACTTCCACCTTTATTTTTCATTCACTAATCATATATAAAGCTATAGATCATCTGTCAAAATTTTGTAATTTTTTTTATAACAAATATTACAAACACATAAAGGAACTTAAAAATTTAGAAAAAATATGAAATTCAGAGAGTCCTTTCAAGGGGATCAAAGCTTAATCAAAGTTAATATACATTTGATAGATATTAAACTGAAAATTGATTTTAAAGTTGTTTATGTAGCTATATGATCAAATTTTCCTTTTTTGGTCCCCTCATGCTTCCTCCGTCAGGGGAATCAGACCTCCCTACCCCAAAAGGATGTAAATACAACCAAGATTCCTAATTAGGCCAAAAATGTCTGTTTAGGGTTACATTGGCAAAAAAATAGGGTCAGCCAGTCAGAAGGATTTTTTTTTTTTTTGTGTCTTTCACTCTAAAATGATGGCCAGAACCAGAGTCTGAGATGTAAATCCCGACTTTTTAATGTTTTTTTATAGAAAAGTTGAAAAAAATTAGGGTCAGGGATAAAAAATTAGAGTCGGGGTAAAAAAATTAGGGTCAGGGGTAAAAAAATTAGGGTCAGGGGTAAAAAAATTAGGGTCGGGGTAAAAAAACTAGGGTTGGTCGGGTAACCCTAGGGTTGGTTGGGTAACCCTAAACAGACATATTTATTTTTTTGCCTTACATTTGTACTAAATACCTGTGTGTGTTACTATTTCCATCAATACTTCACCTTTAATTTGTGTTCATGTACGGGTATTTTACATCTTATCACTTATACAAAAGGTACAAAATGATAAAAATATTTTACTAGGTATCCCATTTTATTTTTCTCCAAATACAACAAAAAACATATAGATAAATAGATAGTGTTATTAGCTAAATAAAAAGTCCATGGACCTTAACAGTCATCTGACTATTGACAAATACGGTCAAAGTGTATAGTGGAAAAGAAAATTTTGGATCAGTACAAAAGAATCAAATGACATGGGCTGAACATGCTAATCTACTGTTTGACTAACAATTAGTACATTAGGAACAGAAATTTGATATATTTGACCACTATGACCTTGACAGTAGGCCAAGGTCATTCAAGTAAACACATTATCCAGCATGCTGATTATAGGCCCAATGTGTAAGTGGTTCCTTGGACAACATTCACATATCTCTGAATGTGACCTAGAAAGTATCAGTTGTTCATTGGACGACATTTACATATCTCTGCATGTGACCTAGAAAGTATCAGTTGTTCATTGGACGACATTTACATATCTCTGCATGTGACCTAGAAAGTATTTTTCAGTTGTTCATTGGACAACATTTACATATCTCTGCATGTGACCTAGAAAGTATCAGTTGTTCATTGGACGACATTCACATATCTCTGCATTGGCCTAGAAAGTATTTTTCAGTTGTTCATTGGACAACATTTTATATCTCTGCATGTGACCTAGAAAGTATCAGTTGTTCTTGGACGACATTTACATGATCTCTGCATTGACCTAGAAAGTATCAGTGTTCATTGGACGACATTTACATGATCTCTGCATTGACCTAGAAAGTATCAGTTGTTCATTGGACGACATTTACATGATCTCTGAATGTGACCTAGAAAGTATCAGTTGTTCATTGGACGACATTTACATGATCTCTGCATGTGACCTTGAAAGTATCAAAGCACTTCATTCAAGCATATAACTATAGGGCTCTTTGTTATTGAAAAGAAGTTATTGCAAGAGCTAAGCTAATTTAACCCCTATGACTTTGAATGAAGGTCAAGGTCATTCATTTGAACAGAAAATGGTAGTCCTTCATTCCAGCTTGCTACAGGCCCAATATGAGTATCCTGGGCCTTTCTGGTATTCAGAAGAAGTCATTTGAATAAAGGTTTAAGAACGGTAGACGGTAAATGTCACACAGAGACCAATGAAGCACTATGACTATAGGATGAGATTAATAGCTAGAATCTTTCCCTACCTAGAGGGTGTGACAACAAAATCACAACTCGAGGGGTAATTCATTAACGTCCAACCCGAAGCTTTCCGAGGGTTGGACGTTCAGGAATTCCCCCAAAGGTTGTGATTTTGTTGTCACACCCTCATAGGTAGGGGATGATTCTTTTTCTCCCACATACAAAAGAAAAAGAAGAGATAATAGCCTAAACAGAACCGTTTTCACCGCGACGTGAACATTGTTCCATCGTCTGCGCGTCAATATTGATGACGCCATCGACAATGCATGCCATGGTCAAACCACATGAAGTCATGACGTCACGTAATTGTCTTCAGGTTCAGAAGGTTAGCGCATGCAATCTGTCTTACCCTAGGGGTTGACAGAGAAATCTTCCACAGCTGCAACCGGTGACAAATCAGTGAATGATGGGAGAAATTAATGGCAAAGGATGTGATCATCTTTAACTCTAAGGCACATGGAGTCTGCATTGATCATTGATGGAGCCTAATTAATATGCATTTCATTCTCGATATTTCAGTTGAACAATTAAACTTCAAACTTAATGATCTCATGCTTGCAGAGAGACATTTTGTTTTATTAGTATTAGTAATTATATATAATTAGTATTTGGTTATGGAGAAGAATTACAGATGTTTCTCAAATGTACCACTCAAATCAAAGAATTTTATTTAGTTAACTAGCTCATTCAACTCCGAAATTTTACATTATGAACTGTTCCAGCTTTAGTTTTGAGAGATTCCAAATAAGTCTTCAGGGGTGAATGGCATTCACCCCTGAAATTTTATAATGAACTGTTCCAGGTTCAGTTTTAGGAGATTCCAAATAAGTCTTCAGAGGTGAATGAGTTAAAAACAAAAGTATTTACACAGATAACACATGGCTATGATAGATAACACAATCTGCATGAAGCATGAAACGTTTGGGCCAGGCAATCTGTGCTAAAACAGATCTTCAATATGCTTACACTAAAGGTCACATGTAAGAGTATTGAAGACCTGGATTTAATCAGATTGTGGGCCGGGTGAACTAAAACCTATCTATGTCTGTTGAGAGTGAAACAAAACAAGAAATCCTAAATAAAATATACAAAAACAAACAAGAGTTATTTAAAGCTTTTAAAAGCATTCAGCAACAGATCCCGGACAGATCTTGATGCCCACCAGTAATAGATCTTAAAAGTATCAGTCAAATACAAAATATTTTGGAATCTTTTCTCTTCTCTACTTTTCCATTAAAGCGTTTCGATAACGTGGGTAATTTACACGGAATTACTTCACAATTCTGATCAAACTTTGCGACGGACATACATGTATCTATTTTACATGCAATTATGACACAGATTCCTTTATTACTTCTAGGGTCCATGGAGAGTCTTCATACAAAATTTGAGAGAGTGATCCCTTCAGTTTTTTTTAGAAACAATCAAAGGATAACAAACTTCAACTATCAAAATCCAAGATGGCTGCCTATCGGACATCTTGTTGACGGATCAATCTCACAATGCAACTACCAAAGTCCAAGTATGTAGATTGCCATTTTATTGAAGGATCAGTTCTAAGATCACTTTCGTACTTTCTGAGAAATATGGTGCTTACTAACTTCAACTATCAAAATACAAGATGGCGGCTTGTCAGCCATCTTGTTGACCAATCCGTCCCAAAATGCAATATGCACATCTTAGGTCCTATGGGACCTATATACATAACATTTCAGTACACTAGTGCTTTTCTAAGAAATAGCAGTATCAAAAATTGTTTATGGATGGAAGGATGGAAGAACGGAAGAAGAAACAGACGAAAGGCAATTTGAATATCAGGTTATCCCACCATCCGATGATGATGGGCTAAATATAGACAGACATAAAAAGCTAATCAGCTATATGTCCAAGGCCGACAAACATTTTTTTATTCTCTCAGACCTGACGACTTAGGAGGACTTAGGAGGAACGTTGCCACCAACCATTATCTACATAAAAACAGAACCAATATTCAAAATAAAATCTATCTACATAACGAGAGGCCCAAAGGGCCTTAACGGTCATCTGACTACCTTGACAATAGTAAAATTAATTATATATGGTGTCACTTTGTCAGGATCATGTCAGGATCATTTTCAATTTCTCTCAAACAAATTTTATTTCAAACAAGAGGCCCAAGGGCCTTAACATATAGGAAATTAATTACATATAGTGTCATGGTAGTCATCTTTGATTTGGGATCAACCAGAAAAGTAACAATACTTTGTCGGGACCATGTTAGGATCATTTCATGCAAGTTTCAGCCAAATCCCACCGGTAGAACTTGAGAAAAAAGGTGTGCATAAATGTGGTTTGCAAATGGGCGCGCTTTTTGTGCGGGCCCATCAATGGTATTATGATCGACGCCGGAAAATACAATAACACACACTTTGTATGGACCATGTCAGGATCAGGATTCAATTCATCAAGTTCATCAGCCCAAATCGCATCGGTAGCAACTTGAGCAGAAAGTTGTCAAATGTGTTTTCAAGATGGTGGGGGAGCTGTGGCCGGCCATTCTTTGGCCTGTTTTCAGATCGACCCGAAGAAATAAACTACACTTTTGTCGAGGGATCGATGTCACATGAATCATTTCATCTAGTTATCGTTCCCACATCAGACACCGATCAGGAACTTGGAGAAGTAGTCTCAAATGTGTTTTCAATGATGGCAGGCTGTGACACTGGCACATCTTGGATTTCGTTTCGACCCGAAAAATAACAACACTTTGTTGGGACCATGTCAGGATCATTTCATGCAAGTTTCAGCTAAATCGCACTGGTAGAACTTGAGAAGAAGTTCAAAATGTGAAAAGTTAACGCACAGCGCACGACGACGGACGAAACATGACGACGTCAGATGACCTAAAAACAGAACCAATATTCAAAATAAAATCTATCTACATAAAAACAGAATCATTATGTTCAAAATAAAATCTTATGATCTACATAAAAACAGAACCAATGTTCAAAATAAAATTTACTTTAAAAAAAATAGAGCCAATATTTTTCAAAACAAATTTTCAACATTGAAATATTTGTTTCAAAATTTCTTAATTTTATTCCAAAAAAACATTTGAGCCTAATAAGTTAATTGACGTGACCAAGAAATTTCGACTTATACATTTATAAAAAGAAATGGGTTATTAATGGATTTTATGATCCATTATAATTAGTTAGTGACCTTAAGCAGTATACCAATATGCATTGAAACTCTGATTACGTATAAAAACAATATACAACTTGTATTACTCATTGCCAATTAAAAAAGATAGTTCCCCCTTTAAATTTCCTCCTGTATAAACTCAGCAGTCTATAACTTTAAAAACTTGGATTTAAGGAGCAAATGTTTTTTGAAATGTAATGCATGAATTAACCATTTTAAAGTAAATAATGAAGCGATTGTAATAACAAATTTTGATCACGCTTCGAACTTAATTATATCACAATTCAATTCTAAAACTTAGCCAATTAAGAGCCACAAGTAATTAAATGTAATGGAAAATTATGAATATTTAATGTTGGAACAAAAGATCCCCAGGAACCTTGACGTCTGCCATTGATACATATATATGTAGGTTCACGCTTGAATCCAAATCATCATGTTCATGTTATTGTTGGAAGGGAGATAACTCCCTCACAAGGTGATTTTCAGTACATAGCTGAATAATTGGACATAAATGTATGAACATTCAAGTCTTTGATATTAAGTGAAAAAAGTTGAAGTGGAAATATATAGACAAATAGTTGTGTATTGGGTGATTTAATTACTATAGTAAGCTGCACACTCAAAACTTTTAAGTAAACAAAAGATTGTCTTCCTTCATTCTCTCAATAGATGTCGTTATTCCGTACTACCGACCCAAGAGATAAAAACCATCCTTACAGGAGTCATTCATTGTTTGTGCATTTCACAATTTAAGGACATCCTATATAGGAATGGAAGTGAAATAAGGAAATAAAACAGATTTTAAAAATCATGTCTTGAATGTTATCATAATAGTCATAATGCTCCGCCTCCCTCAAGAACTGTATAAAGATGTAGAAATAAAGATTTTATCAATTTGGCGTAAATCCTAAAGATGTAGATTTAATTGCGACTCTGTGTTTGTTTCATGTATGACTTGGTAAAAGATTAGCTGCCTTGAATTTGACAATCTATTGTGTCTGTTTATACGTATACGGTAAACCTTCAGTTAGTTTGAACAAAAGTAGGGACCAGTTCAAATTGCGTGTTTGAACTATCTGCCGGTTTGAATTATTCGGAGGTTTACCGTAGTTTAGATGACTTTTTTGTCACATATTTACGTTCTATTTGAAGTTATTTTAATCTTACTGATATGTTAAGATTTCCTGTTATAACATAAGCCCTAAAGATGTAAAAGTGTAAGCCCCTCACATTATTATACAAAAGTGTACATAGATCAATAGGACACATGTTACCTATAATTGATGTATACTCCTATATTTGGTAATCTCATTTGATTTTTTTCCCCGTCCAATCTGATCGTGAACCCGGAACAATTCTATTCCATGTATTAGTTATCTTTGTATGTTTACATATTATCACCTGATGTATCATGTGACTGTCAACATACCTTAGTGATAATCTTCTTAAACTGACCCTGGTCACCAACTACAACAAATAAAACAACAGATAAAAAAGAGGTTCAGAGGGCCTGTTATTATCTCACAGGTTTCAACAAATAATTACAACAGAATAAACAAAAGGTCCAGAAGACATGTTATTCTCTCACAGGTTACAACAGAGAAAACAACAGAATAAACAAGAAGTCCAAAGGGCCTGTATATCTCTCACCAGCTACATTAAATAGAAACAACAGAATAAACAAGAGGTCCAGAGGGCCTGTATATCTCTTACCGGCTACAACAAATAGAAACAAAAGAATAAACTAGAGGGCCAGAGGGCCTGTATATCTCTCACCAGCTACAACAAATAAAACAACAGAAAAAACAAAAGGTCCAGAGGGCCAGTATATCCCTCACCAGCTACAACAAATAGAAACAATAGAATAATAAAGAGGATCAAAGGGCCAGTATATCTCTCACCAGCTACAACAAATAAAACAACAGAATAAACAAGAGGTCCAGAGGGCCAGTATATCCCTCACCAGCTACAACAAATAGAAACAAAAGAATAAACTAGAGGGCCAGAGGGCCTGTATATCTCTCACCAGCTACAACAAATAAAACAACAGAAAAAACAAAAGGTCCAGAGGGCCAGTATATCCCTCACCAGCTACAACAAATAGAAGCAATAGAATAATAAAGAGGATCAAAGGGCCTGCATATCTCTCACCAGCTACAACAAATAAAACAACAGAAAAAACAAAAGGTCCAGAGGGCCAGTATATCTCTCACCAGCTACAACAAATAGAAACAAGAGATCAACAAGAGGCCCAGAGGGCCTGTATATCTTTACTGGCCTTTTCACTGGCTAAAACAAATAAAAGAACAGATACACACCATTTAAATACCATATATGTTTTAAATAATAATAATTGTTTAAATGTTTATGAAATGTAAATGTTTACAAAATATTTTGTGAAGTAGTTGATGAAGGTGTTTTAATTACGGTCTAAGTAACCTAATGTAAACTACTCTTCCTCGGAGTCACCTACCTCTGCTCAGAGTTGCATTATGGGTTTCTGCTGGTCCCCTCTGTGAAGGCTCTCTGGAAGGTTCAAGGTAGCCTCTCGTTGGGATCTCTGGGGTAACATCCTTTAAAAGCAAAGGAACACATGAAAATACATTTACGCATTGATGTCCGATAAAAGAGGGCCTTAATCATCAACTGACACCCTTGACAACAGTTGTATAGGAAATAAATTTGAAATTGTGTCATTGAGGCCATCTTGGATTTGGAAATAAACCTTGAAATAATAATACTTGTTCAGGACCATGGTAGGATCATTTCTAGCAAGATTTTGCTAAATAGCACCACTAGAACTTGCGAAGAAGTTCAAAATGTGTTTTAAAGATGGAAGCTGTGACCGCCAATAATCTTCAGATTTCAGATCAACATGAAAAATAACAACACTTGGTCACACCATGTTGGGATCACTTCAGGCAAGTTTCGACAGCTAAATCAAACTGATAAAATTTGAGAATAACAAATGTGAAAGGGTTATGAACAGTGCATAGAAGAGAACATTTTTATGACACTTTATTTTTGAAAATAGGACAAAATTTTCTGGCCAATGATCCATACTCCAATTTTATTGCTGAGTCCTATAAAGCTAATACAGATTTCAACACTCTATAATATTGTTATAATGGTTTGTAGAATGCAACTATTGTATATTATAACCATGAAAATGGAACAATTTTGTTGTATAAATATTGATCATAATAAAAGTGAGCTTACTTGTGACGAAGGCTCCACGGATACATCTGTAATGAAAACAAACAAGAAATAAATTTGTCTTAAAGTTACATAGCTTAAAGATGCTCCACCGCTGACAAATGGTATTATTTCACTATCGAAAACAGGAGCAGATGATTTAGTATTTTTCTTAAGTTGCAAAAGTTACTTACTTTACGCAATTACCACCATTGAAAAGTTTGAGCTTTTAATTCAGCGTAAAGTTAAAAATATGAACAATAATTAATTGCATCCCGAAAAAATTCCAACGCACTATATCCTCATCTTCGCTAGCCAAGGCTTCTGATTACGTGGAGTGTAACGTAATCAGAAGCCTTGGCTAGCGAAGATGCTATATCCTATATGGAATGAAGTACTGATTGCGCATGCACCAAAGGCAAAATAAATATATATATATAATATATTTTGTGTTAATTAGACATAAATACACACGACTGAACACCAAAAATTGTTCAAATAATGAATATCATTTATGCTCTGTCAGCGGTAGAGCATCTTTAATACTAGGCTTTTCATCACCACCTGCATCCTCAATACTCCAGGGGTTACTCATCACTAACATCATATCCACGTCTGAACTAAAAATGCCAATCAAAGACCTTCAGAGACTTCCTTTGAAGATTATATAATTATAATTACTTCTAAGCAACACAATCAACCACAGTGTATTGTAATACAATTCCTTTGATGTACATATCACCACTTTTGAGATAGTTCAAGGGTGGATATAACATCAGTGATAGTAACCCCTGGAGTATCAAGGATGCACTTCCTTAACAATCAAAATAAAATAATTTTAATTTTAATTTCAATATCACATGTTTTATGTTTATTGGAGTTGTCCTAGTTACCACACTGTAGTTAACTATCACTGTGCCACTCGACAAAACTACAAAATTGGACATTCATTGGTCATATAGATTTTCACAGAATCTTGTGTTAATTTGGTTTTGTAATTTCATCATATATAGGTCAATGATATCCGTGCTCTGATGCGTTATAATTCATTGTAATCAACTTCTAATTTAGTGCCTCTGAAACACATTGGGCTTTTCAATTCCAGGAAAACTAAAGTGTTTATAAAAGATAATGGTAACTTATTTTCTGTACCTACTGTATTCAACCCAATAAGTACCCAGGGCGTTTAAAAAACTTGAAAAAAAGAATAGTTGCTTAAAAATAGGAAATTATAGCAAACCTTTACAGTTTTGATAGTTTTGGTCCTTATATGCACGTGCAATTGAAATGAGGCCTCAAAAAGGGAGGGACACTTATACAATGTAAGGACATCATGGGCACTTATTGGACCGAATATGGTATTTAGTATATATAAATACTGGTACTTACAGGAATATGCACTGTCTTCTACTTTAGCTGGTTGACCAATCACCACTTCCGAGTAAGATCCATCACCTCCTAGGATATGACCTTTGAATTCAGCTTCTGGTGTAAGTTTCACCTGTGAATACACACTCTGCTGAGGAGCAGGAGTTTGTTTGGAATGACGTTGACTTGACCTTAACATTGATGTTTTTGTGTCTTTCTGAACAACAGAGTACATATCCCCTTCAGAACTGGGTGCAAACACGGGCCCACTTGACTTCTGATCGTTGGACCCAGATGCTAAAGAGTACATAATATTATTAGCTTCAGGAACTGTTTTAGATTCAGGGATTGCTTTATTGGATGAAACTGAAGTGATTTTTCCACTTCCTACCTGAATTTTTGTTACATGTTTTTTGCTTTGCGGATCAGCTGAAGACACAGTTTTGACATTTTGAGCAGGTGTTGGCACTAAACTTTCTCCTTTTGGTGGCTCTGTGGTAGCTAGTTTAGGTGCTGACCATGTGGGACCAGATTGTGCGGCCACTTTAGAAGGAACAAATGTTGGACCAGCGGAAGCTGGAGAAGCCATTGAGTAACAAGAATCATCGCTGGTGTCCTTCGCTTCAACTGCATTGTTCATCACTTTCGTTTCGATCTCAGGGCTATCTTTCTTTTTTCCTGTACCACCCATATCTTTCCTTTCTATTACAGGGCTATCTTTCTTTTTTCCTGTACTGTCCATACCTTTCATGTCTAGCTTGGGACTATCTTTCTTCCCATGCACGGAAACGGGACTCTCCGGTTTTTTAAACACAGGACCCTGAGGTCCTGAAAACAAAGAGGGACTGTTCTGTTGTTTGATAGTAGATGGTGGTGGTGTAGGCTTTTTCGTTATCTTTGGTGAAAATTTTTTGTCAGAGGAAATTCCTTGTTGTTCTTCTACTAAATCCATATTCTCATAGGATGTTGGACCCATAACATTCTCATATTTATGCTTTATAGCCGGCTTTGTGTCCTCGAGTACTTTTGTGTCCTCCCGTACTTTTGTGTCCTCGCGTACTTTCTGAGAATCCTTTAATTCTAATTTTGGCTTATCTTTAGGAAGATCAGGCTTCTTCGGAGGTTTTTTCTCCATACCAAAGTCATTATCGTTAGAAATCTCATCTTCATTGCCATAAATGTTTACAATATCTACACAACACTCCTGTAGAGTCTTTTTCGCCGACGCAAAGCTGTAGACGTCCTCCTCATCTTTGGCCGTGGAGCTATAGCTAGCCATGGTATCTGTAGCTGTGTCTGTTATGTATAAATAATACCATATGATATAGATGAGTGAGGACCGGGGGAAAAAGATATTAATAATGATAGATGGTGATCTAAAATTCTTTGAACAAACAAAATGACAAATTCTGTTATGGATGGGACTATGCTAAAGAGTTGAGTTCACAACCTCTGAAAAACAAACAACAAGAGCTTAACGACCAAGGTCAGTTCACAGGGGGAGATCTCCACCATGGTCAGTTCACTGGGGGAGATCTCCACCAAGGTCAGTTCACAGGGGGGATATCCACCAAGGTCAGTTCACAGGGGGAGATCTCCACCAAGGTCAGTTCATGGGGGGAGATATCCACCAAGGTCAGTTCAAGGGGGAGATCTCCACCAAGGTCAGTTCACAGAGGGAGATTTTCACCAAGGTACAGTTCATTGAGTAGCATATCTTAAGAATTGAAAACTTACCCAGATCATCCAAAGCAGCTTGCTAAAAGGGAAAAATGAAAACACAATTATCACTACTTTGTTATTTGGAAAGTATTCTCTTTCAAGTATTTAAAGTAATATTGGAATCATAAATATTATTACTGAGATACTACGAAGTATGTGATCATGGTTAATTAGATTTTCAATTCTGATAATATGATGCCTGTAAACTGCCCAGTATCTTTCCGAATTATTTTAGAAAACAAAAATAACATAAGAAAATGTCTATTGATGGCCTAAGATAAGGTTATAATGCCAAACAAATGCAAAATCCTCTTTTTAATCTATGTTAACAGTGAATGTGCATGTTCTGCCATCTGATCCAGTGACAGTGAAAGTCAACTATACCAAGCTGTGATCAGCATAAGGGTAGGAAATATAAGACGGCCCACTTTTTAATTTATTTTAATTTAATTGTTCAGAAGGCGATGATGAGTTTAGTATTAACAGTAAGCTTATAACCTTTGTGACTCTACAAAACGATCAATTGTTTTACATTCTTAAATGTTAATAACCGTTTTAGAAAGTTAGTGGGCCTTTAATAGTTATAATCTAGACTAACCTCCTCCATATGGTCCCCAAAGTTCATATAGACATTTTCTTCCATGATTTCCAGGTGTTTCTGGAACAGGTCCCTCACCGCCAGGTGTGCCATCTCATACTGATCCTAATAACAGATGAAAAATAAACAGGTAAACTTCACATCTTTATATCAATCCATTTTTCCTTAAAATAAAGTGTTAAACCAATAATTTGACCTTATAAATCTATTTTTGCCAATGTTGATCTTGATATTTTATCATTTGACCCCAAATTTATTTCCAGCCTGTGTTACCGCAATGCTACACTTAATATGAAGTTTTAGGTTATTTTCTAGAATCCAACATCAGTACAGACAGACAGACACGGCCAAACAGACAGATGGAGCCTAATACCTTCCACATGCTAGCCATAGGTCTAACTTAATCCCAATTTGGAGTTCATCATAAATGAGAAGAAAAAATTATGTCTTCAAGTGTTATAGTAACTTTTAGAAGGGGGGTCATTTTACCATGGGGGGGGGGGGGTCATTTCACCATAATGGTATTTTGACCCCGGGGTCATTCTACCATGGGGGTCAAAATACCATATTACACCAGTACTGTTACAGTTTTTCCTGCTTTCACCAACAAGTAAACTATATTTATATCTTTATCTTAATTTTTGTGGAACATGACAGCTTTATGTAATTGATTTTTATTGGAATTAATTCATCACCAATCCTAGAAATTTTCATGAGCACCTGAAATTAAATCTCTTTGAAAATAAGAACTTTTACATAATATTTTAATTTACTCTGATCTACATAACCTCAAACTGTAATGGACATATCGTACTGACCGGTGTTTGGATCATAGACTGTCGCTGTTCTCTCATCGTCTCAACAATCTCCTTCATGCTGAATTTTCGCGACATTTTCTAAAATAGAAAATTTATATATTTTTTACAAAACATAAATGTAGTCAATTAAGCTTAGAGTTTAATATTACAAATCGTCAATATCCCTGAATAAAGTATAAGTATATCTAAGCCCAAAGCTACCATACCACCATAACTAGGTAAACAGGTCATACTTATAACAGGTTAGGACAACATAGAGGACTGAAATAACTGAATATCTATGGTACAACGGACAGGTAAATTTTATCACACATATGTCCCCAACGAGTATGGGTATTATGACTGTACAGGTGACAGTGTCTATATTGCATCATGTCCGCCATGTCGGTCCATAAAATAAGAGACTTGGAATTGAATTGATAATGTTTATGTATAGCTACAGAGTAATTGAAATCACCAATGTCAGTTGTTACTGTACAACACAGCGGTATATTCGCTAAACATTTAACATTTTTCTCAGTTTGAAGAGAATCATAGTGCAGATATGATACATAAGACAAATTCACGTTGGAAATTGATATTTTTTTGTAGCGGTTTACATGCCTTCCAAAAAGTTGGAACTTCACATTATACAACCATCGTAAGTATGATTTGTACAAGTGTTACCATTGTTATCAAAATTTCACTTATTTTCCTAATTGAAATTTTCCTAGCTCTGTAAAAATATTAAATGATTAAGAGGGAATTCAGCTGAGACTGGCCAAGTGCTTCATATTGAGCCAGGTTGTCATGTTTTTCCGATTCGTAGTTACCAAGTTCCACTGTATTAATTTTCACTGAAATCGGACATCTAAATACCTATACACAGGTTTACGAAAGTGGCACCATTGTATTCGGCATACCTCAAAACCACTATATACATGGTTCCCACTACTTTTTGGGACCAGAATTCAAGGCTTTTTCAAGGTTTTTTTCAAGGACAATAAGTGAAATTCAAGTCATGTTTTCACAATTTTAGATACTTTTCACAAGTTGTGTGCTTATTTTTTAAGAATAATGCAACTTGGATAATGCTGACTGGACCTATTCCAACATAAAACTACATTCTTTATGAAAGAAAACAATGAAAAAACTATATATTAACATGTGATGTGTTTGTGTAGCTTCCTTCATGCCTCTCAATCATGCTAAGAGTTTAAAAAATAAGCGTGTTGCTGATTGGACACAGTTTAATAAATTAAAGTAAAAAAAATCAAGGCTTTATCAAGGTAATTCGACAAATTTTCCTTATTTCTCAAGGTTTTCCCATTCCTGATTTTTTATTTCAATTTTCCCCATTTTTTCCCAGTTTTCAAGATTGTGTGGGAACTCTGTTTATACCAGTTTTCCAATTGACCTCTCAGGTATAAAACAAATCATACTAACACCACTCTTTAGGATTTCCCAGGCGTAGTCAATAGCACAAACTGTTCCTGTTCTTCCACAACCAGCACTACAGAGACAAAGAGGCATATTGGTCAATTTCTACAAAACATCAATACCATATATATATATATTGTCCATTAAACAACACATAAAAACAGCTAGAATATTCAACTTGGGAATACATGCATCTTTTTGTGATTCATACTTTAATCAAATGATGAATATTTTATGGCTAACATTGACTTTTTAAATTTTTTTTACAGAAATTGATTTTATATATTTACTATAACCATTATATTTCAGTGTTAATTAAGATACGTTCAAGAGAAAATATGACCTGGAATCCCGGCGGGATTCCACCAGGATTGACCGAGATCCCACTGGGATATTTTCCCGGGATCCCGGTCATATCCCACCTGGGGTTCCCGGTCATATCCCACCCGGGGTTCCCAGTCATATCCCGCCAGGGGTTCCCGGTCATATCCCACCAGGGGTTCCCGGTCATATCCCACCCGGGGTTCCTGGTCATATCCCACCCGGGGTTCCCGGTCATATCCCACCCGGGGTTCCCGGTCATATCCCACCAGGGGTTCCCGGTCATATCCCACCCAGGGTTCCCGGTCACATCCCGGCGGGATCCTGGGACAAAATCCTGATGATCGAGATCCAAGAGAATCTTTTCGCAATATTGATCATAACTAATTTTGCTTAAAATTTCATAAACAAAAAAATTTCATATTTATATGCAGTTATATTTCAAACGAAGAATTAATACTTTTACAACAAAACTTGAGTTGTGTTACAATAGCTAGAAAATTAACAAAAAAAGTTATTTTCAAATCAAGCCATATTCCTTGACCTACTAATGTTATTGAATTTTGAATTGCACTATAAAGCTTTGTTCTTTCCATAATTGTGTAAACTCATAATGTTACACACAAGCAAAATATTATTTAAATTCAATTAAAACTCATGAATATAAGTAATTGGCACAATTGCCTTATTGTAACTTATTTATCGATTATAAATGACTTTGCACTTTCATATCACTCAGAAAGATCATGCTTCAAGGTTATAACTGGTCATTTCTATTTAAAAAAAACATTACTGTGAATGCAATCTAAGAATTTCTTGTCTTTTAGGCTTATAAAATGACTTTATGTAACATTATGAAACTTACCCAAAATGCTGATATCCAAAAATCATCAAATAAATGCACAAACTTTTGACTACCAAACCTGTAGCCTCCATCTTAATTTTGAACTGCCCAACAACAAAAGAGTTCCATAAAAGGGGAGTAGCTCTTCTGTGACCAGTCAGGATCCCAGTCATGTGACATCCCGGCTGGAATCCCGGTCATGCGGGATCCCTGTTTATCCTGGTTTACCCAACCGGGATCCTGGCGGGATTCGGTTTCCCGGCGGGCCCCCGGTTAAATTTTCTTTTGGGCATGCAGTTAAGACATTTTGATTATATTTTCAAGTGAACTCATTTCAATTCCAGTTCATAATAAATGTTATTTTGGTACAAACAACCTGTTGTGAAAAACACTTTTTTTCACTAGCAGTATAAAATGCACAAATAGTAGCTCCAAATTGCAGACAACATTTATTTCAGTCTAGTTAAGTCTTCAGTGTTACAGCTATGAATGGGACCAATTCACGTACCACATGATACAAAATAACTTTTGTGGAGGACTAATATCTCCAGTGGTGATGGAATTTAACTATTTGTAATCTCTGAAATGACGTCAGCGTGGGATATCATCTTTTGACGTCATTACATTACCAATAAAAACAACAGTCCCACACAAATGTTATCGGGTATCATATGATATGTGAATTTTTCCAATTGCTCTAACCTGCAATGGACTAGAATTGGGGCTCTGTCTTCATCATTTTGATGGATTTCCCTCATCTTCGCCACCATGGCTAGAATGACCTCCCTGTCCTCTGGGATGCCGTGGTCTGGCCAGCCTGTGTAGTGGTACTGTGTTACAGTCTGACTGTGGTCATCATCTGATGCTTCCAACACACGAACTGTACAATCTTCCTTCATATCGCTCTCGTTCGTCTGCGAAGGTCAAGGTCATATATACAGTTCGAAGGTCATACACACCAGTTAATGTTATACGCATATGAGTAACTTTATATATAAATCTTAACTATAAGGGTCATGGTCAAAATTTAATGCAACATGACCAAGGTCATACACATCAAAGTCAAGGTCACACACACAACATAACTAGGGTCCAAGGAGAGCCTACATATGAAATTTGAAACAGATCCCTTCAGTATATATAGTTTTTGAGAAATGGAAGGAATATAAACTTCAAATATCAAATCCAAGGTAGCTGCTCTACCAACAAAATACAATATGCACATGCAATTAAATATGGGTCACATGTATAAAATAAAAAAAGGTTCCTAAAAATAGCAATAACAAGAGATTTTTACAAACAGAAGAATCGACGGATGGGGGGGGGGATTGACGGCTGATGGATGGAAGGATAGATGGAAGGAAGGATGGACAGACTATGGACTAAAGGTGATTCGATAATGGTTGGCTTAATTAAAACATGAGGGTTATCTTGTCATAGGAATAAACACAGCTTCAATATCATATAAACGAGAGACAAGTTTAAACAAATGTCGAGATAACGTTTGGTTTGCTCATTCTTAACTACTGTTTACACATAAAACAATTGACCAACACAAGTCTAGTGAATACACATAGAATATCCATTACCATTTTGACGGTGACACTACCGTAGTCCTCTTCTTCTCCAACAATCTCAGGCCAGTACATCGCACATTTTTTCTGAATATACACAAAAATAGCATCAAACAATTTTCAATTAAAACAACTTCAATATCTTAAAATTCTAATTGTTAGTGGGTGTTGGGACTGATCACATTGCTTGCAGCCAGATTGGGTTACAATCCTTAACCAATATGGTAAGTAGAAGTAGAGCTCTATGACTAATAGCAGTTTATTAAGGAATGATTTTTATTGTCTGTTGTTTAATGATGTGTAAACTGCATTTTTTGCACAGATATTTTAAATGACGTTCGTTAGCTTTGAATGATTAGTTACTGACCTTGAAAAATTAGCTACTGACCTTGAATGATTATTTACTGACCTTTAATGATTAGTTTCTGACCTTAAATGATTAGTTACTGACCTTGAAATATTAGCTACAGACCTTGAATGATTAGTTACTGACCTTGTAAAATTAGCTAGAGACCTTGAATGATTAGTTACTGACCTTGAAAATTTAGCTACTGACCTTAAATGATTAGTTACTGACCTTGAATATTTAATTACTGACTTTCAAAAATTACTAGTAGTTACTAACCTTCAATGATTAGTAACTGACCTTGAATGATTAGTTTCTGACCTTGAATGATTAGTTACTGACCTTGAATGATAAGTTTCTGACCTTAAATGATTAGCTATTGACCTTGAATGATTAGTTTCTGACCTTAAATGATTAGTAACTGACCTTGAATAATTAGTTACTGACCTTGAATGATTAGTTACTGACCTTGAATGATTAGTTACTGACCTTGAATGATTAGTTACTGACCTTGAATGATTAGTTACTGACCTTGAATGATTAGTTATACTGACCTTGAATGATTAGTTTCTGACCTTGAATGATTAGTTACTGACCTTGAATGATTAGTTTCTGACCTTGAATGATTAGTTACTGACCTTAAATGATTAGTTACTGACCTTGAATGATTAGTTACTGACCTTAAATGATTAGTAACTGACCTTGAATGATTAGTTGCTGACCTTGAATGATTAGTTACTGACCTTAAATGATTAGTTACTGACACCTTGAATGTGATTAGTTTTACTGACCTTGAATGATTAGTTACTGACCTTGAATGATTAGTTACTGACCTTGAATGATTAGTTACTGACCTTGAATGATTAGTAACTGAACTTAAATGATAAGTTGCTGACATTGAATGATTACTTACTGACCTTGAATGATTAGTCACTGACCTTGTTCCCTTCCACTAGCTTACAAAGCCATGATGATAACCTTGACCCTATACTCCATGATCATCCTCCAGAAGTCACTGACGGTATGAGGTAAGGGACCTTGTGAGGCGATATAGCCATCATGGGCATGGGGATCCTGTTGAACACAAAATACAAAAATTACACTTAGCTATCTATCTCGCCTTTCCAACTTTGAATGTAATGCTTGAGTTTGTTTGAAAAAAACATACAGTACTCTATAACATGTAGCAATTTAAAAGGAAATGTTCATGGATAGATAGATGGATTGATGGTTAAAACAGGACGTACCTGCATGGATAAGGTTAACACAGGACATACCTGGATAGGTTAACACAGGACATACCTGGATAAGGTTAACACAGGACATACCTGGATAAGGTTAAAACAGGACATACCTGGATAGAGTTAAAACAGGACATACCTGGATAGAGTTAAAACAGGACATACCTGGATAAGGTTAAACAGGACGTACCTGCATGGATAAGGTTAACACAGAACATACCTGGATAAGGTTAACACAGGACATACCTGGATAAGGTTAACACAGGACATACCTGGATAGAGTTAAAACAGGACATACCTGGATAAGGTTAACACAGGACATACCTGGATAGAGTTAAAACAGGACATACCTGGATAAGGTTAAACAGGACGTACCTGGGATAGAGTTAAAACAGGACATACCTGGATAAGGTTAACACAGGACATACCTGGATAGAGTTAAAACAGGACATACCTGGATAAGGTTAAAACAGGACATACCTGGATAAGGTTAACACAGGACATACCTGGATAGAGTTAAAACAGGACATACCTGGATAAGGTTAAAACAGGACATACCTGGATAATGTTATTAAAACAGGACATACCTGGATAAGGTTAAAACAGAACATACCTGGATAAGGTTAAAACAGGACATACCTGGATAGAGTTAAAACAGGACATACCTGGATAAGGTTAAAACAGGACATACCTGGATAGAGTTAAAACAGGACATACCTGGATAGAGTTAAAACAGGACATACCTGGATAAGGTTAAAACAGGACATACCTGGATAAGGTTAAAACAGGACATACCTGGATAGAGTTAAAAACAGGACATACCTGGATAGAGTTAAAACAGGACATACCTGGATAAGGTTAAAACAGGGACATACCTGGATAGAGTTAAAACAGGACATACCTGGATAAGGTTAAAACAGGACATACCTGGATAAGGTTAAAACAGGACATACCTGGATAGAGTTAAAACAGGACATACCTGGATAAGGTTAAAACAGGACATACCTGGATAGAGTTAAAACAGGACATACCTGGATAGAGTTAAAACAGGACATACCTGGATAGAGTTAAAACAGGACATACCTGGATAAGGTTAAAACAGGACATACCTGCATGGATAAGGTTAACAACAGGACATACCTGGATAAGGTTAAAACAGGACATACCTGGATAAGGTTAAAACAGGACATACCTGGATAGAGTTAAAACAGGACATACCTGGATAGAGTTAAAACAGGACATACCTGGATAAGGTTAAAACAGGACATACTGGATACGTTAAAACAGCATGGATAAGGTTAACACAGAACATACCTGGATAAGGTTAACACAGGACATACCTGAATAGAGTTAAAACAGGACATACCTGGATAGAGTTAAAACAGGACATACCTGGATAAGGTTAAAACAGGACATACCTGGATAAGGTTAAAACAGGACATACCTGGATAGAGTTAAAACAGGACATACCTGGATAGAGTTAAAACAGGACATACCTGGATAGAGTTAAAACAGGACATACCTGGATAGAGTTAAAACAGGACATACCTGGATAATGTTAAAACAGGACATACCTAGATAAGGTTAAAACAGGACATACCTGGATAGAGTTAAAACAGGACATACCTGGATAGAGTTAAAACAGGACATACCTGGATAAGGTTAACACAGGACATACCTGGATAGAGTTAAAACAGGACATACCTGGATAAGAGTTAAAACAGGACGTACCTGGATAGAGTTAAAACAGGACATACCTGGATAAGGTTAAAACAGGACATACCTGGATAAGGTTAAAACAGGACGTACCTGGATAGAGTTAAAACAGGACATACCTGGATAAGGTTAAAACAGGACATACCTGGATAAGGTTAAAACAGGACATACCTGGATAGAGTTTAAAACAGGACATACCTGGATAGAGTTAAAACAGGACATACCTGGATAGGTTAAAACAGAACATACCTGGATAAGGTTAAAACAGGACATACCTGGATAAGAGTTAAAACAGGACATACCTGGATAGAGTTAAAACAGGACATACCTGGATAGAGTTAAAACAGGACATACCTGGATAAGGTTAAAACAGGACATACCTGGATAAGGTTAAAACAGGACATACCTGGATAGAGTTAAAACAGGACATACCTGGATAAGGTTAAAACAGGACATACCTGGATAGAGTTAAAACAGGACATACCTGGATAGAGTTAAAACAGGACATACCTGGATAAGGTTAAAACAGGACATACCTGGATAAGGTTAAAACAGGACATACCTGGATAAGGTTAAAACAGGAAGTACCTGGATAAGGTAAAAACAGCGTGTACCTGGATTAGGTTAAAACAGGAAGTACCTGGATAAGGTAAAAACAGCGTGTACCTGGATAAGGTTATAACAGGACGTACCTGGATAAGGTTAAAACATGACGTATCTGGATAAGGTTAAAACAGGACATACCTGGATAAGGTTGGCATTGATGTAGTCGGATCCTTCTACTCCAGTATCCTGTAGTTCTACTCGGGTATAATCATCTGTCAATAAACAAAAACAGAAATAACAAACGGCATCTACTCACCACTTACACAAAACTGTTTCCTTTATTCTTTAAGAATGTTTCTGATACAATTTGGTTAAAATCCAGTTTGAATAAAGAATTTTAATGTAGCTTGGTTCTTAACCGGTTTTTATAAAGTTTTCTTCCATGCCCTCTAGTATTTTGGTCACCCTGTCTTAACATGGTAGATAGGTTATCTGGAGTATTATCTACTGATTCATTAAACTGATCTTGTATAGGGTACAGATGTTAACTCTTTCATGTCAGTACCCCAAGGACATAAGTTAATGACTCTAGTTAGGAGGTTTATTTACTTGTATTTCACTCCTTGGGCACTCTCCCTCTTTTTTTATAGCATTTATACAATATCTGATGTCCTTCCTCCAAGAATGTTTCAGTAGGCCTCTGAGTTTGCGGATTATCTCCAAAAATTACACACATGTAGATTGTACACCAACTTATAACACACTTACATGCGATAATGTCCTTGTATCGGTTTTTCTTCATGTTGTATGGTTCCCGCCCGATCGTTGAAGGGAATGTGTTATTTTCTTTGTGTTCTGCTCCTTTTTCTCGCAGATACTGAAAGAAATCAAACATTTAATTTATACCACTTAATTGTCAATTCTCGTGCTACAGCTACAAATACATGTATGTCACATAACACATGTATAGGACGAGGTGTCACATATCACAAGACGAGGTGTCATATGACACAGGACAAGGTGTCACATGATACAGGACCAGGGGTCACATGACACAGGACAGGGTGTCACATGACACAGGACCAGGGGTCACTGACACAGGACAAGGTGTCACATAACACAGCACTGGGTGTCACATGACACAGGATCAGGTGTCACATGACACAGGACAGGGTGTCACATGACACAGGACCAGGGGTCACTGACACAGGACAAGGTGTCACATAACACAGCACTGGGTGTCACATGACACAGGATCAGGTGTCACATGACACAGGATCGGGTGTCACATGACACAGGTATAACATGACAAGTTCTTGAAATGTAAATTCAAATTTAATTGATAGCGTTCAAGTTCAAGGTCACATTAAAAATGTACTTCAAATCAGAAACAGTTGTAACTTTATAATTTAACTACTTGATAAGCTGCACATTTGTTTAGTACATGACGATTTTTTCTCCATAACATGTTATAAGGGGTTATATCAAGGTTATGTCAAGTTGCATGTGGACTCAACACCAAATCAATTGGATCCTTCATACAACATGTTGAAATGTATGAAGGGGAGATAATCTATTTGTAATCGAATGAGTTATTTCCCTTGTGGAAAAAAGTTTGAACGGAACTTTTTGTGATACATCAAACATATAGTTCGTTTCATAACAAACGGTCATTATTAATTCAAATGCTTCACTACTTTTTTGTGAAAGAGATCGAAAAATGTACCTAAAACGGCTTTAATTCGGAGTGAGATTAACGTAATACATGTATAACAAGGACGTATATATCTCCTTGAAGTATAAGTAGGGAAGCGCAGAAAAATTGTTAACAACACTTTGTTCTAGATCTACAACTGGAATGGAGGAAATTTAATGTCCACATCATCTGCCGCCATCTCATGTACCACCTAGAGACCAATAACATACTTACCAACCTCAATCACGGCTTCAGGAGTGGGTATTCATGTGAATCACAACTCATCGTCACCATGGAAGACCTACTGCACTCGCACGATAATAATACGCAAACAGACTGTGCCATCCTTGATTTTTCCAAAGTGTTCGACACCGTTCCACACAAGAAACTGCTACACAAACTGACATCTTATGGAATAGATGGGCCAATCCACTCATGGCTATCCCACTTTCTAACTGCAAGATCTATGCAAGTAGTCCTTGAAGGAGTCCAATCCAAATCAGTGCCTGTGGACTCGGGGGTCCCCCAGGGTACGGTACTAGGACCAATATTGTTCCTATGTCATATCAACGACCTCCCTGATTGTGTCCAATCACAAACCCGCCTGTTTGCAGACGACTGCCTCCTTTATAGGAAGATAAGATCGCACAACGACCATGTAATTTTACAACAAGACCTTAAACACCTGGAAACCTGGGCTAACACATGGGGTATGAAGTTTAACGCTAAGAAATGCTACATCCTAAGTATTAAACAAAAGACCACTCACTTCTACAACTTGGACAATACCACCCTCCAACAGGTGCGATCAAATCCATACTTAGGTATTACCATCTCTGAGGACATGAAATGGCACCAACATATAACCAACATATCCAAAAGAGCAAACTCCACCCTCGGCTTCATAAGAAGGAACCTACGCAGCTGTCCACAATCTAGTAGGCGTAGCGCATATGTTGGACTAGTAAGACCAATATTAGAGTACGGATCAATAGTATGGGACCCATATTACCAAAATGACATCAATACCCTAGAGCGTATACAGCACCGTGCAGCGAGATTCATCACGGGAGACTATAGATCCAACAACACAGGCTGTGTAACAACAATGCTAAACAATCTGGACCTACCACCATTAGAGGTCAGACGTCGACACAACAGACTCGTATATCTATACAGGGTCGTGGAGGGGTTAGTGCCAGCTATAACTCCATCAGATTACCTTATACCAAAAAAACAGGGAAGACAAATTACTGCTAAGAACCTATGTGACTTTAATTCCATCAACATCGTTCACAGATCAATATGTAACAACGACAGAGGCTTCAGAGTTAAATCGCCAAAGACTGACCAATACAAGAACTCATTCTTCACTAGAACTATACTAGATTGGAACCACCTGGATAATAGTGTAGTTCATTGCAGCAGTATCGAGGCATTCAGATCAGCACTCGAAACGCGCTACTAACCAATTCTGCGCTCTCTCTCACCCGCCGCAAAATTACCAGTACTGGGATATAGCGGCGTAACAGATACAGATACAGATACAGAAACCACGGCTTGCTAGAACCAGGAATTTCCGACCCCTTCCGAACAGCTATACATGTACATAACCGGATCCCGGATATGTATATATCTGTATATTACGCGATGCTTCATCGATGATTGGGCTATATATAGCCATACCTGGTCGCTGATGATCAGACATCCCGTGCCTTCATTTTGTATCAAGAGTGTTAATAAAACTGTACAGTTCAAATTCTGATACTGACCACTGTCTGTCACTGTTTGTATACAAACATATCACCTGTACGTTCTCTACCTATCGGCCTATAAATAACTTACCCTATACTCTCGGTGGAAGCCATTCCCCGCCGGATCGTCTTCGTCTGTGAGTTCATCCACATGTTTTATAAACTTTGTCAAGTCTGCCTGTAGCTGGGACAGTCTGTCCATCGTGTTAATAAAGTGTTACACTAACTACAAAACTTCACGACATTTTACTCTCTATAAGGAAGTAAGTCCGTGGTCACGTGACTCTATCTTTTGTGTTCCTGTTTGTCGCGGTACGGTGTATGTGTGTGTGTGTAATTTTAAACTAGCTACCGTATGTACATATACATATGATATATATATGTACAATATTGTATTGCCCTTCCGGTATACAATGTATATGCTGACATGCGTTTTTCTATTTATAGCGGAATCGTGACTTTAAAAGTCTTCATGCAGCGTTCGAAATTAACGCCTGTCCGTCTGCCCATGGGCAGACACGTTTTACCATATATGTAGCTGGTCCTTTGACCGGGAACTTTTGGTCCGGATAGAGGATATACATAACAAAAATTACAGTAGATTTGAGGAAAGGTTTTCTGGTTTTCAGTCAACTTTGTTGAGAGCCTTTGATACTGATCCAGATATGCAGATATATTATTTTTAGTAAAATTATTACTTTGCTATAATTTACTTTTTATTCAGGTTTTTCATCAATACATGTACAATATACAATGTATGAAAATGCTTGCACTCATCTTTCATACATTTGCACCCACTTAAAGATATTGATTTTTTATATTCTTTCAAAAAGTATTTTACATGGTAATCAAATACATTACTAACACACATAAACACATATATATATCTACTATTTATTCCTAAAAGGTTGCATATTGCGTTTAGTTTATATTAGCATATATTAGTTTAAAGTTATTGAAGATTATGTATTTTATTATGATTTCAAAGTGTGAAAACTATAATACATACAATTATTACAAATAATTTAAATAAAATACCAAATGCAAGCATTTATAATTAAGTAAATTTGATGTTACCAATATAATGTATTGACTTTATGGAAAGAAAGAGGTTGGTAGAAAGAGAAAAAGAAGACAGAAAAAGAGAGAGAGAGAGCAGCTGGTAAAAGAGAGACAGTAGATTAGTTAAGTATGTTTATTTGAAGTGCGATGGCAGAGCTATGAATACTTGCAAATTTAGTAAAATTACTTTGCTAGTAATTATATAAACTACATGAATGAATTGTGACTTCGTAAGGACCAGTACTTTTCAGTCAGGACCGGTAACTTTTAGGGTAAACCGGCCTTAGTACCAGCAGGAAAAAATCCTAAAGGGAGAACACTGTCTTCATGTCTAAAACTAGCTGCAATATTGTAGCTCAAAAGACTTAGACAAATAATGATGTCGTCTAAAAGCTACAATTCAGGGGCGTAGGAAGCGGGGAGGGGAGAGGGGGCAGGGTTGGGGCAATACCCCGGACGGGGGGACAAACATGTCTTTTGGTCCCCCCCCCCCCATTTTCGCCGAGTGAAATGTTCTAAAGTGCGCATTTGAAAGAAAAAAGGGTCCTCCTGCACATTTTTGTACTTCATTTTAGAAAATTATCTACTGCGCGACGCGTTTCCGAAAACGTTTAAACACGTAATATTCAAACCTTTGATAATGAAAATTCAATACACACGAACTAGAATAAAAATGTTCAATCAAGGGATACTATTTCAAAAAATGCTTCTTAACATATTAATTTGTTTATATGTCTTAGCAAGACAATCAATTCATCATTATTTTGAGTTACACATTAAATCGAAAAATTAACGTGTTAAGAACGCTTAAAAATCATAAAAATATACACAATCGTAATATTTTTCTCTCGGGGGGGGGGGGGGGGGGGGGGGGGGGGGGGGGGGACCCCCACGAATACCTAAATCTCGCGCCTGCGGCGCTCGCATATTCAACAAAATGCATCGTAAAACTCATTTTAGCCATTCTAAATCGTAAAATCTTTTTATTGGGGGAGAACCCAGGACCTCCCAAACAACAAAATCTCACGCCTTCGGTGCTCGTAAATTCATCAAAATTCATCGTAAAACTCATATCAGCCATTCTATTTCGAAATTTTTTTCCCGGGGAGACCCCCGAACCCCCAAAACACCAAAATCTCGCGCCTTCGGCGCTCTCAAATCCAACAAAATGCATCGTAAAACTCATCTCTGCCATTCTAAATCGTACATTTTCCCCGCGGAGACCCCCGGGTTCCCCAAACACCAAATTTTTTTTAGTTAGCGACGCCAATGTCTAAAGATGTGTATAAGGATTATATGTAATGATATTCGAAAAAAAAATATATATCAAGTATCTCCAGTGGGTGCGGGGAGCGTGAGGCGGGGGGTGTTACATAATATTGAGGACCTTTGCCCCCCCCCCCCCCCACTACGTTTCATCTTCTTACGCCACTGCAATTGGTGCCTATTACTTCTAATGGAGCAAACAAATGTTTGTGCAAACCATTATTAAAACATCTGTATGCAATTTATCTTACTTGTTTTATATCACTTACCTACTAGGCAATAAAACTGAACCGTATAAAATATCAAATTCACAGCGAGACATGCATTATATTTTTTTCACATATAAATATGATGGTTTCTACGAAGGAAATTATACGGCAAGTCTACAAATAATGAATTTGACGTCTTATGAGTGGTTAAGTAGATATTAAGAATGGTCACTATGTTTCTTTTGGACAAAAATGAAAAAAATTTTGGAAATATACAACAAAGTAGAGAAAATTGTGCCCGAGTGATTTTCCGAGGCAGTGCTCCACTACGACACATAATATATATATATATAGGGACCATTTCGTACCCGGCCGAAAGGTATAGTAGGCCGGGTACGTATATTCGTTCTAGTCTACTAGTTGTCACACCGGACTGGACCTAGTGCACTACTATTTTATTTAAGATAAGATAAGATTTATTCTGGTTCAGGACAATCATGAGTCCTCTATACCAGACTCGTATAGATACATATTACATACGTCATAAATGCATTTATAATCTGTAGACATCATACCAAATTGTGGTATTATGATATTGTTGCTTCGTAATTGACAAAAAAGTATTATTTGTAGTATAAAAGAACATTGAAATGCACTACAAGTTAAATGCAGTGCACTAGGAGTGTAACATACGGAAACTTCCGCACGTTTTGTCAAGAAGTAAAGATGACGTAAGAAAATGTTGAAGTTGAACTTTGGAATTTAATGATGATAACTTTGACTTGACGGATGGCTATTCTGGAGTGTCCAGAATATAGCTGTTGTGTTCCGTACAAAGTCGGAGACCTAACTGCTTTACAAATAAAATATTTCATGCTTAAATAATGTACATACAATAAAATTACAGAATTATGATTGACAGATATCGCTCATTGGCAGATTAATCAGCCGTGGTCAGTGTCCTTTAGGCAATTAGGATGGCCGTGACATTAATCCGGTTACGTAATAGAATAGAACTTAATTGCCAGAGGATATACACAGTTATCACACATAAGGATTTTATCTCAAATGTCACAAACGTAAATATGATCAAGAATATAACCTTAGGAATGTCAAATTACACACAATAGTATTAACTGATAATTGATGTTAAAATTTAGCAACTATTAACGCAAGTTCAAAGCACTTTAAAATTTATCACAAAATTCTTTGTGATAAGTGCATGCTACATGTATGTAGTAGAAGTGTAGACTTTAAAGATGCTCCACCGCTGACAAATGGTATATTTTCACTATCAAAAACAGGATCAGACGATTTAACATTTTCTTCAGTTACAAAAGTTACTTACTTTACACCATTACCATCGTTGAAAACTTTGAGCTTCTAATTTTACTTCAAGTTTAAAGATGCTCCACCGCCGACAGAGCATAAATGACATTCATCATTTGAACAATAATTAGTGTTTAATCGTGTATACATAAGTCTAATTAACACAAAAAATAATATTAAATAATTTATTTTGCCTTTGGGTCATGAGCAATCAGTACTTCATTCCATATAGGATATAATGCCACGGAATTTTTTCGGGATTGCGTATTGATTTGGAAAAAAAATCCCTTGAAAAACCACTATAATGTTACATTTAAACATACTTCATTTCATCACACAGAGTATAAAACTAATTATAAGTATTGATGTCACTATTTTTTTAATTTTATCGGGTTATGAAAAAAAAATTGTTTGCAGACTTTTGTAAGAATCCGCTACCGCTACGCGGATTCACACAGTTTGCAAACATTTTTTTTCATACCACGATAAAATTAAAAAAAAATAGTCACATCAATTAAGCATTGAAGTCACTATTTTTTTTTAATTTCATCGGGGTATGAAAGAAATTTTGTTTGCAAACTGTGTGAATCCGCGTAGCGGATTCTCACATAAGTCTGCAAACAAAATTTATTTCGTACCCCGGTGAAATTAAAAAATAGTGACTTCAATGCTTATAATTAATTTTCCAGGCTACTTTATAAAATGAAATACGTATACACGAACGATTCCATTGAATTTTTCCAAGGGATTATTTTTTTCCAAATCAATACGCAACGTCAATGTTTCTATTGTGACGTCACGATAACGTCGGGTTTCCGCGCCATTCTGGGATATTTTTTTTCATCGTGGAATGAGAAAAATGAATAGGCCAATCAGAAAGCCAGAAACAACGAGTAAATTAATTATTGCTTATTTAAACACCAATTATTGTTCAAATTATCAATATAATTTATGCTCTGTCGGCGGTGGAGCATCTTTAACGATGTGGTAACTCCAGTGTGGTGTACGTAACATTGAGATGTTATAGTATAAGGAGTGGGTCATAAATGGTCTAGCTAGTTTCTCTAAGTGAAACGGCAGCCGGTCGGGGTCTTCAATGCAACAGTCCAGCATGGCACAACAGTTGTTTTTGAATTTTCAAATAAATTTTTCATGTTTCATATCTGATTTGCCACAACTAGGTGGCGGAAATAAAAGCGCTGGGTATGATGCGTATCACATTTAATACCCATTAATTATTTATATGTAAAATCCAAATTATTGATATGGTTGACTGGTGTGCTGTAGTCCCTGCTAACGTCGTTATGGGAACAATCTTGATCTGTGACGTGTAGAGCAATAGCATTGCGTGACTTACGTCTCAAATATTAAACTGCTGAGTCATGTTCGGTTATCATGTTCTATAACTAAATTTATAAAGTCTAGGTTATCATAAAAAGTGAGGTGATTCAGCTCAAATCCCACAAGGGTAGCCTTTTTGAAAAAAAAATCCATTCTGCACTGAAAACTGCTGAAAATTCTTAACTTTTATATAGTATTTATCAAAATTGATATTTGAACCTAAATTTTAATCTGGTTTTTGTAATATGATTCTTGTAACCTAGATAATTGATGTTCAGAAAAATGTGTACTTTTGTAATTCATTATTAACCAGTCAGCCAAAAATCCTGACAAATCTCGACCTGGAATCAATTTTCTTTACACAGGAGACATTCCGACGGGTTATACGTTATTTAGGTGATTGTTCTACCCAGAGGCCATTTTGAATGCCAATTTTGATTGAGTTTGTAGTTTCCTAAATCTTTTTTCCTTATCTATATTTTTCGCCAAAAGTGACAACACGTATAATTCAATTTGCCTGTAACAAGCATTTTCACTGGCTTAAATATTTACCATATCAGCCCATGAAGGAAAAATGGCGTCTCCGTTTGTAATGTCGCTTCTGATTGGGAGATATAATGGCGTAATGATTTCACAGAAAAAAAGGAGTTACAAAATGAAAAAGTAAATTGAATTCAAAGAATTAATTTGAATAGATTTCTTATGTTATGGGGATATAACACAAAAATCTGAGTGTACTCTTATCATAAACCGCTTACAAAGTGTATTCATAATTTTGTGTTATATCTCCATACATCTGTAACATAAAATATCTATTCAAGGTAATCCTTTATTAGGCATTTTAATGAGAAAGCTCACATGGTATATAAGTACATGTATAGGACAAAATACATAGATGGAATCAAACACAACGCCATGCATGATTATGAACGTGAAAACGTAACATATGAGCTTTAGACTAGATAACTTTTGGAGAAGAAACTGAATTATCACATGTGCATCTTTCACATTGGCTGCTTACATGATCCAGGCATGATAACATTGGGACTGAAGTAGAACTATGCTGACGGCAGAAAATACTAATTAATATGGAAATCCGTACCAAGGAGATTCAGACATAATGTCCTTGTGACTGACGTAGAACTGTGCTTACATCAGGAATTGCTAGTTATATAACATTATGTAATCATATAATAACGTAAATTATAATTAGATGATTAGATAGTTTGTGATGTCCGCCTATATGACATTCTGATTTATTGTATCCGTGACATTTATCTGATCAGTGTTATTACATAATCTAGTAAACTGTTGGCTCATTAACTTCAATGACCAATTATTTAGATTAAAACCATAATCCCAACAAGTGATTTAAGACAGCATGTTTCACCAATAAAATGTTAACACATACCAGAATATAAGACTCTTTCATTCTACCCGAGGGTCACAGAATGTAGTAAGACCCGAGGCTTGCCGAAGGTTTTGCAACATTTTGTGATCTCGAGGGTAGAATATCACTATCCTTCATATCCACTTATGAAAAAGTATTTTTCTTTCATACCTCGACGTTTTATTGCAATTTTACAACTATAATATCCCGCAATTTTTAAATTAATTCGTAGAAATCCACGACTGAAAGTCAATTTTCCATCCATGAAAAAATACGTGATATTTTCAACACAAATTCCGTTGTTTGCATCTTTTATTGTAAAACCAGTCAAGTTTGTAAAAAAATGTTAAAATCTACCGAGGAAATAGAAATTTTATTGACGCCGTGAAGTGGGTAGCCATGCAATACAGCCTCAGGCGACATGGGTGTATTGCCCTAGACCAGCCAGTATTACACCCGTATGAACGAAATATACATACACAGATATTGGAAACTCTTTTTTATATTTGCTCACAGCAGAGAGACCTCTGGTTTATAGGCAATTTCCGATGAATGTGATTTAATATGATATTTGAAAGCATGAAAATAGGCAATTTTACCTGTTTTCATTTCGAAAATAGGACATTCAAAACAGAACGTGTGTTTGTTAATTAGTATATAAGTTAAAATATTTTTTCTTTCCAAAATCGTACTAAAACCATCTGAAATTTACTGAACTTGTGTAACCAATCAAAGTTATTCTCCTGTATTTAACTTTTTTCGAGTACATCTAAAACTCCTACACACACACAGAAGTTAATCTGCCTATCGGAAAACTGGTGGAGTTGCCAATCTCTCTAAGATATATTTCTGCATATGCACACATGGTAGATCATAAATGGTATAAAGGCACCTGCCACACGAACCAGTGAAATCGGGAAATCTACAAAAAAAATCAATTAGTACTGAATTGCCCTTCTTTTGTTCATACCTTTACATCAGAGTGTTTGAAACTATTAAAATAATCTTAGATAAAAATAGATAAGATCCAAAATTGAGTTGCTTTATTATCATAGAATGGGAATTGATGATACCATTTCTACATAGGACATATCTGAATAGTTCATATGAGATGATAAACCCACTGGAGCACGAGTTTACGTACATTTTACAGACGGCTCCTTTGGGTTTATCATCTCATAAACTGTACAAAGTAAGAGGTTAATCTTTATATTTACACTATTTTCTGTGAACAATAAAATTACCAAGAACGACAGATACAATCATTTACCGTGTGTAATTTGCTATGTAAATTATACTGCCTTCATGTTTGTCTAAGCACAAGAGTCATTCAGAAAAAGCGCGGCGTTGACTGCAGCTTAATGCCACCCTTTTCTCCATGACATCACAAAAACATTTCAGTTATTTTATTCAGGTTAAATAGTAGTAACACATTTAAAAAATAAATCTGTTTTATTGTATGTCTCCGATTGTTTCGCACATGTGTTATTTGTATTGACACGTGATTTTGTGGAATGTTAAAAGAAGTCCGCCAATGTTTACAATCGGGTCACGTTCTGCACTTAAGTTACTGGGAAATAAACCGATCTGCCCCAACTAAGTTTATCGATACAGAAACAATAGCAATTGTAAATATTATGATTTAACAATCTTGATACTTGCTGCCATCCAAAGTCGCTAGCCAAAGGCATTCAGTGCGATACTCTTCCTGAAACCCCGGGCTTATCTCAGAATAAAATTGAAGACTCAATTATTACTTTAATATTCCGATTGGATGCGGTTAGTTTATTTTGGTCAATGAAAACGCGTTTTAATATATACATATCAACAAAACTTAACCGATGTTATCGCGATGGCCATTGAGGCATGCCATATCTGTCAATAGCGAAGTTATATTTACATGTACCATTTAGTCAATTATAATTTGATATTTATCAATTAAATGTTTACGACTAGCGAAATGAAGTACTGGTATACGTTGCTCTACAAACAGATAGGAAAAGTAAAGTATTTGGTTTCTATTTCACATAGTTAAAAAATGCATAGGAAGACTTCGAACTTAAGACGAAATTGGCCACTGAAGCATGAAACAAACACTATCGGAACAAATAACTGACAAAAACGGTCAATCTTTGGTAATATGAATCAATTTCGAACAACATGGTTTTCAAAGTATATGGCCATTTTATAAATCCGTGGATTACTAAAACGAGCTTTTTAAGTGGCTGCTCATTACGTACACGAACAAGGCGCAACTATGGTTATCCAGCATTTAGCACTTTCCAGGAATTTCATTTTTAAAGTTAGATCCGCTCAGGGTTTCAGGAAAGGGTATTATACTGAATATTTTGGGGCCGCGTTGAGCGAGTGGTTCAGATGTCTCAACATGTTACCACAGGCCCTCCACCTCTGAGTCACGAGTTTAAATTCTATGTGGTGCAGTTGCCAGGTATTGGCCGCTGGTCGATGGTTTTTCTCCGGGGACTCCGGCTTTCGTGTACCAACAAACCTGGCACGTCCTAACATGACAGGACGTTTAACTAATAAAACCAATTTAAACATAATGAATATCATTAACAACAAAGTTGGCTGCCATTCTACATGTATCTGCTTTTAAATATTTTCTAGTAAAGTGATGATGTTATGAGGGAAACGGGCAATGTAGTAGGTTTATAATTTACGATGGCCCATAGCAGCCGACATGGCAACTGCTTAACTAGACTGTAGTTTGTAGCGAGTTTGACGCTGATTAAATGACCTTTGAAACTATAACGATATTTTACGACAATGTTTTTAGTAAAAGCATTAGTAAGTGACGAACAAAAAGGGTTTAAACACTGAAGCAGTCTTTGGCTAATGTTGACGTTGGAATAAAAGTTTGCTTATTCATCTTTAAAAATATCGGGTAGTATGTGGAAATTTGGGTTTTCCCTAGGTAGGACCATATAATGAGAAATTTAGGTGATTTGAACGCCAGCATTAAATTAGGATGTGAATTTAGTTTCCCTCCCAGACTGGCTTCCAGTCTTTAGAATATTGAGAAAAAGATTATTTTGTCTCTTTTACGTGCCTGATTAACTTTCAAACAAGGGGATGATAATCTAGTGAAGAGGAACTCTGCCGAAAAAGTCTTATCAACAACTTAGGATCTGGTGGCTAGTCTACTTCCCTCCCTACAAGCTATTATTTGGTTCCCCCTTCTAGGGCTGTAGCCCCGCCCTATCCGGCTCTGACAATTATTAATGTATTTGATTTAGCGTACAATAACTTGTTACCATCTATGGATATGTTGTTTATAAATAACTGTAATCACCTTTGTCTTGGTAAAGAGTTGTAACATATCGTTTTGGTTTCAAATGTCATTTAATCAGCACAACTGTACAGCGTCAAACTCGGCTAGAAATCGGTGTAGAATGTCAATTGTCTCAAAAGCCAGACTCTCGCCAATACGCTGATATGTGCCATGTGTAAGGGTGACAAAACAATTACTCTAGTAAAGCAGTTCTCAAAAGAGTAATATGACAAAAATGTTGCAAGTGTTTTTACTAAACCAGTTGCCATGACAATCACCACAAATGTGAGTCCAGCTACAGTTAGGAAAGCAGTTGCCATGTCGGCTGATATGGGCCATCGTAATAATTCCCTTACATAGTGACATACTACTTTACTGTGTGTTCTCTAGATTTAAAAGAATATTATACATAAAACTAACCCAAGTGACATCTGATCATTTAATATGTTATATGAGCTGTAACAGAAATGACATCAAAATAAGAAAAAATCGTTTCTACGGTCCAAGTCGATTTCCTTGCTATTCTCAATCATGCGCACGTTAAGACTTGATTTCAGACGAGGTCATAAATGAGGTGAGAGCGTCAAAGTTATATCAGATTCCAAAAGACTGAATTGCTGTCTGAAAATTCGAAATCTGACATATCGAAAGTTACTCCAGGTCCCATGTAAAAGAACAATTTAAGGATTAAATTCACTTTCTTCAAGCTTTCTGTGGCACCGCAAATGTTTTTGTCAACATCCTCATATTGTTCAAAGGTGCAACGCTCAAATTCTTTCATTATTCTATAAAAAAGCAAACATATTTCAAAATGATGGCCAGACAAATATTATTACTGTACACGCGGTTATTTTCACAGACCAAAAATTTCGCGATTTGATCTAAAAACGAGAAAATCATATGTTAGCGATTTAAAATTTTGTCGATATGTATTTTAAAGGTAGACGCCACTCAACCATTTCTCATTATTCTCGCACGATCCTCGCAATGTTCCGCGAAATCGCGAAAATATCATCCCGCGAAAATAACCGGCTATACGGTATTATCTTGGTTTTCGTAGCCTTTTTCATTTTGATTTTTAAAATAAAATAAATTATGAATTAAAGTTTATCACAAATAAGGTTTGTAAACGTGTGTGATGAGTCATACACGCTGTGACGAAGCACACATTTTTCAGTTCTTTGCTGTAAAATTTGTTGCCCATGGTTATGTCTGCTTGTTACATATTTATATATAACTTATTTTGTTCATTTCAATTTGTTTTGATGCATATGTAACTTCTAGTATGAACAGCTTAACGATTTTCCAATATACACTATCATAAACACTCAGTGTTTATTATTACTCACAAATCTTTAAATAAAATATGAACTACTTTTAATGGGCGTACCTCTTATAGACCTTGGAATCGGCTATCAGATCTTCTTTCCATTCAATGTTCTTAAAAGAATCACTGCAATTTCTATAAATACGACGTCTCTCTTTCAAGCAAGCATGTTGTAACACTTTTGATGTTGTGACAAAGCCAGACAGCACTGTATTTAAACATAAAAAAATAAACAAAAGGAAATGATTATCATTATATCAATGTAATCACTCTCGCTTGTAAACTCGCAAATGATTATTTATACTTATACAATGGGAATAAATAAAGGATTTTAAATGAGTGTTCATTTCATATGAGATTTTATGAAACGAGTCTAAGTAGTTTTTATTTTTGCAGCCTAGGCTTTTTTCTGAAGTCATATTATTGTTTTTGTCTAAACGTCAAATGACTTTCCAGTCAATGTAAATCGCTTCAGGTCATATTCCACAAGTGACATATGCAAAAAATATTACATGGACAAACTCACTAGATTATGTGATAAAAAAACCTTTTTCAAATAAGTCAATATTACACTATTACATGTAGCTTGATTGGTACAAAACGCTTAAGTAAAACCAAGTTACCAAGTAACGGCAATTACAAATGCATATAACTCAATCTAAAAACGTTTTACTAAAAGACAAACAATAATATGATAAAGACAACAATAAACAATTAGACTTGTCTGGTAATAATGAAGCATGATTGTACTGTTGCTTACATTGAGAAACAATTGGATTTTTTTGGTAATATTTCAGCATTATTTTACTCTTACTTACATTGAGACACAATTAGACATGTCTGGTAATAATTGAGCATTATTGCACTCTTATTTACATTGAGAAACAATTAGACTTGTCTGGTAATAATTGAGCATTATTGCACTCTTATTTACATTGAGAAACAATTACACTTGTCTGGTAATAATTGAGCATTATTGCACTCTTATTTACATTGAGAAACAATTACACTTGTCTTGTAATAATTGAGCATTATTGCACTCTTATTTACATTGAGAAACAATTACACTTGTCTGGTAATAATTGAGCATTATTGCACTCTTACTTACACTGGTCCAGAAATGGTGTTATTTCACCATCGTGGGTACATATTCCCCCAAGCACTTGCAGGATATCCCTGATTTCCCACTTGTTCGGACACCGATCCGTGATTATTGGAACAGACAGGATTTCTTCACCAATTGAACTAAAAAGTGCAAACTTCATACTATACCCCTTGTGATACTGCGGCAAAGCTCTATTCATTCTCTTTAAATGAAAATATTTGTAACAGATACATTTTTCTTTGAATTTAAGTACTAAGTTTTGTGTTATGGATAATATACTTTACTTTTCTAGAGGTGAGTAACAGGGTTTTACTTTTTGATCTAGTTACTTTGATTAATATTCTATTCCATAAAACTATGTAACATTCTCAAATATAGTACTTTTGTGACCAAAAGTATGTTACTGAATTTTTATTAAAAGCCTTGGAACAAAAATGACCAAACTCTGAGGCCTATATTTAAGAATGTAATTTATTAAAGAAATAATACACCCCTTTCATAATGTTATACACCAAATTTAGTATGTTACCGATCGGGAATAAGTATAAGTACTAAGTATATACGTTACATATAACAATATTACCATCACAGTAATTGTTATATTAATCAAACTATTAGCCACTGGACGACAAAATAGATAGATACATTGATCACATCGTTTTCTAGGACTAGAAATTGTTTTATTTTGACTTGTTTTCGATTTGTTCCTTTTTATATAAGATATTTTGATGAATGAGAAGTATTATTATTCTTAATAATATATATATAACATAAACAAGTAAAAGTTGAACATGAGAATCACATTCATTAATAAATAATTTTCTAAAAATGAAATCAATAGACGGGAATAGAATTGATGAATAGGCTTATCCTATCAGGTTGCTGATTTTACACATGCGAGAAAATAATGAATAATAGAATTGGCTCGCCAAAATAAAGGTTATAATATAAATAAACTAATAATATTAGTTAACTACGAGTTAATTCGAATGAACTCACCGACATGCTGTTGTACAGAATTCTCGTAAAATGTCTGACGAAATTTCCTTGTTCAACATGATCAAATATCCTCGATAAACACTGTGAAAGGACTTTTCTTGTACAAGATCCATTAGCTCTCTGTATGAACAATTAAATTCGATCTCTTCCATTTGGTGGAGAAGTTGCAGCTCAGACTGGAAATGACTTTCCTGATACTGTTCAGGGTTAGACCAAAACATCCGTTGTGGGAATGGCGCATCATCGATCCCAGACTCTTGCCATGATATCTTTTCTGATTCTGTTACTGTGTCCTTCCAGCTACCATGCAGACTTGAAAATAAAAAAGCCTGCCTCGGCTGATGCAACAACTATTGCAATAGTAGCCAACGCTGTAAAGAGAAAACATCTAAAATGACAAAAACGTTAAAACCGAAACAAAAAATTAAATGAAATGATTAAATATGAAATAACAAAATCCTGCCGCGATTTTAAGCATTGATGACAAAATTCAACAACCATACCTAACATTTTCTAACAAACGTCTGTAACAATCAACGCAAAAATCGAATATGTGTTAGAACTTGTCTGACGTTTATTTAAGAATTACAATGCCCACGGTTACATTGTTTAGCGATGACAAATTGTTATATCATGACAATAAAAATATTTAAAAATGGCTCATCAAAATGATTTATTCTGGATATAATTTCAACGCTTTTACATAATATGGGAAACATATTTTTGAGATACCATTTGCATGATAATGCCATAAAGTTAATAAGCACAGTTTAGTGTACAAAGCCTATTTTCATTCCAACGTCAACATTAGCCACAGACGGCTTCAGTGTATAAACCCTTTGTCTTCGCCACCTACCACTTATTCTACAAAGAAAGTGTCTTATAATATCGGTTTGGTTTCAAAGGTCATTTAATCAGCATCAAACTCGGCTTGATATCGGTGTGGAATGTTAATTTCTCAAAAGCCAGACACTCGCCAACACAGCTGATACTGGCCATGCGTAAGGATGACAAAACAGTTACTCTAGTAAAGCAGTTGCCAAGCAAATAAAACGACAAAACATGTTGGCAAGTACTTCTTACTAAAAAGCAGTTGCCATGACAATCATCACAAATGTGTGTACAACTATAGTTTATTAAAGCAGTTGCCAATGCCGGCTAATATTGGCCATCGTTTGATTACTGACAAAAACTCACTCAGATGAAAACAGTGAAGTCAGTGTCAACATATCATGTTGCAATAGCAGACAGGTCAATTACAATGTCGGCCATTTTAAAGTCATGACGTCACAATTGATTTCCAGCCGATGAAAATAGCGCCAGGTCATATTGCACTACTGACGTATGTTGCAAGATATTGCACGCGCGAAATGTTTTAACCACAATGCCTAGCTTTTCATGGAACTACATGTAGAAGTCTAAAGATCAGCTACCGTATTTATTAACTTACGAGCAGGTTAAGCATGCAACGCACCTGATAAGATAAATTTGTATATAGATTGAATATATATTTTTATTTTCATAGCGACTATATTTTATATAGGCGCTAAGAAAATTAGAAAAAATACATTCTATTATCTATTAAAAAGAAATTTAATTAAAATAAGATTTGATTGACTTATTACAGTAAACCTTAGTTGATGCTATATCAAGAAATAACACATAGTGTTTACATTGGCAAATGTTTGTTTTGTCAGTTGGTTGATTCATATAGTAACGAAACATTCCGAATGAAAAAGATAGAAAAATGATCAACATTTATAAATGTTTAAGTACGTAATAGACGTAAGCAATTTTTCGTGACTATTTGTTTAATAAGTCGTTATGCTTTCCTAGCTCAAAAATTATTTCAAAGGTCTCAGCCTCGGGGAATATCACCTTTCTAAGGTTGAACAATTGCTCGTATAACCCTATAGAATGTCAGTAATTGCATATTGTTCTATATTTGCAAATGTGGCAATATAATAAGGATTACTTTCATCGCTTTGTGGGACATTCATAGAAAATGTTTCAAAACAAAAGTTTTTAAAATGCAATGCCGGCAATTTGATGAATATAACTTCTTGCGTTCAGATATGTACATGTTGGACGTAAATAATGTATTACTTTTATATGTCATGTTCAGTTCTATGTCATGTTTGTCTATACAGAAATCGAATATACTCTAACGAATATTTATATTTTTTTTATATTGTTATTAATATAATACTTGTTAATTGATTCATGTTTTTCAACACCAAAAGGTTTTATGTAGCAATATAGATTATATTTCTAACGAAATTAAATAATAATGAGAAACTTGAATTACAAACAATTGTCCTCCAGATGGAGAAATTACATAAATAAATCAATAAAGATATCTAGAACTTTTCAGTCTCTTGACCATCCCCAAACAAATGGAATCAAAAGCCGCTGTAAATATTAATTTCTTTATTTTAATTAGCAAAACAATGCTTTTTCATTGCAATAGATAACATATTTATATCGACTTATTGTCTAAAATGGGTTACTAGTAATATAGAGTCTATACGAAGAATCATTCCTTCCTTCACTTACAAGGAGTAGTAAATTCATAAAGCATTAACGCTAGAATAATTTTGATATCATAATATCAAATAACTCATTCATACAAACTATGGAACTACGATATAAAGTCCTAAAGTTCCTAAGCCTTGGAACCCAAACCCAAACAACTTCTTTCTACACAACTTTGTCGTTTTTGTACGCAATGTTATAATAAATGTGTTGTATGCATACCGCTTTCAGGAGGTAGTGCCACTGTTATTTAATCCAATTTTAAACTACATGGATATATTTACACTTGCTAGGCTTGTTCACTATACGCAAGTACTAGCCGATTTTGTTTACCATAACTGCATGGTAACATTGAACTTTGAACTTGCGTATGAAAATGTTCTATGCAACGTAAAGGGGCTACTTTTTTTTAAAGAAACACATGGCTTTGTTTACATTTTGACGCAACATTACGTGTATATTGTTGTTTTTCATAGAAATTTGGAAAGATATGAACAATGCATATATGTTTTATATTTATACATGATACAAACATTTTTTAAATTAACAATTGTATAAAGAAACGGGAAAAATATCCCGACCGGGGCGACGTGCAGTGCTTTCACTTTTGTTAAAAATGATGGATGTCAAATGTAAACATTACCTCTGTGTCTGTGTTCGTCCTACGATCAAGTCTTTGGGGTGGACGGGCGTGAGACCCTCTGACAGAGGTCAGTTATAAACATATCCTCTTGTCTCTGTTCTTTGAGAATTTAATCGTGTGTATTATAAAACATGCACCGCTAGTAATCCACGTGTTGACAGTTACGCGTCAACACAGCTACATTGTATCCATCGAACACAAGTGAAGTTATTCAATCTATCGATATCGATGGCGATGGATCTAAGCGTAGATTATATAATCACATGACTCCCAAGGATGTAATATCGTCAAGTCAGACGACAATCTCAAACACATTGAGCTACTTGAAAACTGGTTTTTGACAACTTCGGCAAACGCTGCACAACGGTCACCGAGTTCACACATGTGGCCGAGTACAAATACTTTATATTACTACGCTATATATTAACTTTTAGCAAAATTGAATATATATTTAAAAATCTGATCTGATTAAATAAAATTATCTCATAAATTTTCTTTGTTTGTCATGTTTACTTAACACTAAAATATTGAACTTTTTTGTCGTCGCGGATGAATAATTCTATCTAGTAGTTTTTCGTGAAGCGTCATAATTCGCTGTTCAATTGAGTAAGCTCCTCCCACTTTTGACCGACTTTTATTGAATAATTACGTCACTTTCAAATGACAATTTTATTGCATAAAGTATAAATAAAAAGTCGTGTGAGTGTAAATATAGGGATTGGATTGCGCTTTTATGTTAACCATGCTTGTATGGAGCAATTCCTCTAAGAATATATTCAATATGGGGCGCTAACGCGCCCCATAGAATATATTCTTAGAGGAATTGCTCCATACAAGCATGGTTAACATAAAAGCGCAATCCAATCCCTATATGATTTGCTACAACAAAATGCATAACATGCGCATACATGATTGAAATACGTGGCATGTTAGGCATGCAACAATGGCACAATATTCCTTATACATAAGTCCACATTCATAGCTATTTCGTCTTTGAATATTAATTTGAGTTAGCTCCCTTACGGGTAGGTATCGATTGTTACGTCATCATTTTGTGTGAGGTAATTCACGTCGTTTCATCCTAAATGTATGACGTTACGCTTCCAAACATATGACGTCACAATCAATATCTATCCGCAAGGGTAGATAACTCTGTAATATGCAAATACAGAATCTTATACATCAGAATTTTGATCAGTTTTATCAGCAGGAATTATATGCGCGATGTGTGTAGTTCCATTACGTGTCTATTGTACCTCTAACTAACAGATTCCGCTCCCAATAAAATTACAGTTGTTATTTAAAACATTTCTACAAGAGTATTTAATCCTATCTATGAAACTGAGAGTATATGATTGCTTATGGAACGATGCTTTAATTCGAAAAATAACGGAAATACCCGAGAGAAGTAGGAAAACAGTCAAGTTTTTGTTAAAATTTAAATATGCAGTATCATTTACGTACGAGCCAGATTAAGGAGCTTAAAGAAAGCCGATGTACCCGGAGGAAAACCATGGACTTACGGCCAGAACCTTGCTACAGCCATTGAATTGGAATCGAACTCAAAACCTATAATAGGAAATAAAATGTAGACAACTTAGCAATGCAGCTAGAGATTAAGCACACAGCGGTCTGAAATAAAGTAATGTAGGAACACAGAATACATGGAAAGAACCTTTCTCGAAACAAACTCCATTGAAATAGACTTAGTCGACTTTTTTTTACATAATGCTACATAAAGAAATATTTTTATCTTGAAAATCCTTCTATTCCATTCAAATCTCTTGTTTCATGCAGTTGTACATGCATGGTTCTATGCAAACAGGCTAGGGGTTTCATTCACCATATCTCGTTCGATACTGCATTTACATACTTATGAATAAGTACTTTTTCGTAATTCGAGTTTGTTCTATATACTTATTGACTATATAAATATCATTTTCATTTAGAAATGTGAAAACCTTGCAATTGCTGATTTTGAGAAGCATTTTGAAAAATAAATGAAATGAAAAAATGTTTCATGCATTTTAAAAAAATAATTTAAATGTTGTTTTGTTTCGAGAAAACGGGGCCAGTACAAGGTATCATATAAAGGATAATATAAAAAAGTCGTTACTTCGAGATGTTTTTTTTTTAAAGAATTGCATTTCTGTCCAATTGCACATGAAATGTCAATCTCGGAAACCCAGTCTCTAAACTCAACCACGCTCCAATGTAGGTAGCCGGCGATGATAAAAAACATCAATGCAAGTGGAAACGGCAGATCAGAATGTCCCGTTAGAGTTTAGAGTTGACGCAGTCGTGGTGTTCATAAACAGGTGGGGAGGCTGATATTCCGAAACCTCCAATGAGAATGTTTAAAACTGTGATGACGAATATCGCACCAACAACAACATTGTTTATCCTTTTACACCTGATGTTGTCTCCGTCCTCGTCATCCGTAAACAGGACCAGAACTAGGACACCGACCAATACCTGTAGTACAAGGGAGGTAATGATGAGTGGTAGCAGTGTCGAGTACTATCTGTGTGTCGGACCCACTTCTATCACCGCCTTTTACTTTAAGCTGACTGTTTATTGCGATAATATGTTCGACTTTTTGTCGACCTCTTTACAAAAGTATAATTGAATTCTGATTAATGAATGTCCGACATTTTTTGAGCCTTAATTAAAATCTATAATTGCAAGAAATCGTCTTAACTGGTCTCATTACAGCACGTGTTAGTGTCGACCACTGCCTCAGTAGTAAAGACCATTTGTGTTATGAATTACCATTATCTTCGTCTTATTTAAAAAATATAATGTCGATCCATGTCATTGGTGGTCGTTAGAGACAGGTTGTACTATACAGTCATTAAATACCATCTAAAAATATAGATGTTGGTCTTTTATACAGAGATGATCACAAAGGCAGGCGTCACTGTACAGTTTATACAGACCATTCATAGGACCAAGATGGAATAGTCTTTTAGAATGGTAGTCTATATATATGTAATTCAATGGTGTTGAATTGACAATATGTGACCAAACAGAAAGTGGCCAGTGTAATAAGCCGTTGGGCATTTATACAGAGGCGGTCGCAAAGGCAGCTGTGACACTGTGCAGTTTATCTCCGACTCAGGCCCGAGTGACCAACAAAAATGGTCCTTAATAGGCATAGAAGTCTTTATACTTTTATACTTTAAACTGATCTGTAATAGGAAATAATCTGTCAAAAGAGGGAGGGGGCTGGGGCCGGGACAGATAACTCTTCTATAAAGTCCCGGAGGGGGCTGGGGGCCGGGACAGGAAGCTTCTAAACTCTAAATCCGCGTCTGTAGCTTGTACCGTCATAGTCATATTATGTGCTGTAGAAGTCTTTAAACAGTAGGTGGCTGGCATAGACCGGTTTCAATCGTTAACTGCGTAAAACCTTATTCCTCATGTTGCCTAACTCTTCAGTAATGCAGAAGGGCTGTGATAACACGGGACTAGGATTGTACCGGACTGCGTCTCTAACTGTTTTACAAATCGTTACTCAACACAAGCAGATTAATGATCACCTTACACTGTCTAAAACCGTTACCAAGTTAGCCCAGTAAGTCGGAGCACATTCTATTTGTGCAGAGTAATGCGCGTGAACCAAACCCTTGAAATACTTTTTCCTTCTTAAAAAATATCACAAAGGTGGCCTGTCACACACGATCACGTCTACGTTGATCCTGTAAAATATACATAATACAAAATCATGATTATTCAAAACGTCATCAAATAAAACGATGTTTTGATTACTTCCTTCAGGTTTCTTATCAGATGACCTAAAAAATAAAATATAAATCATGAAAAATAGAAAAAATAAAACTCAAATTTAAAATTATGTTTTATTTTTCCTTATCAGGCTGACATCACAAGACGACCCTAACAAAAACATTACCAATCATTGATACCAAGAACAAGAATTTTCAAAAAAAAAATAATAATAATAAAAAACAAAAAAATGTGTTTGTATCTCTTCGTAAGATCGATTGACATCTGATGAAGTGTAAAAAACCCATTGCTAAGTCCCCTGGAAAGTCCCTTTCAGCTTTGCTTGTATACGTATAAGCCGACATGTAAAAAACAAATAGGAACTGAATTTGTGGATGTTTTTGAAGTTACGACATATCAACAGCTGAAGCCATTAGGGGTGTGTTCGTTTTGGTTTTTGTTCTGCTAATGCCATCTCAACATCAAAAGGTATCTAGGGATTTACTCCTACTACGACATACATGGCGATGATACGTATATGTATTGGTCTCACCGGCACCGGCCGGCAACCGCGGGCAACAAGCAAACACTGGGATGAGATGAACATCGATAAAGAAATTTCACTATTAATGTAATAAAGGATATTACAATAGAGTGATAATTTGCAGTCTTGGAGAGGTAAATCAAATTATTTAAGTTTTGCGAATCCAAAATAATGTAGTCACGAATGTAACATTCTGTTTATCAGATAGCAGATGGAATTATATACAATATTGTATAATATCTTTTTCGTCTCTGTATAGACACAGCAGAAATAAGCTTCGGATTTAATGTCTTCCATTAACTTAGACCATCGTGCGACGTCATAATTTTGTTTCTTTTTTTCTTTTAACGGGAGGAATGACTATATCAATGTCAATATAAGCATTGGTGTCATATTTTTGACATGCATTGGTGTTGTGACATCATTGGGTGTTTTAGCATATTAGCATATATATCATGGTGTGCTAAACGCGCAACAATTCGCTTATGCTAGAACACCAAACCTAAGTATGTTACACACCAATGCATGTCAAAAATATGACAGCCAATGCTTAAATGTCTCATTTACGATATCCATGACATGCAGATATGGTCGGGCTGAACATAGCTGAGCAGCTGGCTGAACGGGATGTCAGTTACCCATGTACTGTAATAGTTATATAAACCAATATATAAAAATGCAAAACATATTTGTATCCTGTGTGTTACGTGATATGGGTCATTGTATTTTGTCACCCAGTATGGGAGAACGTCCTTGGTTGCTATGTATATTCAAAAGACAATAATCAGTTGTGACTTCAAATATCAATGCGCGCATTTTGATTGTAACGTTTTTCATCACTCGCCTTGTTTAACCCAGCGTATAGGTCATGCACGGAAACATAGACATTTGATGGTTTGTGTTGGTGTCTGTCCACGTTTATATTGTTATAGTGCACAGATTAATAATAATGACATAATAGTGCTGTGACAGTTATAACAAAGTCTCGGTAACTATAAAGTGGTAGTAAATAGTCATTACAAGATAAACTTACAAGCTTAATTTCCCTCTGTTTACGTATATTGACATATATTGACATATGTCAAATTAGTTGTGCGTGGAAAACAAAGCGACCCGACACACCTAATCAGTATGCGGTCGACTAGGGTCTTATTGTATATGTTCCATTTAAAATACTGTATGGCAGTATAAATGATATAACTGGGATATCTCCACGTTAATCTTCAATATATACACAAAATATGACACTGATTATACTTCTCGTTTACTTGAATTTGCGTTTATTCTGCTTATTACGAAGTAAAACTTAAAATCTCCGCCTTTTGGCTTTTCTTTACTTATACTTCTTTAAGAAAACGTATTATAATTAAAAATTCTGTTTTGATACGATTATGTGTTTAAGGCACCCAATCAAATCAATATTTCCTCTATTACAAATTTTGTTCCGTATAAATTTTCTAAAAGATGTGAATGTATTCTCTTTTAAATTGAAAATGGAAATCGATTGATAGAAAATCAAACACGATTAAACAAGAAAACAATTAATTGTCGATTAGGGGTAAAATATTGCTTAGCAACCACAATGTACGTTGAAATCAGGGTACAATCATACTACCACTTTAATTACCTTAAGTTGTTTTTATGGCAAATTTCTGTTAAAAACCATTTATTTCTCCTGGTCCTAATGGGATCCCTTATAGAAAAAGTTTTTAATGTATCGATTAAGCGATTTAAGAATAACAATTGTGATGCCGGGGAAAGCCGTATCACACTCAGTCTTTAGAAACAACTTCATTTCCACGTACACTACTTCCCGATTCTTCGTTAATTTCCACATATTTGTGAATACAACTGGCTATCACGAAATGTTAGATATATATTTACATTTGGTAAATTAAAATTTTACTATTATAATTTAAAGTATTCGAGAACAATTTGAATTCGCGTTTGCTCTCTCTCTCACAAAGTTACAAAAAAAAATGTATAAAATGACAATAAGGTGGTTTAACAGTATGTTCATGTCAAGTGGCAAACGAATTCAAAGATGCTCCACCGCCGACACAGCATAAGCGATACTCGTCATTTTGGGTAATAAATGGTGTTTTAATCGTGAATATAAATATATCAAAGATAAACTAACAAAAATAATGTTAAAATAATTAATTTTGGTTTTTGGGCGCATGCTTAATCAGTAATTTCATTCTCACATATACGACTTAGTGCTGCGGATTTTTTTTTTCATTATTCTTTATATTTTTATATAAAAGTAAAATAAAAAGTTTAAACTTTTTCAGTGTGGTAATGGTGTAAAGTAAGCAACTTTTTGTAAAATGAAGAAAAATATTAATTCGTCTGCTCTTGTTTTTGATAGAGAAAAAATGCCATTTGTCAGCGTTGGAGCATATTTAACCTTACAGTAAATTGTAGCATTTGTGAATTGGCTAACATCATTGCACTTTCAGATTAAATGCATGATTATTAGGGCGTATTGAATACACGAATTAACAGAGGTTCATCCATACAGTTTATGGTAGATCCGGAAATTAAATGTTTCACACACCGCTTTTGGCATATGTGTTTATAAGAACAGGAAGTTCATGCTGGTTGGTCCAATTTCAGCCGCATGGTATCGTGACACGGCTTTTATTTATATACATTAATAACGTTACTAAAAGAATGCTCCACCGCCTGCGAATGGTATTTTGTCTCTACAAAATTAGGACCAGACGAATTAGTATTTTCTTCTTCATTTACAAATTTTACTCATCATTGCCACCATTGAAAAGTTTGAGCTTCATATTTTACTTAATTAATTGCGTCCCGACAAAATCCATTTTGCACTATGGCCTATATGGAATTTAAAGCACTGATTGTGCAGGCAACAAAAGCAAAATAAATTATTCATCTAATTTTTTTAGTTAGTTAGACACATATAAACACGAATATATAGTAGTTCTTCCCTTCCTTAACTATACAATATGGTAAATAAAACCAAACACATTAAACGCATTGTCACCGCGACGGAGGCACTGACTGTCTTAATATACAAAATCACACCAACATTAGATATACATAGTTATATTTTAGTGTATAAAATCATGTAATATACTGAATGTACATTCCGTATGTATTTACTAGTTTATACATGAACACAGTTTTGTCCTTTCTTATAAATCATCACAACTAAAAACTAAAAAAATACCGTGTACTCGCCGCTAACGTCTAAGTTGCCTGAATGACGATCCCCCGGTAGATAGCAAGCGACACGTGTATTAGCCGTTTTTTACGCTCCTAGCACGCCTACCACGTGCAAATATCGCGCCAAACTATATTTTACGAAGAAAGCGATTTCAACCTAATGCACCAAGTCAAAGCGGTTGAAATTGTATGTTTTTAGTTCAAATTAAGGGTATATCGTTTATGCTCTGTTGGAGCCGGTGGTTCATCTTTAATGTTCTGTAGAGCTTCTGTTTCACGTCCTATCTATAGCCATATATTTTAGGGCTATGGGATTGGTGAATGCAAGTATATTCATATAATATTTCCTTGTTAGAGTAATAATTCCTCACATGGCAGAAAATCACACAATTTAATGTAATATACAACGTATTTGACATGTAATTCATAGAAATGCATTGCAAGAGCAAAACATTTTTCACAGTAAATCTTTGACGTTGAAAAAAAATTATAATTGCTTGGAATTTTTGTGTTAAATTTCAAATGAATTCAAACGAAGCTTCTCCAAGTCAATTTGATAATACATTGAAAAGCCAGAGAACATCAAAGATACTTGTTAAAACGAATTCCTGTAAGAAATATATATTTTACCAGAAAGATAAAAGGCTGTTTTATCGCGCTAGGGTCAGATGGCATGACGTCAATTAAGGACGACAAACATTTGACATAAATGACGCACGGTAATGCGTCACATTAACCTTTATATTCCTCGTAGAAACGAAATATTTATATCAACGGAATCAGTGATTTCTCTATTTTATGTTCATATAAATTTCACAAGTTGGTTTGCTAGAATGAATTAGTGCGCTGTAAGTTTCCGTCAAAAAAACGTCCGTTAAAAAGTGCCGAAAATGCCGTTAAATTTGCCAGCGTTATTCGTGAAAAAACCGCTCGGAAAGTAAATATGAGATATTGCAGTGTTGAAATGACATATATCACTGAAAAGCTTAGATTGCAAGCAAGAAAAAGATGTTATTCATATGTCTTTATTTTATTATTTTAAAGAAAATTTTCTCAAATGAAAAACATATGCGATGTTTTTCGTTAAAAATTAACGTTTTTATGTATTCAGAGCTGGAATATATATATCAGTTAAGATTATAACTTCATGAAAATACAGTGTGTTAATGCCACAGACAAATTCCTTTACAAATCAGCTTTAGATTTGAAAATTGGTTTTCTTGAAACGAAATTATCGCGATTTTACTTTACCCTACTCAAACGAAAATTCGCGACGTTACTTACAAATGTGTAACATTATGACGTTACGTTTCATTTACGTTTATCGTAACGTTATGATCATGATCCTGGAGAAGCACATTGGATGATTGTTTATCTAAATCAAATAGATATACCGGTATATATATGTAATGCTGCTGAAGATTACAGATATAGAATTTAAAGAAAAACTACTCAAAAATACACTAATGTAATCTGAAAATATCATCGCCTTCATATTATGGGATGTTAAATGTGAGATTACGGTGATTCTGACCTCGGACGGTCAACGTTGCGGCCCCGGAAACTCCTTTTTGATGGAATTATAGGTAATTATTACCACTGAAAAAAATCCTTAAGCTAAAGCGTCTGTGAAAGTACTTCAAATTTTGTACATGTATAGAAAAAATCAATCTATAGTATTGTCCTTGAGCGTCCATAGAAACGATGCATAATAAACTCATCATTTTTTGAAGCATTAGCAATTAATGTTAGGTTTAGACGTCGTTGAAACCAACCAGTTCAATCATCAAACATTTTATGAAACGGATAGATTTCAACTTGTTTACTTAAATATGTGAAATAGCGGGACTAGTAGCAGGTACATGTGCAGCACACGTAGGTAATAAACGTGTACAGTAAAGCATCTGTGAAAGTACTTCAAATTTTGTACATGTATAGAAAAAATCAATCTAGAGTATTGTCCCTTGAGCGTCCATAGAAACGATGCATAATAAATTCTCATCAATTTTTGAAGCATTAGCAATTAATGTTAGGTTTAGACGTCGTTGAAACCAGTTCAATCAAAACATTTTATGAAACGGATAGATTTCAACTTGTTTACTTAAATATATGAAATAGCGGGACTAGTAGCAGGTACATGTGCAGCACACGTAGGTAATACGTGTACAATGTACATGTACGTTGTTGTGACGGGTAAGTCGTGATAGCCATAGTTCTATTGTACGTACGTGTACATGTACATGTAGACCTCGTGCACAAATTAACAGGGGCTCTGGATCCGTTTTTGAAATAGTCTTAGGATAGGATGAATATAGAACTGTTCGTAATAGATTGACATACGAACTATTTGTAATACACGTTTTGGTCGGTAAAATCAAATCGCCTTTTTTTGTGAGTGACGACCGGTGCATTATAATTATATGTATATACATTGTTCATATGCATATACATTATAATGCTTTCTTAATCTGTTTGCTTTAAAATGTTGACTCTAGTATCAGAATCAGTATAAAAAATGTAGTCTTGTGCACAGGGACCTGGCACGAAAATGTTTAACCAACTGTACATACATATTATAGTATCTATAATATATATATGTATACTGTTGGTTAAAATGTTCTTGTCAGGTCCCTGTGGTCTTGTGGTTCATATGTAAAATATAGATTATATACTAGAAATCTTGTGGTTCATAACTCCATAAACATATAATTAAGTCATACTGATTACAAGTCAGATCTGTCATTTCCACTATTCTACACAACCAAATGAAAAATCATGGATGACTCAACTACATAGTTTTTTAAAGATGCTCCACCTCTGACAAATGGTATTATTTCACTATCAAAAACAGGAGCAGACGATTTGGTATTTTTCTTCAGTTACAAAAGTTACTTACTTTACACCATTACCAACATTGAAAAGTTTGAGCTTCTAATTTTACTTCAAGTTAAAAATATGAAAAATAATTTAATTGCATCCCGAAAAAATTCCACAGCACTATATCCTATATGGAATGATGTACTGATTGCGCATGCACCAACGGCAAAATAAATTATTTTATATTATTTTTTTGTGTTAATTAGACATATATAAACACGATAATACACCAATTATTGTTAAAATAATGAATATCATTTATGCTCCGTCGGCGGTGGAGCATCTTTAAAAAAAAGAAAACACAGATTACAAATCTTTTTTCGCAATAACAGCCTGTAATGAAATATATAAAGAGTTTGGTTTATATTTATAGATATCATTACAACAATGCTTCTCACAATTGATCGACAGCATCCATATGAAAACGGTTAACAGTAAATAAAACGATTTAATGTTTAATGTGTACATGTGATTATAAATGGTTACACAGCTCTAAGGAACTGACCAAAGGGCAGCGGCTATTTTCTTAAACATACGGTTTTCTCTTGGATCTAGATGAATACAACACTTGATTGATACTAATTCGTAAATGTAGTGATTTGAATTGAATTTGAGTCAAATTCATACATGTACAGAAAATCAGAACCTGACTTAGTTGCTTATCATATATATATCATGGCATAAAAAAGAATGTTTTCCTCTTAATCTATAACACAAGAGTATTTTTTTTCCCATTTGCTCCGGCTTTCTATTATGCTGAGCTTCGGCTCATCTGTTTGAAATATATATATTATTTATATAGCTCAATTGAATTGGTAGAGCATCAGGATAGTGTTTGGAGTGTCTCGGAATCTAAAAAGGCGAATATAAAAAAAACCGGTTAGTGTGTTGAATCTTTGAGGGGCGATGAGTGAAAAGGAAGGGGATAATACTAATGTAACGGTTCTGGATCGGATCGATAGCCGACAACCAAGCAGCTCAATTGGTAGAGCATCCGGGAAGAGTTCGGATGGTCCCGGGTTTGAAACGGTTCTGGTCGTGCATTATCTCGCTCTTACCACAATAATAAGAAACCTGTCGGTCACAAAGATGTCAACTAACGATATACATATGTAGGTACTGGTTATCAGAATGTCGGTACTGTTTAATCACGTGTTTTCCTTTCCTACAAAGAAACAAATGATCCTAGAGGGATCTTGCCGCCCACAAAAAATGGTCTTTGTCTGACATATGGCAGAGGGATCTTTTTCGCTGCTTTTCGATATCAAAATCCAAGATGGCGGCCGGTCGGCCATCTTGTTGACCGTTCGGTCCCAAAATGCAATATGCACAGCTAGGGCCCTAGGGAAACCTACATATGAAATTTGAAAGAAGATCCCTTAGATCTTTCTGAGAAATAGCGGTAACAAGAATTGTTAACTGACGGACGACTGGGTCACACGGACGGACCACGGACGAAAGGCGATCAATATCTCAGATGGTGGGCTAAAAAAAACCCAGTAAATACCGTACCGTCAATTCCTGGGTCATGGTAGCAAGTATGAAATTACAAGCCTACATTCTTATTCTGCAATGCTTTGACATGGCTTAATTTATGATAAATTTTTTTTTTTTTTAATGTTGATGTGTTTGATACTCATGTAAACATTTACATAACTATTTGGTCGACATAAACACATTTAGATCTCTCATACGTTCCGCTACGCGGGAATTTTAAAATTGTTCCTTATCAACAACAAACTATTGATTTCACTTCTGCTTCTCAATTAATACCAAAAAAGTATACTATCTCCCGTTTTAATATATTACGATGTACATATCTATAATAACATTTTTTGTCGACATTGTAAAAATAAACTAGTCATCTCTGTAATCTGAATGGAAACAAAGTCTTTCGCGACGAAGATGTTACATCACCATCTTTTCTATGTTCCAAGTATCATGACAAATTGGGAGTAAATTGCAAACGTTTTTTCCTCCAAATACAATGAGTAGTGTGGCAAGAATATTAATTACCTCCCTTGTGTCTTGCCGATCTGTACATAGATAATAATATTTAATATTATATACATGTATTTTTTTCTTTATACTTCTCTTTGATTTTTCAATTACCGTAAGGTAACTCATATCTTTATCAATTCATTGTTTTAATCTATGTTAATGTGTATATGATTTGCTACAACAAAAAATGCATAACATGCGCATACATGATTGAAATACGTGGCATTTTTTTTTTTTTCTTTTTTGAAATTTCTATATTCATTAGTTGTTTTTCACGTTAGGCATGCAACAATGGCACAATATTCCTTATACATAAGTCCACATTCATAGCTATTTCGTCTTTGAATATTAATTTGAGTTAGCTCCCTTACGGGTAGGTATCGATTGTTACGTCATCATTGTGTGAGGGTAATTCACATCGTTTCATCCTAAATGTATGACGTTACGCTTCCAAACATATGACGTCACAATCAATATCTATCCGCAAGGGTAGATAACTCTGTAATATGCAAATACAGAATCTTATACATCAGAATTTTGATCAGTTTTATCAGCAGGAATTATGTGCGCGATGTGTGTAGTTCTATTGTCTATTGTACCTCTAACTAACAGATTCCGCTCCCAATAAAATTACAGTTGTTATTTAAAACATTTCTACAAGAGTATTTAATCCTATCTATGAAACTGAGAGTATATGATTGCTTATGGAACGATGCTTTAATTCGAAAAATAACGGAAATACCCGAGAGAAGTAGGAAAACAGTCAAGTTTTTGTTAAAATTTAAATATGCAGTATCATTTACGTACGAGCCAGATTAAGGAGCTTAAAGAAAGCCGGTGTACCCGGAGGAAAACCATGGACTTACGGCCAGAACCTTGCTACAGCCATTGAATTGGAATCGAACTCAAAACCTATAATAGGAAATAAAATGTAGACAACTTAGCAATGCAGCTAGAGATAAGCACACAACGGTCTGAAATAAAGTAATGTAGGAACACAGAATACATGGAAAGAACCTTTCTCGAAACAAACTTCATTGAAATAGACTTAGTCGACTTTTTTTACATAATGCTACATAAAGAAATATTTTTATCTTGAAAATCCTTCTATTCCATTTAAATCTCTTGTTTCATGCAGTTGTACTTGCATGGTTCTATGCCAACAGGCTAGGGGTTTCATTCGCCATATCTCGTTCGATACTGCATTTACATACTAATGAATAAGTACTTTTTCGTAATTCGAGTTTGTTCCATATACTTATTGACTATATAAATATCATTTTCATTTAGAAATGTGAAAACCTTGTAATTGCTGATTTTGAGAAGAATTTTGAGAAATAAATGAAATGAAAAAAAGTTTCATGCATTTTAAAATAATAACTTAAATGTTGTTTTGTTTCGAGAAAACGGGGCCAGTACAAGGTATCATATAAAGGATAATATAAAAAGTCGTTACTTCGAGATGGTTTTTTTTAAAGAATTGCATTTCTGTCCAATTGCACATGAAATGTTAATCTCGGAAACCCAGTCTCTAAACTCCACCACGCTCCAATGTAGGTAGCCGGCGATGATAAAAAACATCAATGCAAGTGGAAACGGCAGATCAGAATGTCCCGTTAGAGTTTAGAGTTGACGCAGTCGTGGTGTTCATAAACAGGTGGGGGGGCTGATATTCCGAAACCTCCAATGAGAATGTTTAAAACTGTGATGACGAATATCGCACCAACAACAACATTGTTTATCCTTTTACACCTGATGTTGTCTCCGTCCTCGTCATCCGTAAACAGGACCAAGACTAGGACACCGATCAATACCTGTAGTACAAGGGAGGTAATGATGAGTGGTAGCAGTGTCGAGTAGTACTATCTGTGTGTCGGACCCACTTCTATCACCGCCTTTAGCTGACTCGCGTTGGCCGTCATTAGCCCGATGTCCAATAAGCCTTCAGCTAATGTCTTCATTTTTGAGTAGTAGTTTTTCGACATAATTCTAAACAAAAGAAAACAATACTCACTTGATAATTACGAAGTTTAAACAAAAAAATGTTGATAAAGGTAAATTATATTTTTTTGATAAAATGTTTAAGAGAAAAAAAAGAGGAAACAACCTTATTCTTTAATGTTATATGAAATAAATTTACTATCGACATCGCACCTTAAAGTTTTCTTAACTCAGATGGGGTCACAGGGACCTGACACGAAAATTTTTAACCAACAGTATACATATATTTATGTGTGCTGTTGGTTAAAAATTTTCGTGCCAGGTCCCTGTGGATGGGGTAGGCGCGGTTCCAAATTACAAAAAATGCATTCACATTCGTTGGACGGGTGACTATAATCAGGAAGGGCTGATAATTCAACCTTTTTTGTGATTATCTCTAAACATCAGCGAGAACAAGCATATTGCTACAAGCGGTTAGGAGGCGCTAAGCTGAATAATATAAATAGTGTGAAGATTCATTCTGACAAAGCTGTATAATAACTGAGCCAATGAAGATAACAAGAGCTTCTGTCAGACGTTTATAAACAATTTCAGATTCCATATCGCAATATAACAGATTTCAAACAGATACGTTTTATTTTGCTTTCACACCTAAAGATATGTCCCTTAAAGACGGTTTCACTGTGGTGTATAGTGTACAAACAGCTACTGTGTATGCATGTCCATGTGTCTGTTTTGTATCAAAGAATCTGAACATACGTGAAAATAACCTGCCCACCACTTATATAATAAATTATATAATTATTCTATAGAAAGTAACTATTCAGATAATTATTACCTTGAGATACGCCTGTATATTTCTGAGGTACCTTCAGATCTCTCCGATTCGTCATCCATTGTTTAATTCCTCACGGAAGTAATTACCAGTTTTATAGTATAGATATAATTATCTGTATATATTCAGTTTAATCATATACTTTGCCATTTCAGTGAATCCACTTCAGATCTATGTAAAAACTTCCTGTATATAACCCAAACATTCCAATTACACGCAACAGTTACGTGTTATACATGGATTATATGTCCATTGTACTGTTAAAATATCTATTTATATTCTATTATATTTAGAATTGCAAATTGTCTTGTTTTTGTTTAGCTGAATATACAACATTGTGAAACAGGGTTTTTTTTTCAATTACAATTCTGATATATATATATATATATATATATATATTTTTATAAATAATTCAATTTTGAAAGAAGATGTCTAATACGTTATGTAAATGCAATCTTCGATTCTCCAATTATAAATATTACAACAGTGATAGTAACCCTCGGAATATTGAGGATGACATTTCACATATACGAACGTGTTAATGAGTCGAAACTTGTGTTCACTTTAAGGTTAAAAGATAAAGGAATCGGTTGTAAAAAAAAACAATTTCAAAACATCTGTACTATTATTTGAAGATTATAATTCATCATATCTGTTAGCCTACAGGGATTACAATCCGTCGATACCCCACTCCCTCACACAAGTGGGATATGGTTTACTTCTCATACGTACGGGTATACATGTTATCTCATCTTATATATTCGTGTCGGGTGAGGCTACATGCATATGTATATGTGTGTACCACAAATGTTGGGAAATATCACAGAATTACAGAGTAAAATTTACAACAATAAAAAAATCAATTTAAATTGCATATTTGTGTCTCTTCGATAATCCACATGAAAAATGAAAGATAGAAATAAAATAATTTAAAATACAATTTATCGATTGTAGACCTGCTTCTACAAGCTGGTTGATATACACGTCATATATAATTATGGTGTGATACCAATAGGTCGTTTTTATATTTAGAGTTATCTCCCCGTACGAAGTACACGAGTTCCTTGTAGCAAGATAGACCTTACAAAGATGTGATTCAGGTATGTAGAGAAGCTAACCGTTGCATTGGTAGAATGTTTATGTATTTAAAGATAGACACGTTCACAAGTATAGGTAATGCATAAAGTCCACAAATCGTAGAACCATACCTCAAGTCTATGTATTATGTAGCCAAGCGAAGGAGGGGCTCTTCAGGGGTAATTTATGTGTGATTTATAAAACATTTTAATTTTAGTGGTGTTGTGTTTATGTTCCCGTACATTTTGACGATGAAGATCCGGATTCGATTCCTGGTCGATGCACTCGACAGGGATGTGTACCCGACACGTACATGTATATATATATATGTGTGTGTGTGCACACATGCATGTACATGTAATGGTGTATTTACAAATGTACATGTACGTACACATGTGTACTAAACGTTACTAGTACTATATCTAGTGACACTGTATTTATTTGTATACATGTAGGATATCCTTTAGTTCAGACTTTCTTTTATAATGGTCAGTATATGTTCATCAATATACATATTTTTTAATCGGTAATAATACAATGCAGTTATTTTACTTGAATGATCTAACCAGTAACAGTGATATACAATGTACATGTAAGCCGTATCTGCCCTATAAGTTATTGGAATATTCTTTTTTGCCTTTAATTTGTAGATGGTCTGGGGACACCTGGATGTACATTGGGGAGGGGTGTATAGTATATAACATGCATACATTATATAGGGCCCTTTTGAAGATACCTTTGGTATTTAATAAAAGTTCAATTTTGAATTTAATTTACATAGACAAGTGGAGATGATACATTGTACCTTTAATGTATGGATGTATAAAAGTTCATTAATTTTCAGACGTTGTGGGGCTTGGGCACTTTTTTGAAGATAAAATAATCAATCTGAACAACCTGTCACGTCAGACCATAATATAATGTTTGTATTTTAATTTAACTTTATATTAATGCAAAATTAATATAAATACACTAAAAAGTTGTTAGCTGAAGGAAAACTCCTTTAAATCGGAGGTCCGTCTGACATCAGCAAACACAATGAAGGAAATTCCAATCACTTTGTATATATGTTTCTGGATCAAGGAACACAAAAATACCACCTCTTTCCAAATTATGATTAAAAATGGTTGGTAGAATCTCAGATTTTCCTGTTGGCAAAATCATATTATACATTTTAATTAGAAAAAAACCCAACATTAAGTCAAGGAATAAAAGTGTTTTACTTTACATAACATTTTAGCAATACTAATGTGTTGTACTAAATTCTTTCAGTAAGAGGCTAGGATAACAAAAAAAAAAAAAAATCTTTAAATGGGTGGTCCCTCTGACGATTTTAAATGAGGTACATTCCTATATATTAGTATATTCCTGCTTAGATTGTAATACAAATTTCATATTTTCGATATATTTATTAAACTTTTTATATTTCAGGTACACATCTTCATTTCTTATAGTGGTTTATTTCCTATCGGAATGGCATCAAGTATCCATCCAAGAGTTTCAGTAGACATTAGACAGTTTGTAAGCACCTATATGGGCAAAAAAATTAAACAGTATGCGCGGGAACTTTTTACCAATATTCAACTTGTGGACTTGCACGTAAAACCATCTTATCTCTTGGACTTTGGTGTTGATGGAATTGAAAAACTTGTCTTGCTTTTAGAGGAGATGAAACGCCGTGATTTTATTACAAACTCATTAAATGTTCTACAGCTAGATTTTGATTTTGTTATAATAAATCCAGTGACTTTTAAAAGGATACAATCAACTGAGTTGGAGAAGTGTCATACTATCGTTGACGTCAGCAAATCACGAAATTCACCGGAAGTTCTGTGTAAGGACGGTGGCGTGTTCGATCAAATAAAAAGGATATTTAAGGATGTACTTCCGGATAATAATCATATAAAACATTTCACTGTGGACTGTAATTCTGCCAATCTGACCACCATTTTCGGTGTGTTGCTGAGTTACCCGATTGTTTACTGGTTTGATAACACGGACGGAGTAATGGCGAACTGTTTAGATATGGAACCTTTGGAGAGTTTCAAGGTTACTGGATGGCGTCATAGCGACAAATGTGACCATTGTGTATTTTCCTTCTCTGTTCCAAAGAGTGTTTTTGATGACCTTGAAAGCAAAGTCATGAAATGGTTCAAGGTTGTGTTTGAAGAAACGGAGTGGAACCAAATCTTTAGTGATTTAAAAATAACTCATACTTCAGTACAGCTGGATGCAGTTTCATTATAGAGAAATAAATATTTATTAAAGTATCTGAACGTTTCTTGCCTTGACAATTTCTAAACAAATGCAAAGACTTACCAAACATGTACCAAGACTTATCACACGTCATTTTTACATTACCGTAACATGAACCAAGCCTAAACATGTACCGAACATTAAAAAACTTCTACCAAGCCTTACCATAACATTCTTTGACATATCTGGGACGTTCCAATTGATACCAATGTACATACTCAATGTTATAATGTCATCCGAACTGAGTAGGAATAATGGTTTTAAAAAGAAGAGAACAAACCGTTTAGTTTTAGAGTGTAAGTGCATTTCCACAAACCTGCATGTTTTGCTCCAAATACAGCAGGTTTTTTTCCTCAAAACTAGTCTCGCTTCATGTTCAGTGTTTCTAAAAGTATTGAATGGATGTATTTGAGATATTTGCATCATATTATCTACAACCGCCATTTTCCTGAAAAGATCAAAGAGGACTCGATGTGTACGTCAATGTAAAGTCGAATCCGGTCGAACCATCGCTCCTACTACATGCTATAAACACAATAGTAATTATAATGGCATGGTTATTTGGTGACAGAATATGTACTGAACCTTGCGGATTTGCAGAACTGTAACGTACAAAATTTACAAACAACACACCAATCTACGAGTCAACAGTAATATCTAAGATGAGGACGGATGCATAGACACTTTATACAGTATTAACTAAGTTATGTGGCTAAGAAGTGATATATATACTAGAGGTTCCCCAATAAGTGACTGTTGTTTATCATGTTTATCTAAGTTAGTTAGTTTTCAAATTTTGAAAAGACGCGAGCTTTAGCTGAGCTAAAACCAATCGACCAATGAGATTATTCTTTACACAACTTTCAAGATAATGGTAAAATGGCAGCCAACCTGACCCGGATAACTATAAGCGATGCAAAACGACATAAGGACCACGGTAGGGGGATTTGAACGAACTGTCAAACAAGTAAATACGTTTGTTTTCACATGACGTTTGTTTATGTCAAAGCCTGTTATTGTTGGCTGCCGTGCGTAGCGAATAGACATGATGTTCTCGATCGTGTCCGACTAAGGGAAATTCGTCAATTTTTCAAGTTTCGAGGCTGCTTGTGAAAAAAAGTAGATAGGTTCAGTAGGACTTCTTGCTATCATCTTGAAGTGTAACATCTTAACTTTCAATTAAGAACAAAGCCGTTGAGATATCTGGTCTGGATATTATTTTACAACATTTTGAACTAAATTACCCAATTTTGCGTCACGGAGGAGTTCCTTAACTTTCTCTATATAGTAGGGTCTTTGACTTATCAGCGTGCTAATTATAATAAATACCTATGGCTGAACGGTTCAAATTTCACAGTAGGAAACAGCAAGTGGGGGAATCCGTGTCTGATTATGTTGTGAGTCTTAAGAAATTAGCCAAAGACTATGGCTTTTAAGATTTTCTGAATCTAAACTACACGTGGTTTTTTTTTTTTTTTTTTAATAAAACCGGAAGCGACGTTGATTGGCTGCCACATCTGGCACAACCGTCTTATTGCACCACCAAGACTTGATATGTGAACTGTTGATTGGTTTATATAATATGGACCGTGTTAAAAGTGTTTTTCAAAGTGTTTGATAAAAAGTTGTATTTGAAAAAAAATAATGAAGATCAAGAAGGTCTTTTGAGGATAACTCTTATTCAGTGTAAATTGCTTTGTTTAGCAAATTTGTGAGACGATTTTAAAGAGTTCTGAACGATACATAGTGTGCTCTGAGTCAGGAATATACAGTAAACCATAAAAGGGGGAGGAGTGTATTGACATTATTAGTTCAATGTGTGCTCTCGCTACATTATGTTGTCAGTATTAGTAAAACGTCCGGTTCCGGGTTTTCTCTTAGAATAAATTTTGTTGTTAGATCACCGCCATTTGCATGAGTTGTGTTTAGAGTTTCGAAGGAACCCAAGATATTACAGTTAGGACTATGAAGAATTAAGTCTTCGGATCTATATCGCTTTCGTTCAGCAGCTCATGCCGTCATACCATCAATAGACTATATATAAAACGTGTACTAAACCTATAATTTGGATGACAATATACATGTAATTACAAAAAACCTGTGTATCGGAGATCAGAAATAACAGTTATTGTTCTAGATTTCCTGATATTTGATTAAGTAGATAAGCCATACATTGTATATACGTTGTATCGAATGTCATAAAACATAATGGTTAGATGTGGTACCTGTACAGATGTACGAAAAAATTACCTGTACAGATATACGGAATATTTACCTCTACGGATATACGAAATAGTTACCTGTACAGATAAACGGAATATTTATTTGTACAATTATACGGAAAAATTTCCTGTACAGATATACGGAATATCTACCTGTACAGATGTACGAACCATTTACCTGTACAGATATACGGAATATCTACCTGTACAGATTTACGAAACATTTACCTGTGTACAGCTGTACGAAAGATACATCGAACGTTTCTAGAGATACAGAATGAAAGGATGATAGGATTTATTTGCTATTATTTAATTTTATATACGAAATAAAACAATGCTTATAACAGCATGCAAAAATACAAAACAAATGTACTGAAATATATCCAAGGCATAAACATAGAATCGTGAATAAATTACACTACCTACCAGTCTCGGGAATTTTAAAACATCACTTTTTTAGCTTGATATTTGTTTACCTCCGCAAACTGTCCGTGTTTGAAAATATTGGAGATGATAAATCTAGCACAATAATCTTATCAATAAGTTAGGGTCCTTTGGCCAGTCTATGTATACAATACATCTGTGTTAACTGCAAATTCAATGTAATCACACGTACTGTATCTTCTTTCTCAGCATAACTAAAACAGCTATCTGGATTTATATATAAATACCGTTTTTATAAGCAATTAAGCGAGGTAAACGTTAATTATTTGTCTGATTTCTGTCTTTCACTACAAACAGACCGGTAACATTACATTGAAATATCGATTATTGTCAGTGGAGATTGAAAGTCATTCTTTACATCCCAGTGTCGTTACTTCGAGTGACGTTATAGATACGTCATGGTAATTAATACAGTCTCAGACGGCACTCAGGAGTGAAACGAAGGGAAGTAACTCTGATCTAACAGAGTGAAACGAAGGGAAGTAACTCTGATTTAACAGAGAATCTAACAGAGTGAAACGAAGGGAAGTAACTCTGACCTTACAGAGTGAAACGAAGGGAAGTAACTCTGATTTGACGAAGTAAAAAGAAGGGAAATAACTCAAATAGATCAGAATGAATATAGATAACGTCGATTGGATATATATGTCCGCGCTTCGGTGATATGTGTTTATGTTGATGAGGACATTGCCAAAAGCATTGGTCCAATCAGAATACACAACATTATAACCTGGCAACTGTCGCTATGGTGATGTCGATATACCGAAACCACCAATGAAAATATTCAGAACGGTGATGCCAAATATTAGACCGACGACACTGTTGTTGAGCTTACTAGCCCTCGGATCTTCTTCTTCGTTGTCCTCTGTGAGGCCGAGGATCAGGATGAGGACGCCCACACACACTTGTAGGAGGAGCGTAATACTAATTAGGACAATCAGTGGCCAATAGTATCTGTGGGAGGAGCCATATTCGATCACGCTCTTTAATTGGCTGGTATTGGCTATCATCAACCCCACATCCATAAGGCCTTCAGCCACCGTTTTCTTCTTGGCGTAGTACGTTTTTGACATATTTCTGAAACAGAAAAATTAACTAAAAATATTAGATATGCTTTGCTTTTAAACAATTTTCATTGGCTTATACATGGTCAGTGACGTTCAATATATTGCATATTGTTTCAGTGTTTCCATTTTTAGAAACACCGATGTTGACATTCCTTTGAGAACTCCATTGCACGAACACTGCATTCTTCAGGGTGCCGTTCTTTGACTAACGCTTTTTTTATAATTAATTTGCGCATTATATATTGTTTTTGACATTTTTGAAGAAAAGACATATTTAATATATTAAGACTTTTGTTGAGGTCTATAATTGATATTTACGCCCAAGTTTTCAATTCCAGAAGCATTGGTTTGCTTCTTACGAGATCCATTTTGTAGATACGTATTATATGACAAAAACGTCTTTAAAAATAAAGATATGTAATGAATCGTTACAATTATTAAGTATTCGATTTCTTTTCATATCACCGACAATCTATGTACAGTAGACGGACTTTATCTTTAAATTGAGATTGATCTTCCTCCTTTCGTGAGAAATTTGGCCATATTGATTGCAAGTATTTAGGGATGTCTTTAATTTGTTCTGTTTTTCAATGTTAGGCAAAACTTTTGTTCTTTTTTACCCTTTTTTCCAAATGTTGTAATGGTTTAATGATGTTACTAACTTAGCAGCCGAAACAAATAAAGTTATATGGGTCTATATATATTTCAATCTGAGAGTTCATTTTCAGTAAAACTACATAACTTTTAAAGTTATGTAACATCTTTTTTTTTTTTTTTTTGTCAAAATGAAATTTACCTCTGATCTAAATAGGAGCTTACCTTTAGACTCGCTATCCGTGGTTGTATAATTCTCTCCCGAGGTGTGATGCGATGGTATGACGTCAGCGAGTGAAGTCAGATACTATTTCAAACATTTGTAAACGTGCACAACGAGTAAACTTTGTCAAAGTTGTCCTCTTTGTTTTATTTATCCAAAATGGTTCTTAGTATTTCCTCTGAAACTACTCTGATGTTTAAGGTGAAAATATAATCACGATACGAGAATGTCTGAACATATACTGGGTAAAATGGACGTCAACTGTAGATTTGTTGTAGAGACACTGAGCCAGTGATTTAGAGGGGTTGTAATTTACCAGGGCCCAAATATGGGTGTCACCGCCTGGCGTATCTTAAGCCTAGGAAAGATTTATTTCTTCGCTGATAACGTGGATCAAAGTGTGGGTGTACATATATAGTTGAAGTCTGGTCCTATAAGAATCGATTTTCAATTAATCATCAGCAAGTGCTCGTACAAAATGTAATGAAAATTTAGTTCAACTGAATTCATACTTTTTCCTTATCAGACTTAAATATCCAGTGTTTCTGTGTTGTTGTGATCAGATGTACAAGACACGTACATGAATGAAATATCACTTTTGATAATTTCACTCGCTTTTGACATATCGGAATGCAGCATTGACAGTGAAAATATCATTTTGATTGTTACGTCTTTAGTTTTTGCTAAAAAAATGACGTCATATTTTTGTGTAGAAATACATTTGTATGACGTTATGCTCACAAAACAACTACGTAATTATCGCAAGGGCAAACAACTCTGTAAATTACAATGGCGGAATAACCTTTGGCGGAATGTTACTAATAAATAGACTATTCCTCGTTTCTTGATGAATACCGGTAACATATTATCTCGTGAGGTGGAAATTTGTGGAGTTTCGCACACGTGAAAAATATAAAAGTTTCCACCTCACTCGATGTAATATAACTGGTATTCATCAAGAAACAAGGAATATCCTCTATGTATGCATGATGTAAAAATCATAATGAATATGAAACTCGGTGCATCAAACCCGAAACATCATTGGCCATGAAACTAGACTTCGATATATATAAATTATGGACCTTTGCTGAGGTTCATATATGGTGTTATACCACCCTGGTAGAATAAATAATAACTGGGGCGTAGCCTGGGGAAATTACTTGTGATTCTACAAGTGTAGTACATTCATAACACCATATGAACCAAAACAAAGGTCCTTAAGTTTTATTTTAGATATGTAGTTTCTTTGACAAATGTCAATATAATTCTCTGGTGCGCAAGTTTATGCACAAGTGAAAAAGTTGGTCATAGAACGTCCACCTTGAAGGAACTCTTGGGCAATAAAAAAATTCACAAAGGGTTATTGACTTGGTGTATTCTAAAAATGCCGAGAAACACCGAGTCCGATATAACGTCAAAATTATTCTCTGATATCTACCTCCGCGTGACCATGTAGTAGCCAATGAGAATTCTGGCAAATAAGAGCATATATAATACTATATAATGACTTCAAATTAAATGATGTATTATGTATATGTGTTGGCGTGCCATTGTTCTCAAAACAATAAGTTTTGTTTGTGACCTTATACAATATTGATTTGTGTACATGTACATGTGGTTCCTCAGGGTGGTCTCCTATTAAATTCTGTATGTAAGTTTATAACAAGTACTTTGATTCGATGAAATCAGGGCAATGTTACACTATATGTCTTTACAGATCACATCCTTAAATGACCTGGCTGTTACTGGAACGTTAAACTGATTAAACAAAACAAAACAACATACTATATGTAACCATTAAATCATTATTCTCAATATCTTTTGGGGTTATGAATGATAAGACAAAAAACGGAAGGACAATAGACGCGAAGCGTCTAAGAAAAAGAATGTCCGTCCGTTTTTTGTCTATGACTTCATTACCCCATAGATATTGAGAATAATGCTTATGATTTAATTCAGATAACTCAATCAGGTACTAATAAGCCATATATTTCCGTGATTTTACTTACTTTTAACAATAAAACAAATTGAGTTGTGGCGCATTAATATTATCAATGTGTTTAATACGTACTTGTGGCGTACAACGGTCGATTTCAAAACATATTCGGTCCAAGCAGTTGTACTGCTTTCACGGTGAAACTGTTGACGCTGACGTTTCGGCTGGTTTTTATGTACATTATTAAATAGTTTTTCTAAAAAACGGAATCAGATACTGTGTAACTATATTTTGTGTATTTACAGAACATTTTTCAGTCGATAAACAGTTGGTTTACGCTATGTAAACATTTTCTTTGTGCTTTCATTTTTGGCACTATATTGTGACGTCGGCAATGTACGACTGTTATCGTTGTAAATAGTCTGGAGGGCCTCCACTTTGCCTCCACATTGCCTCCACTTTTTTCATATAAGGTAAAATGTGGACGCCCGAGGGGTATATAAGGCGGAGCGATTACTGTGATTTTAAACGTCTCCTCCCGGCATCGGATACGTATTCTTACGCCATTTTGGTTCTCATGACAAATTAGTAGATAGGCCTACAGGAGTTATCTCCCTTAGATTATAGGAAAGTTGGCATAACTTATAATACAAATCGTCTATTTATCAATAGGGATTATTACAAGATATTTAGAGATGAATCTTGTAATAGAGGAATTGATAACTTAATCAATTTCCATAAATAATTTGTACTGAGGTACAAGAGTCTAGTGTACTCTTGTATCTCTATTACAAGATATAGTTAATCTTGTAATAGTGAGATTGATTATTACTTGATCAATTTCTATAAATTATTCTTAAATTCTATAATATTTGTATAGGATAATACAAGAGTCTAGTGTACTCTTGTATTTCTATTACAAGTTATCGTTAATCTTGTAATAGTTGAAATTGATTACTTTGATCAATTTCTATAAATACTTGTTGTTCATTGTTCATTACACCTACACAGTGGTTTGGAGTATTTGAGTATTTCTATTGCAAGATATTTGGAATTGTGAATCTTGTAATAGGGAAATTGATGCATTGCTCAATTTTCCTAATTAATTGTAGATAATTACATGTGTTAATACAAGAGACTAGGGTTTCTCTTGTACCTTATCTATTACAAGATATTTGGGTTGAATTTCTTGTAATAGAGAAATTGATGCCATATTGATCATGCTGTAATTTTCTATAAACTACTAACTAAATATACAGAGTTAACTATTAACTTTATTCTGTTGTCGCGATTGTTGCTATTGCATCTTAGTTATCACTTTGTTGTTTCTTTATAAAAAGACACAAGTCATCATATTATAACAGGGCTAGTTTAACTATCAACTTAGATAATTGTACATTTGTACTCGCTACCATTTATAACTTTCTATATTCTATATTCTGGCATAATCTCTAATTGTACAGTAATTAGAGTGATAGAGAGTGTGATTACAGCGAGGGAAGCAGTGATGTTCGTTTCAATATTCTTATCAAATAATTCAGTCTGGCCAATGACAGTGCCGCTTTTAAAATTCCCCGCGAAAACGTTCTGTATTTATGACGTCATAGTAGTTAACATACAATACTTTGGGTCTATGGAAAATAAGTTCAAAGATCTAACCAATAAAATGAGTGTAACATATGAAATTAAATTACTTAAGCATTGAAGTCACTATTTTTTAATTTCATCGGGGTATGAAAGAAATTTGCAAACAAAATTTCTTTCATACCCCGATGGAATTAAAAAATAGTGACTTCAATACTTATAATTAATTTCGCAGGCTACTTTCTAAAATGAAATACATTTACAAGTACGATTCCATTGATTTTTTCCAATGGATTATTTTTTCCAAATCAATACGCAACGTCAATATTTCTATTGTGACGTCATGATAACGTCGGGATTTCCGCGCCATTCTCGGATTTTTTTTTTTTTTTTTTCATCGCGGAATGAAAAAAATGAATAGACCAATCAGAAAGCCAGTAACAAAGAGAAAATTAATTATAAGAATGTCAAAATATTTATTAACATAAATATTTGGACATACAAAAGTCTCCATAGACCATTTTAGGGGTTTTCGGGGTCTACTCGGTGAAACAGACTCTACATAGTGTATATACTTAATAAATGTAGCCAGAGAAGGGTGGATAGACACTGAGACAAAAGCATGCCCCGTCTTAACTTGTCGAGCCAAGGGTATTAGTTCGGTCCTCGTAGTAGAGGGGAGATCGGAATGTACCTTCATAGCTTGGCTATAGCGAAGTTGGCCCCGTCTATAGCACGACAAAGGCAACTCCAACAATGTTAGAGGTATAGCACGACGAGACATTTTTGATCATTACTTCGTGTCTAACTATCTCGGTATTGTACATCAGAAGTTCTCAATATCGAGATCTAATATTATTGGATTAGACAAAGGCAAAACATACATCCTGTGGGTCTTTACAAAAATCGTGAATACCGTTGACATGTTCAATGGGTTTTTTTTCAGACATCGTCCTAGACTACTATACATGTACATTGCATACAAAGGCCGTCACTATGATCTAACACACCATCGTTCTCAATCTGATTTTGGAAATTGGCGGTGGCACATTTGCATATATTGTAGATTATTTTCCTGATGTGCGTGTATAACGAGACAAACAAAATTTCATTTTTACAGTAAACCACCGATATTATTTCAGTGACTGGTTAATACACACATGGACATGTATATAATACATGCACATGATCCACTGCAAATTTCCTAATCCGCTTGAAGACAACTTTGTGCTCGTTTTGATGAAACGGAAGTACTACCGCCTTAATGACTGCACGTTGTAGATTTGTGTAGAATTGGATTGGATGATTGACCTTTTCAACAGTAATAACGTGAAGATGCAATACTAGCAATGTGATGGTTTGGTGTATGTCCATATTGAAATACACTGCAAAGCCAAAGCCTTGTGTTGTCCATAGATAGTTCCATAGAAAGGAAAGATAATCGGATAGAGACAAACATGCCACTTAATCAACTTGGGTTTATTGGTTTAATTTTAGGATGATTTTATTAATGTAGATTCGTGTCGTACAGGGGTATTGGAAGCCAACACTTTTGGTACAATGTATTAATCGATTTCATATATATTTCGGGAGTTGTCTCCCTTAAACCATATTTATTTTTAGAAACTTTCTTTGTATATTAATATAAAAAACAAAGCTTTTTTTTAAAATAGGTCTTATACACTTTAATGAAAATACACAAATTCAGTCATGACGACAAAAGCTAAAGACACGAACTCGTCCTATAATCTTCAAATATTGAATCGGCCACATAAGTATTGCACTCATGTGCGTTATATATTCAGGGCCTGATCTTGTTGTTTGTACAAACCAATATTGTATTATTGAACTACACACGTGCGTTACATGTGCTGAGTTTCACAGTAGAGATAGATGGCGGCATCCTTCAGTGCGGCCGGGGTGTAGTAGTGTAAGAGTCGGTCCTTCCACACAGCCCATGTCTGGGCGTCGGTCAGTTTAGGGATTGGTCGGTTCAGGAGGGTGATGGGGGTACCACTTACGTAGTGGTCAGCTACCCATTGGACAGCGGCCTTGACCCCGTTATTGTCAACGTCGAGGACACAGTCACACGTGGCCTGAGTTGGCGTGTTAGATTGAATGTCCTGCCATGATGTCGAGTATATCTGAAGGATAGAAGGAGGGTATGAAAATGGTCAATGTACATAGTGGCGAGGGGATTCCTTTAAAAAAAAGGTCTTTCTCTCTTTCTGAAGAAACACAATATGTGAAACATATGAATTCATGAAATTGAACTGAAAATGCAGTACATTCAGAAATGCTATTAAAATCGCTACATATTTTTTGGTCTCTTTTTCCATTGCTTAACATGATTTGCAATCACAGTGAGTGCATTTCAGGTTAAAATTCACAGTACTGGCTTTTGACTCGCTAGTAATTAACACACGTATACGTACCTTGTGCCATAAGTCCCACATGTGGAACACATGTGCCACACGTTCAATAGGTGACCAGTTTGGGCCGAGTCCGTCACTGGAATGGCCGATAGTGGACAGAATACCGTCGATAACGTTCATGGTCATAGTGGAGAATCCACTTCCGGTCTGAGTCTCTGGCGCGTAGGGCAGCACTTTCTGGCTCTGATTGAGATCCTGGTTGACGGTGGGGACCCTGTTTTTGGCAGTAGCCCGTGGGTTGAACAGTCTCAGGGCGTCCACTGTCATTGAATGGACTGCGTGAGCGATTGTTTCATTGTACTTGGTGGTGAGTCCAGCTTTGGCCAAGACATCTTTGCAGTGTCTGTATCAGAAAGAGGTTAGGCATTGATCGGAAACAAACAAACTTTGAAGAATTTTCATAATTTTGCGAACAAGAAAGACACTTCAGTCTCTCATTCCTTTTCAAATGCTATCGAATCTGCTGTATTTGAATTTGAACGCGCCGTAACAGCTAAGCCCAACAGATGGTTCTTTTTTTGTAGCGTGCCAAGCACTTTGGTCCAAGATGGCGGATCCACGGTTGTCATCACAATGTGTTTTCTTTGTTGAAAGCAAAACAGAAAATATTCATATTCGATAAAATTCTATTGATAATGTATTTCAACGTATACCGAAACTGTTTAGGTAAATGCTTTCATATCCGTTGTATTGTTAAAATAAGAGATACTTCTTTTTTCATATTTGAAGCGTAAAAAATGTACAGGTATCTTTCATATGAGTGACGCCATCTTAGACGCGTTTTATTTGATGACGCCGTATCAATTCAGTACAACTTGTACGAATCTGATAAGTGAATGAATGAGTGGATAATTTCGCCCATCACAGGAGATCAGTGTTATGGCACAAAAGTGAAATAAATGTTGTAAATATACCTGTTTGGCGCTCCCAAGGTCAGGGCCACACAAACAACAATAGTTAGAAGACGTAACATTTCTCTGATATACCGCAGTAATCTCTCCGGCAGAGATAAGACTACGATCTCTTATATAGCTGTCATACGTTCGTTATCTTGCTCAAGGTGATCTTATATATAGGTAATACGGCCAAACTAAATTCTGACCAATATTTGTATAAATATACACTAAGCGAATTTACTTTTGACACGGATACTGTACGTGGAAAAATGATATAAATGACATTGTGTCCTGGACAACAAATGTTGTTTTTCAATGCGTAAAACGTTGATTTTATCCAGATACAATTCATATCTGTAAAGCAGAAAAACATATAGGGATTGGATTTCGTTTTTATGTTAACCATGCTTGTATATTTACACTTGCTAGGCTTGGTCACTATACGCTAATACTAGCCGATTTTGTTTACCATAACTGCATGGTAACATTGAACTTTGAACTTGCGTAAGGAAATGTTCTGTGCAACGTAAAAGGACTACTTTTTTTAAAAAGAAACACATGGCTTTGTTTACATTTTGACGCAACATTACGTGTATATTGTTGTTTTTTCATAGAATTTTGGAAAAATGTAAACAATATATACATGTTTTATATTTATATATGATTAAAACAATTTTTAAATTAACAATGGTATAAAGAAACGGAAAAATATCCCGACCGGGGCGACGTGCTTTCATTTTTGTTAAAAATGATGGGTGTCAAATGTAAACATTACCTCTGTGCCTATGTTCGTCCTACGATCGAGCCTTTGGGGTGGACGGGTGTGAGACCCTCTGATAGATGTCAGTTATAAACATATCCTCTTGTCTTTGTTCTTTGAGTATTTAATCATGTGTATTATAAAACATGCACCGCTAATAATCCACGTGTTTGACAGTTCCGCGTCACCACAAATACATTGTATCCATCGAACACAAGTGAATTTGGATCTAAGCGTAGATTATATAATCACATGCTCCCAAGGAATGTAATAATAGATCAAGTCAGGACGACATCACGAGAACACAATTGAGCTACTTGAACAATCGGTGTTTTGACAACTCGGAAAAAGCTAAAGGAGTGTAAACTTGCGTCAGCCTCGCCTCCCTGCACAATAACGGACACAGCAAAGTTGGCCGTGTACAAATTCCGTTTAATGTTATTACTGCTATATATACAACTTTTTAGCAAAAATGTTAAATATCTATTTAAAGTTCTGATCTGATTAAATATAATTATCTCTGAAATTTACTTTGTTTGTCATGTATTATTTTACACTAAAATATTGAACTATTTAGTCGTCGCGGATGAATAATTCTACTTACGTGAAGCGTCCATCAATCGCTGTTCAATTGAGTAAGCACAGCGTAAGCGTTAGCGCCCCATATTGAAATATATTCTTAGAGGAATTGCTCCATACAAGCATGGTTAACATAAAAACGAATCCAATCCCTATATTAACACTCACACGACTTTTTTTATTTATATTTATGCAATAAAATCGTCATTTGAAAGTGACGTAATTATTCAATAAAAGTCGGTCAAAAGTGGGGGAGGAGCTTAGCACAATTGCACAGCGAATGATGAACGCTGCACGTAATTGTAGAATTATTCATCCGGGACTGACAAAAAAGTTCAATATAATTTAGTGTAAAATAAACATGACAAACAAAGTAAATTTCAGAGATAATTTTATTATAATCAGATCATTAACTTTAAGTAGGTATTAAATTTTGCAAAAGTTCATATATAAACGTAAAAACATAAATAGTATTTTTTTCACGCCACATGTTCGTGGAAACTTCGGTGGACCGTTATTGTACAGGCGAGACGAGGCTGACGCACGCTTACAACAGTGGAGTTTATCCGAAGTAGAACAAAACACCCGTGTTCAAGGAAGCTAAATTTGTTGAGATTTGACGTCTGACTTGACGATATTACATCCTTCGGAGCTTGTGATTATATACATGCTACGCTTAAATCCATCGCCATCAAGGTCTATAGAAGAGAAACAACTTCACGTTGATGTTCGATGGATACCATTGTAATTGTGGTGACGAATCGTAGACTGTCAGAACGCGTGTGATACCTGCGAGTTGAGCATGTTTTTTAATACACATGAATAACATTCTCCAAAGAACGAAGACAAGAGGGATATGTTTATAACTTGTCACTCTCTATCTGAAGGTCCTCACGCCCGTCCACCCAAGGGCCCTATGTTACTATTGATGATATATAGTAAGATAGGTCACGTCCTCATTATGACGAAAAGTGACCTATCTTAGAGGTAATGTTTACAAAAGACTTCGTATGACGAACACCACATACATTTTTAACAAAAATGAAAGCACGTCGCCCCGGACGGATAGATTTTTCCGTTTCTTTATACAATTGTTAAATTTAAAAATTGTTTGAATCATATATAAATATAAAACAAGTATTTATATGTTTACATTTTTCCAAAATTCTATGAAAAACAACAATATACACGTAATGTTTGCATCAAAATGTAAACAAAGCCATGTGTTTGTTTTAAAAAAAGTAGTCCTTTTACGTTGCATAGAACATTTTCTTACGCAAGTTCAAAGTTCAATGTTACCATGCAGTTCGTGTCATTCTCCACTAAATGTACAAATTCCATTATAAGTGTCCTCTATCAAAAACGGAGACTTAAAAACCATGTGTTGTATATCATGGTTTGTTTCCACTTGAACACATAATTGATTGATCTTCGAAAGTAATCAATGTTTGTACCTCTGAGCCAATTAAGAATTTTTCTCAACATCAATTAAATAGGCTCTCGGTGACGAATTTCTGACTGTCCTCTGTAAAGCTAAAATGTATTTCAAAAATTCATCTGTGACTAAGAAAATGGGGTAAATGATACATTTTTATTTCGATCAATATCATAGATATTAGCATATGCAATAGAAATAGACAAGTAATGGGCACACTAAAATGCTTAGTTATTTTTTTATATAACTTATTTTACTCATTGTCACAAACTATGCGTCAGAAATACGTAACCAGATCCAAAAAAATCATGATACACATTGATGTGTATTAATCAAATGTCCCACGTTTTTTTTCGTGATAATGAACTTTAATATGTATACTTACTTTTAACCTTAATGACAAGGACAAAACAATCGCATTTAACAATTAAATTGGACATGGTGCGATCTAAACTTGAAAATATACATTTTACGCAACGACATCAACATGATACCGTTAACTACTATGTACTTGAATTACCTAAGAATGCCACTTTCCCACAGAGATAAAATTCACATCACAGTTTGAAAAATATATAATAACAAAGTGTTGCAATGTTTGTGGTTTGGTCGACAAGTCACACGGTGTCCTTAAAATGATGAGAGGGGTTAGTGTTGCAGTACGTTACCCGACAGATACGTTATGGACAAATAACCCATATCGACAGAAATTCTCACGCTTGTCATAAAACAATTCGAATAAGCTTAACCACGTGGCAAGTGTCCGAGATATTGGTCCAATAGTTTACACAAGCGGGAAGATACTTAGTGTTGCCATGGTTGTGTGAAACTCGGAAAAACGAAAAACCTTTACTAATCCATTAGTAATTACCTGGACATAGTAACATATAAATACATTTCAGATATAATAATAACATATATTTCAACACTAGTATATAGACTGTATTGATTAAGAGCTATTAAGGTGTTAATATTAATTGTTAAATTATACATCACATATCAAAATAGTAACGTATCTGTAATAAAATGATCACGTATCTGTTTGATGAAAGATGTACCTTTAACATCTTATAATTTAAGTGTAAAAACCCTTTAAAATAGTGTTACATTCGACTATTCAAATATACATTTTAATATAGCCGATATATTGTTAGAATGTTTGTTTATACTAATGATACGGAAATTGTGATATAGACAACTAAAATAACGTATCTGTTATAATTATGGATAACGAACCTGTCATATTTGGTAACTGATCAGTACTTATTGTACGTAAACCTAATTAGAGTGAACTATGGTATTCATATGTGCAATTTGTTTCAGACTAGAATATGGGTCAGAAAATGTACTAGTTTAGGGTTAGTATTGTAGGCAACATCAGTATGACGAAGACTGATACTTTTTCTCAGGTGAAGGAAGGCGAGACAATGAAGAATGACTTTTACCTTTTCCTTCATGTCACATAACATCAAAACCAAGTGTACACGTGAGATTTCGTTGGCCAATAATATCCAGACGACTGTTTATCCTGAGATTATCACATCTACCGAGTACAGCAGTGCGAGCTTTTTTTTTTCCCCAACTTAAATTACAAAAACGCTGAAACCATCCGCAGTCAATGGGAATGACTGGAGTATACAGATGACGTTAGCCAATATGGTACAAACAATAATCATACCCCTTCATCGACGCCGTGCATTCAATAGTTTTGAATCTATCGTTTGATAATTTCGATGTTTAGTAAGATTTGACTACAGTTTGAAGCAGATTCGTGTTATTAAATTGAGTTTTATTTTCCTAATACTTCATAAGACATATACCCCAAGATCACAGATCTTTAGCGCTGGCTAATTTAGGCAAAAATCATCTAAAGTATTGAGAAGATAATGAGCACCCGCTGAAAAGTACGTTTATCTTAGATGCATTTCGACGTGAAATTTATGAAACAGTAAAAACATAATAATCCTGTCAGATTTCTACAGTCATATATTAAGTAAGTTGTGTAACATATACGTTACATGTTTAAAGCAGGATGTTTTGAATATCCTATACAGTAATTTGTGAGATTATACAAATACAGTAAATTACTGACATGTACTGAATGCAGATAAATGTACAATTTGATAATAAGGAAAATATAGTAAACAAAATACTTATGGTACAATTTTTAATATGAAATATTACGAACAGACTTATGAAATCATACAAACCAATATTCCACATAAATGAACTTCACGATAACTTGCAATTGTGATAAAGACAAGTAAGCTAGATTCGGCGAGACGGACAATATGGCGTTTGTAATGGAAAGAAAAGAGCCAAAACCAAAGCAAAAAAACAGATTAAAGTGTATATTATTATTGTGAGCATAACGAATGACAAACCTCAATTTAGTTTCATTTTAACAAAAGTCACGGTATACTGTTACTTTACCAAAAAATGATGGTTGACTGTAACAATTATAACTTGGTCTTTGAGTAAAAGATAGGAGCCAGCCCTTTTGGATTTAAAAAAGTAGAGATATTTGCCAAACAAATGGACAATACATAAGAACTTATTTCATTTTCATATTTTATGTATTTCATTTCTGAAAACATGCAAATTAAAAAAAAAAAAAGTATTGGAGAATGAACGAAGTTATGGAGAAAACAAAAACGGCTAGTATTAGCGTATAGTGACCAAGCATAGCAAGTGTAAATATATAGAGATAGAACATGATTTTATTACGTTAAAGGTGGATGAACGCAAATGGATACAGACATACGTATTCAATGTAGCGTCGTTAGCTCTACATGTAGAATATGTCTGTATCCCATTGCGTTCATACCACCTTTAACGCAATCAAAACAATATTCAATCTATATAATTTTGCATAAATAAATCCGCTTTCACGTCAAATTTAGAACGGTGATGGTTGTTAAGTTGGGTAACTGTACGGTAGTCAGGATGATCCGATTGTTGAATGTTATATAGCTGCAGTTTGGTTTATAATACAACATTGACACTTTTCAATTATTTTCAAAATATATATATATTTTTTTTTCAATTTGATAATATATCAATAATGTCCATTTCGAATAAAAATTGAGATAACCAACGCGGAACGACTACCGATATTGTATCGTTGTCAGGGTATTGAGGCGGTCCGAAGTGGAGCGAGCCGCCATACACTGTGACATAGCCTATTGATGGTATGACCGTTGAGTTGCTGTATGTTTGTCATGTATGTATTGGTCTAAGAACGCGATTTAGACTAAATTCTTAAATAGTCATGACTTTTATTTTATTGTACGGAGGAAAGTCATATGCTTGCGTGTGTGTAGGCCTATTTTGAATGCTGAGACGGGGCTATTTAAAACTGATGATACTGTTTCGGAAAGGCTACCTGTAATGGTATTTTTTCCCTGGAAACCTGTATTTGATCTGTTAACCTATTGTTCGCTTAGACGCTCCCAGAATTTTTCACTGACAATCAGATGTTCTGTATACACATACATGTAGGCCTACATCTGATGTAACTATGGGATTTCCGAACATTCCCGAGGAAAGTCCCCCGGTTGTAGTCCCGACCAGCGATTCATTTTGTATTTATTACCGTTTACAATGTACAAGTTTTTGTTATTACCGTTACAATGCTTGTTTGATGTCAAATACATATTTAATTGGACCTAATAAAAACCTTTGTTGTTATTTTGAAATCTGTCAACTTATGACACAAAATCTTATCGAAGCGTGAACTACATGTAGAAGTAGTCCGAACCTGCACTGCGTTTGTATTCATACGTCATTGCGATTACGCTAATTTGAACGCAACTCCCTCCCGTTGACTATACAGGGGCATATGTAAATATATAGAGATTGAATAGTGTTTTGAATTCGTTAAAGGTGGTATGAACGCAATGGGATACAGACATATTCAATGTAGCGCGTTAGCGCTACATGTAGAATATGTCTGTATCCCATTGCGTTCATACCAGCTTTAACGCAATCAAAACACTGTTCAATCTTTATATTTACATAAAAAAGTCTACTTTTATGTCAAATTTAAAACGGTGATGGTTGCTAAGTTGGGTAACTACGGTAGTCAGGATGACCGAAGATATAGTTCCGATTGTTGAATGTTATAGCTACAGTTTGATTTGAAATATAACAATGACACCTTTAATTATTTTTAAATTATATTTTTTTTCCAATTTGATAATGTATCAATAATGTCCATTTCGAATAAAAATTGAGATAACCGAGGTGGAGCGACTACCGGTATCGTTGCCAGGGTAGTGATGCGGTCCGAAGTGGAGCGAGCCGCCATATTTGATTTTCAACCGAGGAAAGTAACTGTGAAATAGTCTGTTGATCAAATGGTATGACTGTTGAGCTGCTGAATGTTTCTAATGTATGTATCGGTCTACGTACGCGATAAAGACTAAATTCTTCATAGTCACGACTTTTATTTTATTGTACGGATGATAGACAAGTGTTTGCATGGTGTGTGACTGACTTAATTAACTATGGAATTCCTTGAACATTCCTGAGGAAAGCCCCCGGTTGTAGACCCGACCAGCGATTCTTTTTGTTGTTTATTACCGTTACAATGCTTGAACACATATTCCCTGTTTTGATGTCAAATGCATTTAATTGGATCTGATAACAACTCTTTATTATTATTTGAATCGGCTTTGTTTACATTTCATACAGTAGGCCAACCGAGTAGGCTAATGACGAGCATGTTATTGTCTGTGCCGCCTAAGGATCACTCAAGATGAGCTTTTGATATGTTATTTATTACCAAAGTTATCAACATTTTGAGAATTTCAATACGACAAGGGAGATCACTCTGATAAGCTTCGTTTTAGTCTGCTTTAATCACGCTGCGAACACTACAGGTACATGTATCTCCATTGCGTGATATTGTTATTATGATACTTAGATAACGTTTTTTATCTTTTTTTCCATTCTGATTTTATTAAGCATTACATGTGCTGACCAACATTTGTATAAATTTATATATATTTTATATATATATCATATAATTTATATATATTTATTTTAATAACAATAATTTTAATGTAAATATTATATATATATATATATTAATAATAGCAGTTTTAATATAAATTTTTATATATTTCATATATATATTTATATAATTTATATATTTTTCAGTATGTTTTGGATTATCCTTATCTACAAATATTACTATAACTAGTTTTGTCTTGTTAACTCAAATTGCACATAATCAAGAAATACAAGAAACATTCTCCGATCGTTAACAGATTTTATGTTTTTGATAAAATATTTTCAGAAGCTCTCTCTAAGTATACACATGCGTATACATGTACCCGTAACTAATGATATACCCGGATCTCAGATTTTAGATGGTCCAATATCTTTCTTATAACAATGACAATTGTAAGTACATTAATATGTATGCATATCTAATGTATTTATACTGATTACGGAGCAACTAATGTATGCACATGTTGAGTACACATGTACCTGTGTATATCTGAATGTTCTGTGAGGTAAATCAATATACAAAATGTGTATGTTGTGATTTTCCAGTGATCTCGTTAAAGCATGTACATGCACTGTATACAACTCTTCATGACATTGTGGAGGTTAATATTTTAAATATTAATTTTACGTTTCTATTAAAGTTCATATAACTAGACTCTGACGTCACATTGCCCAAACGTTGAGTTCTACAGGGTAGTGTTCTAAGACCCTCGATCTTCTTTTAACAAACACGCATTTTATAAATCAATGTTATTGATATCTTGAATCTTAGGTAATGACCTCGGTCTACGCCCTCGGTTATTATTAATTTTACCAGGGTGGTACCATACCATATTAACCTCACTAAACATCCATAATTGAGAAATACGTGTATCTATGCATTAGAGGGTACAGGGAAAATAAAACTAACGAACAAATGCACTTCAATGGTAACCACTTCAAGGATGACAAAAAATCAACAGAAGTCGTTGACAATTAGCAATACACATTTTCTCCTAATCGTGTCCCCGGGGTGGGAGGTTTCCACGTGCCAGTAGATAGCACGTGAGCCGTGTCCGTCCAATCGATGTAATTTCAATACACATACCGATTTTCATGGTTTCACACTTAACCAGTGCCGACGGATTAACAATGTGTATATAAAATGCATGATTTTTATATACAGACTATGCAAACTTGGGTATAGGTGTACACAAGGACAGGTATATATCTACCTGTATATGATTTACCTGTGTCTAAGGTAAACTTGTTGTTACCTGCGTACAGGTGTATCTATCGGGAGACGAGGTATAGCCCATCATATGGATGGTATACTGAGTAGCCTGAAGTTCTCTCACAGCCGATAAGGACGAACAGTGATCGTAAGGTAAGGAATCATCCGTGTTTTATATCATAATCATTTAAAATTTGAAAGGTGACAAGAAATGCCATAATGTGTTCTTAAAATAAGGTAATAAGGGATTAATGTGTGTGGCAGGTATATTCATATGAATATTTATGAAGTATCGATAGGCATAATAATTAAATTGTTTCTCTTCCCATATCTTATACCTGATGCAAATAAATGTATCAAAGAACGTTTCATGGAGATAATTTAGAAGTGAATTTTTGATAAAAATAAATAAGAATCTTCAGAGAATTCTTTTTTCGTCTTAAATAAACTCACAAAAAATATTAGCTTTGAAATCTAGTATTATTAAAAAAAATAAAACATTTTAACAATCTACATAGTAATTCTTCAACATAATCGGAATCAAATGCTTTATTCTTTCGGATATTTTCTGGAATATTTCTATTTCTTATCAAAGCCAATGTTTATATTAAACACTTTATGTATAATACTTTAGAGTTAAGCTTGCATAATGCACCCCTAGCATGACATGTATATCTCATTACAGATAGCGTCGGGCTGTTTGTTACCCTTCCTCTGTTAATAAACTGTTTATTGCCCATGACCTTTGCTACGTAAACAATTTAATAACCCGCATGGCTGTGGAAAATGACACCCTGAGGAGTGAAAAAACAACATTAAATGAGTTTAAAATATCGATACATGCCGTAATATTTATTAGATCCCACCGTGTGTACTATCTATAATGGCAGATTAGTAACGATGTTAACATATATCTTATACATAGTACCATCGCACCGTAATCTACACAATGATTTATATATAGCGTTTCTAGACAGGTGCAGAATTCATTTTTAATCAAAGAATGAACCCTGCATAACTACCTTAGGCCAGACGCTCCCCAGGAATGATAATGACACATCAATAATGGTTTAAACCTATAGTGCTACAATGTAAATCACAGCAGTAGTTAACGATCTACAAGTCCCCCTGATCTACGGTGCACTATATGTTTCTCGGTAACTATTCGTAACAACTTCACTGAGATACGAGCAAAATACGCTTACGTATTTATATAATAAGTCACCATTAATTTCTAATACTTTATACTTTCGTTAGAATTTATTCCCGATTTGGCGTTGTGTCACTGAAGTTACAATGTAGTAGTTCTAATTGTTTATTTTTTACGAGGATAACATATAGTCCTATGGCCGCTAGATGCTCTCCTCGAAGACAGTTTAGTATTTTGTGTCAATGACTCACATCATACTATTACTTTATCTGTCTGAGTTGATCCCGCTGCTCCGTTTTCATTGAACTTTTGCTCACAATTAGAGTGTGGCTTTTAACATGACAATGTTATATTCCAGATAAATCAGACTTCATATCATTGATTCATATTCTTGATCGTTCGATGTCTTGGTTTCAAAATAATCCTTCTCTTTAACTGCAGTCAAGACAATTACTCCAAGACTTTTTATCCAACACATTTTATTTGTGAAACGAGAATGTTGATAGACGCACAATACTTCAAATCGAATGATGGATTATTTATCATTTTATGTATAATGAAATGTTTGTAAAGGGATTCTACTCGTCTAGCCGGACCCCTGATGTGTGTTACAAACATTCGTCTACCCAAACGGAAAACCTGTCACAATCAAGCCGGACAATGCACTTGATTTTCTCTCGACATTTATTGATTAGTAACTCCGTAAGCAAATAATTTAATTTACCCCCATTTCTGATTTCCTAGCACTTTGATTTCCCCGTACTCGTACAAAAACAGACAATAAGAAAAGTTCCTCAGCTCTCATATTTGTCCTTCCAGTTTGGCTGCAGAGCGTACCTCACAAGAGTAACCACATGTTTATATATGTACATACATGTAATGATACATTTAATGTTGAGCTAATATTTAGTTTCTTTGACGTTCTTCCGACTAGAAGAAAAATGAGTTGGGTTTTAATGAATATACCTTTCAGATTTGGTTACCTTCTGCAATTGTACATATGTACCACACTGCCAAAGGAAACACTCACATGTAGTACTTTTTGTAGTTATCGAAAACAGTCGAATAAATAAGATTATAATGACATACATGCATACAGTTTTTTATATTTTACAATGTATTTCTGCTAAAGTAATCAAATGCTATTTTTTCAGAAAGTATACAAGCTAGCTTATTTTCAAACCTGAAGTCACTTTTGCTTGTTTCCTTTTTGACGACATGTAACGTCAAATCTATTTCTGTTACGGTAATCAAATGCTCTTTTTCAGAAGCAGACTATTTCAAAACTCAGTTCACTTTTTTTCTTTTGTATGTACTGACAAATGTATTTCTGCTAAAGTAATCAAATGCTCTTTTTCAGAAGCAGACTATTTCAAAACTCAGTTCACTTTTTTTCTTTTGTATGTACTGACAAATGTATTTCTGCTAAAGTAATCAAATGCTATTTTACAGAACTTTATATAAGCTGACTCATAAATAAGTACAATATAGATAGAGATGACATTTAGATTGAGATTAATGTTCTTAGCCTACCTAGACATATCAGATACTTACAATGCTAACCCCGAAACCATCACATTTACATTATAGGTTTCCCAAGGTTATTACACGACACTGATGGGCGTTATAATACAGATCAGCGTGTCAAAAAGTGCACGATATTGTTACGCTCGCTACTGTTGTATCAATGGGGTAAAGAAACAGTATTACACCGAAGACTAATTCTGACGGCAATATTGAGATCTAAGTGTTCGAGGGACTTGATAATCGTTTTACACAAAAACGAATCAGTATTAAAGTTATATCACTGGGTATTTTATGATAAACATGTAATATTATTTATGCATCAACACTTATCTAATACTTAGAACTGAAGTTGTGACTATTTCTATTTTAAATAATCATCAATAAAACTCAATCCTTCCATAAGAACACGACCACGTAAGAATGTCGGGAAGTGCACATTTTGTCATAACGCTGAAGCCATAGTAATAAAAATATATTTTGGGGTTGTTGACTGGAATTAATATTGAAATTTCAACATTCAGAAAATTGTTAATTATTTTTCACATATCACCGCATTTTCCCGTGAAGATGACATAGGTCTGATGTACTCTCAGAAGATATTTCTATTTAAAATGGCGACATCATGTCAGTCCGAGAATTAAAGTTTTATCTATTTTACATAATCCACATACATTCTTGTGACCTTTTTGTATGTTACCCACCCTGTAGTTAACGCTCGCATGAACACCCCCTCCCTCGATATAGAAAGTCTGGCTTGACACATACCTACACGGTTCTGCGGAATGATTAGCTATATAATAATGTAGGTTGATAAATGAGTGGGGACATCGGATAATACCATCGAGAAGGTCACCTCACAAAATAAATAAATTCGCGGTTAATTCCTTCAAATGAAATATATGGAGTCTGTTACAGTGTATAGGACAAGGTGACTTGCGCCAAATTAAAATTAATTTGAAGGTCGGATGGTGACAGAGTATCGCTAGAGTTATTTATATGGTTACATCTGTGGCATTCGAATCATATAAAATTTTTAATGAATATTTATTTAATTGATGCAGTGAAACCCCACGATGAATTGCTGTTTATCTTCCTTCAGACCTTGTAAATGTATTTTGTAATCATTTGTAATGAGACCAGATGTTTAAATCAGGGTCGACATTTAGGAAATCTTTTGAGTGTTTAGAATTCCTCAAACCTTATATTTATCGTTGACTTGGTTTTGTAACGTTACGCAATGGAATTGGAAATATATGGTTTATGCAGGTGACACGAGGTGTATAGGCGATGAAGGACGCGTTAATCACGCATCATTTTAGAAAGGCTTTAGGAATGCATCATTTCCAAACTGAAATTGCAAATACAGGAAATATGAACACCATTACATGTACATTTGATTTAGAATGCCAGTGATTTAATCAAACAAGGCACAACTTTGCACATGATAATGCGATTTGAATGTGTATGCATATCGTTAATGGGGATGACTCCATAACATCAATAAGATCGATGTTCAACCAACACCCCTGTTGAAATTGTCAAAATTTTTGATAGTATTTATTTAATTAAACTTCACTATAAAAGTTTCATTTTAGCCAACATATTGGCTATGAATAATTTTCAAACTTATTCACTATAGGCTAATTAGTATGAAGTCTCTGTAATTCGTGTCGAAAATTCCAACAGGTTGGCAACCTCCGTTACTCTTCCATAACCGATGACCTTGGTTTTTCATGACTTCAGTTGAATTATATGAATGTGTTATTGGTTTAGTAAGACCAGAAAATAAGTTAAGGAAAAGCATAGCTAGGTCAGCATGTGTTCTTCAACATAGGTCAGTATGCGTTCCTCAACATAAGTCAGTATGCGTTCCCCAGCATAGGTCAGCATGCGATCCACAGCATAGGTCAGCATGCGTTCCTCAGCATAGGTCAGTATGCGATCCTGAGCATAGGTCAGTATGCGATCCTCAGCATAGGTCAGTATGCCATCCTCAGCATAGGTCAGTATGCGATCCTCAGCATAGGTCAGTATGCTATCCTCAGCATAGGTCAGCATGCGTTCCTCAGCATAGGTCAGTATGCTATCCTCAGCATAGGTCAGTATGCGATCCTCAGCATAGGTCAGTATGCGATCCTCAGCATAGGTCAGTATGCGATCCTCAGCATAGGTCAGTATGCGATCCTCAGCATAGGTCAGTATGCGATCCTCAGCATAGGTCAGTATGCGATCCTCAGCATAGGTCAGCATGCGTTCCTCAGCATAGGTCAGTATGCGATCCTCAGCATAGGTCAGTATGCGATCCTCAGCATAGGTCAGTATGCCATCCTCAGCATAGGCCAGTATGCCATCCTCAGCATAGGTCAGTATGCGATCCTCAGCATAGGTCAGTATGCTATCCTCAGCATAGGTCAGTATGCGATCCTCAGCATAGGTCAGTATGCGATCCTCAGCATAGGTCAGTATGCGATCCTCAGCATAGGTCAGTATGCCATCCTCAGCATAGGTCAGTATGCCATCCTCAGCATAGGTCAGTATGCGATCCTCAGCATAGGTCAGTATGCTATCCTCAGCATAGGTCAGTATGCGATCCTCAGCATAGGTCAGTATGCGATCCTCAGCATAGGTCAGTATGCCATCCTCAGCATAGGTCAGCATGCTATCCTCAGCATAGGTCAGTATGCTATCCTCAGCATAGGTCAGTATGCTATCCTCAGCATAGGTCAGCATGCGTTCCTCAGCATAGATCAGCATGCTATCCTCAGCATAGATCAGTATGCCATCCTCAGCATAGGTCAGTATGCCATCCTCAGCATAGGCCAGTATGCCATCCTCAGCATAGATCAGTATTCGATCCTCAGTCCTATATATACCCTTCCTTATCTGAAGAACGCATGCTGACCTAGCTATGCCATTCCTTAACTTCTTTTCTGGTATCAAAAGTGATAGCAGAAAATAAGTCTTGCCTTGTTGTCCCTGTAATCGTGGCGTTGTTTTTACATTTTTAGCTTTACTACCACTTCGGGAATTATGTTTCCTTCCTTGTTTGACATTGATACTTTCACTGCTTCTTGTCTTCTGTGTTGTTGTGTTACATGTGTTTTCTTACTTCAGAACGCAACTCATTTAAGCGAATCCGGCAAGTAGTTTTTGATTATATATTCACTTCTCTTCCTCCTCTCTCACACATTAATGTCCATTTTACATGTACCAATATATATTTTAAAATGTATTATCTCTGAATAACATCACAATTAAATTAGCTGATTTACCCCTTTTTTATGATTATGACACCGGTATACCATTTCACACAACACAAGACTTTAGTAGAACCTTTATAGATGTATTTACAGACAGGTGGGTCTGTGTTTACCTACGTCCTACAGTAAGTTTTCACACTTCCATGCAACTATTACATACCTAGGTAGATAAAGAAATCATTTCCTGCTGTGTTAATTTCACATGCATGTTTTATTGGGTTTTAAGCCTTCGTTATGATATCAGAGTGATGGCTGACCAGTACTGTAGTAATTTAGATATCTAGTCCATAAAATATTATTTGTGAGTGTCTTGAATCTATACTTCACATAATATAAAGGTCACGTTGTTTGTAAAAGTTCAATAAAGTGTCAACTACTGTTCACAGAATGTGCGCTATCAATATATGAAATAAACAAATTGCAATTTTTGCTTCAAGTCAAACGATCGGTAAAGGAAAGTTATACACATCGAGGGACTGCTCGGTCACATTGTGTAAAAGTACAAATCTAAGTGCATGAGCTGTGTATGATATGAGCTTGCTCGATGTAAATACAATAGAATCTATGAGAATATACAAGGCACATTAATTGATGATCCTCAAATTAAATGTGCAACATTACAACATCAACAATGGAATGGCAATCTTCGTTTTCTGGTAAAACTAAACTCTGAAAAACAAAAATTATTTTTGTTAAAAATAAGAGTAAGTGAACTTTATTTGATACTGTAACCGGACTGAATCAAATCAACATATTTTAAAGGTTTGAATTTTCACGTTTTATCGGAAATTTTTCCATTTTGTTGCTTCCTTTCAACCCCATTGTTACACATGGCGCTATCCTTGATGAGATGTCGCTATCAATTCTCACATAACAAAGGAGTTTATTGCTCTATGTCACTTCATACTTCTTGAAACCTTCCTGAAAATTAATTATGTTTGATTAACATTGATGACAGAAAAAAATTGTTGTGGAAAAGATTTAAATTAGTGTGGAATATTTTATCATACAAATGTTTGCTTCGACCCATGCACTCTGCATGATACGACAGATTGAACTATGAGGCTAAATTAACTCAGGGCCACGGGAAAGTCAAGTCAATAAAGATATAAAATAAATATTATATTTTGATAAAAGACCCAATCATAATGTGTCCATTTGTTACGTCAGCTGTGTTATTAGTTAACCAGAAATTTCATAATAAAATACATACAAATGTATTTGTACAATTATTTTTATCATTTATTCTATACATTTAAAGATGTTTTATTAATCTTTCATCGCAATTATGCCTTCTTTCTACCATTGTTCAAGTACCAAGTAGTTCACCTTTGATTTAATTTTTTTATTTAAACATATTTTATGACCATAGTCAATAGCAATAGGATCGGGCACAAGTTATTTCAACATACATCATATGGCAAAGAAAAGATCAATATAAAATATAACTGTGGCAGCATTGTTCCCTGAGTCATATTCCAATATTTACAATTCTTTTCAATACGGATATTAAAATCTATTACTGGTCTTAATGAAATAATGCACATTTCTAAATTACTGAGACCGTCAAAAAGTAAACGCCTCTCAAGATCAAAACGAAGGCAGTCGAAGAAAAAGTGGAATGCATTTTCACAAGGTTTGCCACATAAACATTCAGGGGTTTCTACAAGATGTTCCCGAAATAAATCATATCTCAAGAGAACTATTTTGGTGGCGCAGCTTTGTATGTATAATATTAATTTTTCTATCATCAACACCAAAATACTTCAGAGGTTGCAAATTGTCTAAATCTGGTGAAATAGATTATTTGAAAGCTTCAATAGTAATTGTCCCTGCCTTTTCCTCCTAACCCAGAAACCCTAAATGAACCTGGCTATAAGATGGCTGTTGATGCAAAACAAAAACTACTCATTTAAAGTAGAACAATCCATTTTTTTTTGTCACCGTATAGTATTTATTTATCGAAACTATAAGCCGTCTCTGTATTTTAATTACCAATATTAATGCCGACCATACATGGTACGTACCCGACATAACAAAAAATATATTGTTATGCATGTTTTATGTATCGTTGTGTATCCGTCGTGTGAAAAATAGCCTAGGCAAATATACTTGTACCGAGTATTTTAAATCCATATAAACGTGTGGATGTGCCTGGTGTGTTAAGATATCTGATTGATTTGTAAATACACTAACAAGTTCTCACGATCTACACTACAGATTCCGACGGCTCACTATCTTATATGATCCTGATCTCGACCACTAAACAAATTATATACTGTGAATGGCGTAGATATTTAACATTCTGTTTAAAAGATATCAGCGCTGAAACGTTACACCAATTTGAACTCCATTAGCGGCGATAATCATTTGTTTTTTAATATTGCTGTAACGTTACCCGAATACATACCTCATTATGCGATTGGACATTGTATTATAAATTAATGTTGTATGAGTAAAACAGGTGTATTTTTTTAAATCACTGTTTAAAAGCCATATTTAATGTATGATTTTATGAAGTTCAGAACAATTGTTAAACTATGATGAATTAAGGATTAATATGGTTATTTTTTATGTTTGGGAGATATAGCACATGTAGAAACTTTGAATAAACCACGAAGTTATTATGATGAAAAGTGTACTCAAACTTTTGTTTTAAATGTATATTTCCGTAACATAAAATCAATTCATATTGGCTCTTATATTACAATATACTATAGATTATCTCTTCTAAATAAGTCATCAATTGAATGACTGTTTCCCCTATGAAATCATAACGCCGTTTTATCAGCCAAAACAAACGCCAGCGTCACTTTTCCTTTACAGAATCATGAAAAGAAGTAATTTTTTAAGACAAATGAAAGATTTAATTATTTTCGTATAATGCATTTATTTGGTCAGGGGGTTAATAGAATTGCTAAAGGATATAATGTCAACATTTTTTCTCGTGCGATCGATTAAATTTCATGTATCTAGAAATTAGGAAACAGACATTCAAGTCGCTCGAAAATAAGTTAGGGAACAGTATCGTTCATTTCCTAAAATATCTTTACCCGAACCTAACACAAATATATTAAAAATAAATTATTTGGATATGATAGAAACCACAATAATTGATGAGATTATAAACATTTTATTTCATCATATATATATGATATGATTACAAAGGGTTAGAACATCCTGTGTGTCGCTTACAATCCTATCAAAATCTGTGATGGGTATGGCAGCCTTTTAAAGTGGGTAATGGTATTTTAGAGAAATAATGGTGATATTTAACCAAACAAGCGTCTAAATGTTACAAATGTATCCTTTTAGAAATGTGCACCAATCTGATGATCATTGGGCCAGTTTTTCGATGTGACATCTCACACAGGTAGTAGGATAACGGGACGAAAGTACACATAAACGACACAAATATTATTCATAATTCTGTCAAACGCATAGAGATGTTATTTGGTATTCCATGATGACCTTGCATTACTTACCTTATAAGAAATGAGAGAAATGGGTACGGTATGTAAAAGACACATTATGTTCTACCTTCCAGCTGGTACAGGACTGGTATAATTATCGTCTGCTACACTCTGTGTGTTCTACGCCAGAGATGCTGGGCGATAATTAAAACATTCTATTGATTTAAAGGACCGTTAGGTGTTAAAGGTGACAATAATTCCATTAAAATTTAAATATTTACTTACGATAACATGAAATGTTTTCGGTAAAACTAGGTACAGATGAAACTAGGTACAGCTTCTACACATTTTACATTAATTTATGATAATACAATGTATATATTAGAACTGAATCACTAGATATAGAATTTCAATAAATCATAATGACAGTCTCGTGACCAAATACACTCTTGGCGAACATTTAACAGTTAAGATATAAGCAAGTGCCTGGTACACAAAGAGGACGTATATAAAAATAACAAGATAAACGCAATTAAAAGTCTAAAACAAAATTTAAATTACATTGAATATATCGAAACAGTAAAAGTCTGTGATAGATTAAATGAACTATATAATGACTTGTGATCAATAATATATCTGTTACGTTTAATGTCAAGGAGATCATTTTGTGGTTATGTAGGATTGATATACAATATTGTATTGCTGGAGAATTTTGATTGTAATGTGATGTGTTACTGTGTATTACGTCATAAAAATGATGTATTTTTTACTCTCCAGCTAATGACGTAATACTAGATTCTTAGCAACAAAGGCGGATAACCATATAGTATAAAAGAACGGAATATTGTATGTCGTCTCTGATTGTGTGGCGTTTCATTACTTGTCTCATTGCGATAGCGAGAGCTATTGCCATCTCCATAGTGTTATAGTGTTATCTTACTCTAACAAACTGCAAAAACATAGAGAGTGTCATATTATCCCATCTAATCCGGCCGATTAAAACTGACAACTAAACATTCGAAAACCAGTTTAAATATGAAATTTCATCTACTTTGAATATGTAATAAATATACATTTTTAAAACATTTCACCAATATTTGCTTTTAAAGATAATATGGTTTCAAACTTTGCTGATTTTTCCTGAATATTTCCTTTCTGTCTTAGTTGATTGATATTAGATAACGATTTTACTTATTGTCCCTAAAATATAGAATATATTTAAGCATTATTCCAAATATCTTTTGTAGTTATGGTGTCATAGACAAAAAAAAACCTGAAGGACATTCTACATAAACTCGAAGCGTCTATGAAAAAGAATGTCCGTCCATAACATCGAAAGATATTGAGGATTATGCTTATAATTTAATTCAGATAACTCAATCAGGTACTAATTAGGCATAAATTTCGTGATTTTACAAACTTTTACAATAAAACAAATGGAGTTAAAGCGCCATTCTTTTGGTCTATGGAAAATATTTATCAATTAACATTAAAGATATTCATACGAAGGTGGTGTATAAAATATACGTTTAGACATTACCAATATCCAAACTAAGGATTATGCATAAAATAGTCGTGTACAATTCGAAATCTGCATTTTGTGGTGTTATAATTTTCCAAAATGTACATGTACCTGTAGGGTCTGAAGACACTTTATGGCGATTTAGAAGAGTTGTTTTGATATAAATGATAAAATTTATGTTTGAATTAATTTGTTTTATTTTCTTTTTTCTTTTTTTTTCTTGAAAAACTTAATGTTTAACATATTTTATCGCCTAACTTAAAACGACTGGATCCCGTCAGCTGTATTTGTTTCAAGAATTTTAGAGACTTCTAATTATAATGATATGATTCTAAAGTAGGCTTATCACCAGCTTACAGTAATGTTTAAACTGTTCATGTATTGACACATTCTTTTGTCTTAACGTACCAATACACAAAACATAATACCTACCCAAAACCTTAAACAAAAATGGAGGCCGCTTGGCACCAACTGATCCTTAACTGTGGACAATGCTAAAGAGGTCAGGAACCACATTCCCGATTCTTGTCGCGGATTTGACTAGTCTTCGAGCCGTAGTCTGTGAACCACAAAGCAGTCAATACATGACGGTCTTACAGGTATTGATGAAACAGTCACCCTACAGTTAACTGTTTGACGTTTAAATGTTTCTATTGTCATGTCGAGAACTCATGACTAGAAAAATAAACAATAAATGTGGAGACGGTAGATATCAGACTAAGTATATAGACTCGGGTACAGTTGATTTCCTGTACAGTACAATCGGGACCTTTAAGAGCTTCTAAATTGTAGTTGTCTGTTAAGAAGATGGAACAAAGACCATGGCCACGCGTGTGGTGTTTTAAGATATTTCTGTGCCAATTTTGCGAGTATGTTTGCAGTATAGAATAAACATTTTCGTTATTCTGCCAAATTTATTTTTGTTGATTGTTTATATTGTAAACAAAGTTCATTAAACCTACATAATATATCGCCGCGTGGGATTGGCATATTTACATGCATTTTTAAGCGCAAAAATCCGGTTAAATCTTCTAAACATCTACATCACCATTGTTACCGATTTTTTTAGAATGTATGAACACGTTTTATGAATAGCTATGTTAATCTTAAATCAACGGTGTCCTAAAAATCTGTGTTATCATTACATGTTCTAAGTGTTTGAATAATTATACATAACATCATTTAGAACTTAGAACTTAGTTAAATGCTTTCTTTCTTTATAACTTATGACGAAATAGTTTTTTATATGTTAGTACGTCTCGAATACCTAATCTAACGTCACATTATTATTTTTTTATTGCGTGTGTGTTTTTTTCTTCTTTTATTTCGTTTTTACTTTTTTACCGCTATTTACATCAATATGTTTGCTATATACATCATGGATGAGTCAAAAATAAAAGAGAAAAATATCACTGGACTATGGTTTCGCCCTAACTCAAATACGCTAACTTAGCTTAAACGCTGAATCTGATTCAAGTTTTTAACTTTATAAAATTATAAAATCTTCCACTAAAATGATTCAATGTATCCTGACAATGTTTGACACTGGTCCTTTGATTAATAGTGGACTCGCAATAATCCGGTCGTCGATAGTCATAGTCGGACGGAATTGTCAAGGAACAGATTTCCATAACATTATTTACACTCACTACATAAAAACGAGGGTCAACCGCATGATCCTATGCAACAAAATATGAAAAATTTAATTCGTATCGATCATGAAATAAAATCTATCTAATTTGTAATGATGATCAATCATATCAGACAATATTTGCTTTATTTTACATATTGAAACAATATACTCAGCTTTGGAATTTGAATATGTTCACCTGTCGTATATCTGACACATTGTAAACAACGGTATGTTAAAATGTATTTGATACATAAATCTCACGCCCTAAAGTAAACAATTCGCCCAGGTGGATTCCAATAGGTGAATCTCACGCTATCAGGATAAAGGGTATCAGTGTAAAATTAATCAACTAGACAGGTCATCATAGGTCATGCCTCATTTAACATGAAAATAAATTGATTTAAATGTAAACAATTTAAATGTATGGTTTACTCTTTCTCTTTTGATAGTAGAACAAATAGTTTCTTTATATACTTTTGAACGTCAGTTTGAAAGATTGTAAATGAAACACAATGTCAATATTGATATTATTTTCATTTAAACAAAATTTAGATCATTTTTGAAATTGACCGAAAGCATGCAATGTACAAATGTTAATTGGTAATTGGTAATATGAATGAAAGAACGTACTATGATCAATCTTGATCCGTGAATTCTGTAGACTCCCCATCTTATCAAATATTTAATTTTTTATTTCATTTTTTTTTTAATTTTTATTTCTTGTATATTTTATTTTTTATTTCTTGTATATTTTACTTCCGCATTTGTCTACACGAAACACCACACCATTCCTCTAATATAAACGTTTCATAAATGTATCAGAGAATATGATAAGCAGACCGGATATTGTTATTTGCACCCATAAGTACTTTTTTATAACCAGTGAATTATATCATTTGTGATTAATTGTAGATACATAATTACAATTTTAAAATGTGCAAACATCGGCCGATTTACTACGGGATAAATTACCATGATCCTGAAACTTAAGATGTTTTACCGACTCATCGATTGTAAATGTAATAATGTTTATAGCGTTATTTGTTGAATGTAATATCTATGCTCATTAGACGCAACCATGGCTTGTAAACTTATCTCCTCCAATATTCGTTAATTACCTGTTTATCGACCGCCCCATTAGCTGGTGGAATATCGAAAAATACTATCTATGTAACTATCTTATTTCTTTTATTCACAGTAAGAAACGTGCATACATAATTGTGTTTTTGATTCGCATATTTTGATCAAAGTTACAGATATTTTTAAAGCAAATTGATACATTTCAACAGCAATGCTTGAAAATCTTAAATCGCCCTTGAAATATGAGTTAAGGTTCATAGAGAAATAATGATGTTCTTTATGAATTATAATTATTCAACTTAATAAAAAAGTCGAATATACTGATATCTTTGGACGTGCTGACAGAAATTTGGCACTTCGTGAATACAACGGGAAACTATTAGCCTTAAATACTATACGACGATCATATTACAAAGAACATATCTATTGTTTTATCAGAACAATAGAATGGACACGGGGGCTGGTCGTGCAGGGAAGGTGTTGACCACATAGCACGTGCCTCTTAACAACGTTGTTCATGCGTACAGAACTTATTCGGCCCTTAGATACCGGGTCGTCAGACAAATGGTCTTAAAACAAAAGCTATAGGCGGAGAGCCCTCTATGGACGGGGTTAGCCATGCAGAAATCTGTCCGATATCACAGAACGCCCATTGTTGTTCTGTAACAATGGAAGTGTGGATGTGTAAACGTTTGTATCTTATCGAGACCGTCCAATATGGACGTCGCTGTCGTACTGTAGATTCGTCCTCCAATCTGGTGTATAGTATCATGCATGTCTCAAGGCTTTGTAGTTTCGAGGGTCTAGAAACAAACATAATTAATACAGAAGAAGCCACTTCATATGAACTCTAGTCTATGAAGAATGTCCTTCTGTTTTTGTCTATGACTTCATAATATTAAACGATATAGTGAATAACGCATCAGTATATCCTTGAGTTAAATTCCTGTCCAGAATCCACATATCTTCATATCTCTTTTCGTTTGATCCATTGTGAAATAAAGATAATTTGACGTCTTTATCAATTCCCGGAAAAAACCTGATATAACAACATAAATACTATACGATTGTAATTGAAATATATAAATACTCATTTTTATTGTTCTCAAATAATTCCATTTTTCTCATTATTTTCAATGAATTTTTGCTTAGCTGTTTCTGAATCATGCAAACATGGGGTCATCATTGTCGAAATGGAAAGCTATCGGTATTTCGAATAAATTCAATAATGTTCCCACTCGTTGTGACCCACATAGCGTCAGACATTGATATGATCGGGTTAAGAGCCCCTTTGTCTTAACCAAACACACCTGAAGTAACACGTCCACTGCCTTGTAACAATAGCTGAGTATTGTTTGTGTACAGGTTTAGGATATTTACCATAGAAATACAGAGTCTTAAGAGCTCTGTATACAGATTAGGTCCATGTTTTATTACATCGATTATTTATGAATCTCTTTCCAATATGTAATGAAGAGAAATGTATCAGATTATTACTCGCTATAAAACAATCGCCTGATTTTATGGTGTATATGAGTGAATGACATTAGCGGTGCATTTTGATTAACCATAATGATTATACCTAAGTAGGACCAGTTCTGTGTAGGCTTTTATCGCCATGTACACATGGATATGACTAATAACGGACTAGACGATACTTTTATTTACTCATGGATATGACAACCAACTAATTTAACATTGGAAAATTAACATTTTAAAAAAGGTAGGTTCCAAATAAATTATATGTTCTAGAGGCAGTAAAAACGCCTGTATTGGAGATATGGATATGATATTTGTGAATTATTTGGAGCAATTTAAATTGAATTTTGAGATTTTAAAACCATATTATTGGTCAATGACAACGTGTTTAAAATTATTTGCTCATGCACATTTTATTACTTTTGTATATAATAATACACTTAATGACAAATTACAAAACAAACTTCATTTCCATAAATATATCTCGCCAATCTACTACTATTGAAAACGTAGCTAAAATTTATTCTCGTGGACAAAAAAGTGTTTTGTGTTTAGTTTGTTTTTGTTGGTGTGGGTGTATGTGAAATCATATATTTATATATTATTACAAAACATACTGCTATATCTTGGACATATAATATCTTACCACTCTACTGTTAAGGAAAACATCCGATAAAAATAACGTTATCATGTAGGTCATGCTACATAAAGTTCAGGGGAACTCCCAAGATATCTATGTATCAATTGATAACGACCCACAGGGTCCTAGTAAGGAGGATTACTCCCTTTTACTTATCGACTTTCAGCAGTACGAGGGACGTTATTCTATTCATAAATCTTGTTAGTGGTAACATCTCTGAACAAAGCCAAACAATGGCGACCCATGCGTGTAATCAAAACATCAATAAAATCTCGCCTACTGGGTGACAAGTTATTTTATTGAAAGTAAATCCATGATAATTAATTTCCTTATCGCGTACGCTTCAGCCGACATTCTTGACAAGAGGAAATCTCAAGACGCTATTTTCATTTAGTACGGTGTAGATGTGATCACTTATTTTTAACATCCTCGTTAGATGCGAAATAACCTATTGTAAAAGTTAAAAATATGATGAATTTTAATTCGTTTATTATACAATATTTATCACGACAGATTGAAGTTAAAGACCGACATTTTCTAACGGACATATATATCTTTCTCAGCTTTTTACATTTTTAAACGCATATGTATAAAGTATAGGATAATAATTCATAATACATAATTTGAATTATAACTTTAGCTTATTTTCTTTAATTTAATGATGCATTGAATGGTTTGAAATACAGTGATACTGGAGATTGAGGAAGATTTTTGAAAACTTACTTTGCTGTTTGTCTTTGCAGGTAGAGGAAGCGGAAGCTGACATGTGAACGACAAAGGAAGTGTAGGACGTTTGTCCTCCAGATCCCCGTTTAATTTCACAGAAGGAGGCGACAAGAAAAATGGAGGACCCATTCCAGAGCAAACATGGTTATCTGCCTTCGTTGTATAGACAAGCCACGCAACAGCTTCCTAGCTCAAAGCTCAGGGATGAGATTGATTCAACCATGGTTAAAGTTCAAGAGGAATACCAAGCTCCACCGGCCTCCACAAAAGATGCTTTTTCAGCATGTTTCAAACATATCATCCCCCACATAAAGAACAACCAGTTTGGCTTAGAACTGAAGGATATGCCGATATACGCGGGTGATATTTCTGCGTGGAAGCCTTATAAACCTGAATGTCCGTGTTACTTATTGACAATGAAGGTGGGTAAAATCACAGGGAAGGAACTTGAACCGGGATATGTTGTGTTTCCAATGCCAAAAATGACGCCAAAGAGCATTAAAGTGTATAACTTGGATGTCAGGTCCGAGGATAAACAACACTTATGCCCGAAGAAAATGTATCTTGCCTTATTTCAAGTGTTGGAAACCGGACTTGATAAACTGAGAACAATAGTAGAGAAGGAGAAAATGCGGAGTAGACTTAGTCGACGGTCTGATGCTACCATTAGACCTGACGCTAGCCCAACACGTCGGACTGAATCCAAACGTAGTCGTAAAAAGTCTGACGCCAGTGCGGCGTACAAGTCTTCAGACGACGACCCGGATAACCAAAGGAAAGAGATTCCAAGTCGAAGTAGTGTTCGCACGAATATCAGTCGTCAGAAATCAGAACGATCTGCCAGTCGGCTGAGTAACATGACCAATCAAACTGCCACAACTACAACAATTGATGCCCCACCGAACGGAAATGCCAATGGTGCGTCAAGCGATCCAACTAAGGGTATTCTCCCTCAGCTGACAAGCGAAAGCATCCATCGAGCTGAAAACATGCGCACCAGAAAGCGATCTGATGCTAGTTTTGTTTCCGACAAGAGCCGCCCAATGTCGGATTTGACTTTGTTGCAAGTGCCTTTTTCACTGGAATCGCGTTCTAGTCGGCGAACATCGACGACATCTGAACTCCGTCGGCCTCCGTCAGAGGTAACTGTGATTCTTGTGCCACAGCCAACTGAGGAGAAGAAGCCGGAACCAGCAGCCAAACCGCCAATAGACAAACCGAAAAGACAGCCAAAACCTCTGGAAATAATAGAAGTTCCTGATATCAGTTTAATCGAGGAAGAAGATAATCGGTTTTTACTTATGACTATGAAGAACGGAAATGAAATCGAACTCATACCCACCATCACTGCCTCAAATGGAGGGGGTCCGTTTTTTGTGGCAAAACCACACGAGAATGACGAAAATGGCAATTCAGACATTCGGTGGAGAATTAGTTTCGCGCCAAATGAAGAAGTTATTCTTAAAGCTATCACTTCCGGTGATAAAAACCAGCGATTGATGGCAGCGAAACTTGTTTCCAACATGTGCCAAAAGGAGTGGAAACTTCGCTCTATCACCCCCTATCATATAAAAACTGTCCTGTTACACGATATCGACTTTCAGGTTGACAATACCCCGCGGTGGCAGCGCTTTTCTATCGACGAATGCGTGCGCAACATTCTCCTCAGACTTCTAAGCTTCATTCGGAGCAAAAATCTGCCACACTTTTTCGAGAACGAGTTCAATCTGTGGGGCCACATATCGCCTCAACAGTTTTCTATCATGAAAAATGCATTAGAAAGGATAATGAGAGACGAAAGAGAGATTATCCGAGTTCTAAAGAGAATGAGGATACCTCCTACTATTTATTCATAAAGTGCCAACATTTCAGAAAGATTGTAACTCGATAGGAACTTATTGGCTTTTGTTACAGTGTCGAGCAAGGCGTGTGTTGAAAGGAAGGTAACAATTGACTGCTATATATAGAGCTACGTCATTATGATATTCCAGAGTTAGTTACCTTCGTTTTACACAGTAATGACGGGTTGAAACGAAGGGAAGTAACTCCGTCAGTACTGACGGAGTGAAACGAAGGGAAATAACTCTGGTAGTTCAAAATGAGCTACATGAGACACATGTGATTTTTTTCTTATTACAAATATGGAAACAAACCAGTCAAAGCCAATGAAGCATCAACAGGTATAAAGAATGCTGCAATATAATTTATTTTGATTATCAAGTGTACTAAACTATACTATATGATAGACTATTTAAGTTAATGTCAAAAGAGACCTCAAAAACGAATGTTGTAAGGGAGATAACTCGCCCACACTTACGTATGGTAAAAGTCAAATAGTCGTGTTAATGGTTACATGTTTAATGTACTGTCGAGCGGAAAGTTTTGTTGAAATAAGTAGAGGTGTATATATTTCTAAATAATTCAACATATTGGGTACGGTTGTATTTACCTTCTAATCACTTTGCGTACTTTTTATTTTGTGTGAATAAGTAACACACTTCAGTCATTTGTAATAATCCGTGGGTTATGGGAGCATATAAATGTGTTTTATAATTGATTAAAAGTGTTATGAGAAATGTCTTGTACTGTATAATGAACGATACTGCAGTGTATCAAATGTATTATGTTACCATCTCTTTCGACTTAATTATGAAATTGAAAAGTCATTTTTGTTAAAGTATTTTGTTACATAAAATAATGAAGAAACAATATGAATCTGCTGTCAACGCCATGCGTAAGATTTTGGTACGTCAGTGTTCCATTGTTTAATATTCTATTTCTTAGTATGTAATGGGTTATATAGGATAAAAAGCACTGACATATAAGTAAATCCACTAATTCGAAATTAAGACCTAGTACTCCATATGTGTGCTCTTTGGTGCCTCAACATCCAAGCACAGCTGTGGCCAAATTTTCCATAAGATTTGTATTTTCTATTTTTGTGTACAAATATTTTTAATACAGCCTTCCTAATTCTTTGATCAATAATAAATGATTTGAAGAAAAAAAACAAGAAAAATATTAATCTTTCAAGGGCAATATAATACATTGGATTATCTGTGCATGTACAACATCGAAATTATTAGGGTTTTTTTATTTCATTCAAGGATTAAAAGAAAATATTGAGTATTGTAAAATTGTTAAAAGTTTATCTGTGGCATATTAATTATATATTATTTATTCCAAACACATCATATGGAACAACAGGTGTGGTAATTAGTCATTGTGATAGCTGTCTCAGAATGAATAATTCCGTCTTTGCATATTACAGAGTTAGCTCCCTTGCGGGTAGGTATCGATTGTTACGTCATTGTTTTGTGAGCGTAATTCACGTCGTTTTCATGGAAAGGTGTGACGTAATGCTCGCAAACACATGACGTCATAATCAATACCTATCCACAAGGGCAGATAACTCTGTGATATGCAAATACAGAATACGATCCATTACATTAGTATCACGTGGTATTGATGATTTTAAAATTTACTACATTGTAGTAGTAATAAAACGTTTTTCGTATACTGATTGCTGTCAGTATATAAATTCAATGAGACGTAAATAAACATGTGAGTTGACAAAATTTTGATATATTGATCCAATTGCACTGCAAAAAAGGGAACATTTATGTATATGTAACGTAACATTTAACTGCTCAAATGCCATTTAAAGTAATTTAATCATAATGATTATCAATATAAAAAACGAAATCAAGATTTACATAATAAATGTACAGAACAAGAAACTTCAAATTACTGCATAATATACATGTATAATAATATAAAAATGTTTTTATTTACAATATGGATTTCTCGGCCGTGAACATGGATATTATGTATATATAATAATATGTACAAAAAGATAAATTATTAATTATATAACAAGTAATAAAGTTTCTGTTGGTTTATTACAATGTTTGTTATGTATATTTTTTTATAATCATCCTTCATGTGCTCTGTTAACCAACTGATATTCGCGTGTTATTCTTGGCGTATTTCACGAGGAAATAAAAATCGCGAAATTGATTCGCCGTGAAAATTTGCAAGTATAGAACGCGTGATTCAATCACAGATATACAGATCGTAGTCATGGAAACGTAAATAACAGTTGGTTTACAGTATCTTTGTATTTTTATTTGTTTACATTGTACAATACTACTTCCCAAACACAAATCCACTCTCAGGTGAGATTATGATACTTCCACAATTAAGTTGGTTTCGTTGTCGCTGCTTTCATCTATATTTGGTTTCAGAAACATACACTGTATATTTACTTCCAACAAATGTATGATCTTCTTTACATTCTCATTATATGTTTTATGTTACCTTTATCTGTGATTCTTAAGAGACAAAATATATATTGAACTGTGCCATATCGATGAGGAAATCGGAACTAAAAACACATGCTATGATACAAAGAATTTGTCGTATGTCTCCATTTACACTGTCATATGATTCCACTAGAAAGTCATGTTGAATGTTTACATACCTCTCCTCTGAATAATAAATACCATTTTTTACAATTGTCAAACACAGAAATGTATGATGGCATATGCCTGCCAACGCTGGCGTTTTGGGAGGGAATATGCCATCTTTGTTATGTCATATTTTTAAGAGCTATAAAAGTAACTTTCTGTCAAACTAGAGAAAAATCTTATAGAAAACTTCTCAAACAGAAACTACAGATAGGTACATATAATTTACACAGTAGTACATCAGAAGCTGTTAAATCACATCACTGGTAGTTTTTGTATACTGTAAACCACATTATTTATAGCGTATGAAATATTTCACGTTAGTTATATTTGTGCATTCATATATACATTTTTTTACAATACATTTTATACAATTGAAACATTTGACATATCGCGAATATTTGTAACTCGCGACAATAAAATGGGTTATAGAAGTAAAACCTAAAATATATCAAAGTAAAAAAATTACAATTAAAACATGCATATGGATACAAATGAAGTAAATTTAACAAAATATAAATAAGAAAAACATACTAAAAGGAATAGGAAACACACCGTATGTTCTGCATTGGAGTTGTTTCCCTTTCCTAGAATAATATATACTTACTGTATTATCAAAAAATTATATTTTAAAAATACATTTAAGTCGGATTCCTATATTTATGCTCTCATTAGCATAAGATAATATAGATTTGTTTTTATTTAGAAAAGAACAATAGCACATTCAACTGGTTAGGGCTAACATTGGAAAGTTTGTTACAATAACGTAATTATTTCGATAATATCACTTTCTCTACGAAAACCAATTTCTTGTATTCCATGTACAGTAATGATATGATGTTGATGGACAGCAATGCTATGTCACTTTAATGTCATTCATCTGTCATCACACTATTACCTCTGGTAGAATAATAGAATTAGGGATATGTTTACTTTACTCGTGTGAAAAATTTGGATTCGTCAACAAGAGTGATGACGGCCAAATTCTTCACTAGGGTTGAGATACACATCTCCTGATAGTCTGCAAGCACGAACTCAAGGAGGAGGGTGAGGGTGACACATGCATCAGTGACAATTCGGTATCCTCCATTTGTAATCGCACACTCCCCTCTCCTGTACCCAGCCCGTCCCATATGGACACTGGAGCTCCACAGGTATGGTCCATACACAGGTAAAAAACTTGGTACAGTCCGTGGGGTGGGGATACACTGCCCCGGACGACTGACACACGGGGCGCATGTCCTTTAGTTTATCTGTGACCCAAACAAGGAGTAAAACATTACATAAGTTATCATTTCGAGCATTGAAACTAATCAAGATAGTATTAATTTAGCGAGAAAGTACTACAATTCCTTTGTTATACAACTATAGATATCTTCGATTGCGATTATTCCTGATTTTAAAAGAACGCATGTCGTTAAAAAATATCGACACGAAAAGATATCTACCACGGACGAAGCATATGTTTCTACATCGTGAAAACAAATTTCAATGACAAAGTATTAGACAAGAGCGTACGAAATCAAGTCTCCGCGAAAATAAGTTGGTTTGCAGTATGTAATTACATTTATCTTATAATTCATATACTGGCATACCCTTATCATTTACACCCTGATCAGATATCACCAAACTGTTACTTTCGATAAACTGAAGTCTTGGCTCTAAAACTTCCCAGCATTTCCAACGAATATGCTCCCAAGGATATTCAGTACGACACTTTCCTTGAGACACTAAAATTCATACTGAATACCCTTGGCTAGCAAAGTTGATTTTACACTTACCAATGCAAATAGCCTCCATACAATTCCGATGTGAAAATTCCAGCGCAGAACAGTCCGCCTTTCCACAGGACCGAACTCTCTGTAGAGACTGGAGGCCCGACCCACAGGACCGGGAACACGCCCCAATCTCCATCCAGGGGCTCCATGACGTACAGTTACTGTCACATGTTTCTAAACAATACATCAAAGATATTAGTAGATTTTGCTATATAGTCAATACAATCACTGTATGCTTAGCGAAATTATTTGAACACATGTACCATCTAAATTAAATTTAACTCCGCATTCAAATACAAACAGCAAATTGTGAAATAAAAAACCCTTCGAGTCTTATGAATTCATTTATTTTTAGACAGCTTCGGTATAAATACCCATATATGCTACATAAATAACACATTTGACATATTATGACATCAGATGCGTTTACTTGTGGTATTAATATTTCAGCTATTACAGCAGAAATCTGTGGAAATAATAGTCTCTAGTTTGAAATCAGTAATACATTTTACTTTATATACATATGACAGCATCATTATCAAGAGCAGTGATTATTCTTGTTTATTATAAAGCCTTATATTTTCAATAATTATGATATTATAGACTGTAATTAAATATTGAGTATTTAACCCTACCTGGACATGTCCCCATATTACAAGGCTCGGTAAGGCTCTCATACATCCCACAATCTCTGTTCAGAAACCGACACGTGCGAACTCTGGTGCGCGTGATGACGCCATTGTCACACGTGCTGGAGCAGACCAGGCCCATCCACTGACCCCATTGGCTACATAATCGGTCACATGTTGCTAGATGATTAAAACGGGATACTCTTGATAAATAGGTAGCTTGCAACGTGGAAAGTTTGCTGATTGTGACCAGTTTTTTCAGTGCAAAATTACATCATGTAAAGAAACTCAACTAGACAATTAAACTTGTTTAAACAGTTCTACAATTTTGAAAAAGGCGAGCATGTAGTATTCTTAAAAGGTTATTAGATTTGATCTGCGATCTATTTCAAAGATATCTTTCATACTACATGTAATTTATTTTATAACTACCTGGGCATGTTCTTTCGTGACAAGTTGTAGACTCTTGTTCTGTATGATGACAATCTGTAATTTTCGCAGGACAGTTCCGGAACCGCTTTTTGACAGCATTTCCGGTGTCACACGTAGTAGAACAATGACCTATTTTCCAATCACCCCATTGGCTGCAGTTGCCGTCACATGTATCTATAAGATAAACTAACTGTGTTAGCATAAACCTACAGCTATGGTTATACAATGCGATTACAGGGAATAAGAGGGCGATCAAAGAGGATTTCAAATAATTACAAGGTAAAAGGGAACATAAAGGTGAGGCGATTATTTGATATATTAATCTAAATCAAGGGATGAAATATATGAACAACATATTAGGAATTAATACATCCATGTTTCATCGATTTTTTTATCTATCAAAAAGATGATTTTAACAGCAGATGAGTCGATGCCCTAGGGAATCATAGCAAACCGAGTCATTCACCATATTAGTATAGATGTAATAAGGTAGTTTACCCTGACAGGTCTTTAGATAACAAGGAGATTCTACTTCTTGTCTTTGACGACAATCTCCGACAGCTTCCGGACACCTTCGGATCCTTGTCCGAATCACTACCCCTACATTACATTCTGTAGAACATTTTCCTTCCTGCCATTCCTCCCACGGACTGCATTGCGAGTCACAGGTGCCTAAACAACAAACAAATATCATGATCAGTTTCAAGGGTATAAAAAGTTACAATGTAATTGTGCGACAACGAGGCTCACATACACAATTGTCTACTACACCAAACACACTAAACTTCAGGTTAGGTCAATTATTGGATGTGTTGCGGCGTGTATATGCCTGTATTGTTTTAGGAAGCTGCAATGTTTTTTTTTGGTTTTTTTTTTTGTAATACTGGTAGTTGGACGCTTGAAGAGAAGAGATTAGATCCAAAATTTAGTCACTTTTTACGAACATTCAGTGGGAGAAGCAGGCAACAGGCAGCAGAAATAAATTTAACGTCAAACCTACAGGACAGAAGTTGTAGCTGACATATAGAATAATAATACAAAGGAAAGAATATAAACTCGGGATCACAACTAAAAACCTTTTTTTTTCTCGTTAATAATGCATCCATGTTTTAATACTTTACTGATAACAATTATGATGATTGAACTATGATGATTGAACCACACCGTGGTCAACATTTATTACTTGTGAACAAAAAATATGTACAGATATTAATTTGTTGTGGTATCCGGAAAAAAGTTACCTGCACATGTCTTGTTCCTGCACTGAACTGATGTCGTATCGGTTGTGAGACAATCCTCATTGTCACATGTCCTTGTCCGCGTGCTAGTCACCGCTCCATCATCACAAGAAACAGAGCAGGTGCTATTCTTCCATTCACCCCAACTACTACAAGCCTCTTCGCAAGATGCTACCATAAACAAATTCAAAGCACAGAATGTATTGTGTGTCGTAACACAAGTAAAGCACTAAGAGCTAATCAAACTCGGTTTAAAGGCTTTTTATTTGAGAAGATTTATCCACAACCGACCATTTTAAATAACCATACAACTAGGTGGATCTAAATGTCTACCTCCTCTTAACGAGGTAGTTATATAATAAATTACACGAAAAGAAATGACAACAAGCTCGCTTGCAAGTCTGTCTTGTGATATCACTAATCCATAATAGAATATAATAATAGTATACATCAATTCTAAAAAACGCCATGTTTGCAAGTACAATGTGCTTAGACAGAAGACTACAACAGTGCGAGGGACCTTAGGAAGGCAGTTCTTACTTTCATCTAACAACACTATTTCTACTTCACACATTCAACATTTAAAGAATGAAAATTAGAAGAAAAAAAAGACAAAATTAAAAACGTCAACGAACGAAATATCGAGAATAGAACAGTAAACAAAATGTCCACGGCTTGCGGTTGACAATTTTCAAACAATTGTTTTACGGCTTGAATAGGGTAGGTATTTTTTAGACGTTGAAAAGATCATTACTTACATTTACACGAATGAACATTACAACTTTCCTCCATGACGTTTTCGCTTACACAGTCTGGGAACGTGCAGTTCCTGACACTGGTGTACTCTCGTGTGCCACCTCCACAAGTCGTGGAACAAGACGAGACGGTGGCGTTTCCCCAGGAGGAACAGGTTCTCTCACACGTAGCTGGAACAAAACATCAAAATATGTTTGGATCTAATTCATGATGTTACGAGGAATTTGTTATGATAATGCCAATTTTATATTGAAATTAAATAGATATGTTGTGTTATATTAGAATAAAAGTGTTACCATATATATTTGGTGACTTTGTCCAGTCAAGTATTTCTTTGTCTATTTTTTGTGACATGACTGCGGATACATAAAGGAAATTACAAAAAACGTATGTTATTAACTCTATCTGCATGTTACATTGCCGTGACCAGGGTTTAGGATAACTGTTATTACTCACATCACTTGCGACAGAAAAACGCTTAATAAAAAGTGTCACCTTTTAACATTTTAGACTTGTATTTATGCTTGCATATCCAATGTCTGATATAATTATTAGCCATGGAATTGCTTTATAATAGTCTGTTATATGTATAAGTTTGTTAAATACAACTGAGATTCTTATAATTTTAGTAAAAATTAGTAAAAATTATTAACAAGAATTCCCTGAATAAGTTGGGTTTTTTTTTTTTTTTTTTTGCATAAAAAAATCACGAAATATGACAACAAATAGCATACAATCACAGTGCGGCAATACTGTGATTTCGAGATCCCAAAACAACGCGGGTGAAGTACGATTTACCGTCGATTGATGCAACCTTCCGGTGGTTGTTACGTCATTATCACATAAAGACGGGGATAATCAACGGTAAATTGTATTTTGCCCTTTCGGGATCTTGAAACCCTCGTTTTGAAACTCTACATCATTAAAATGTTTTAAAAATGCGCATTTTTAAAATAGGAAAGTATGCATCGATTGAATTAAGTGCAATCATTATGATGGGAAAAAAAAAAAAAAAAAAAAAAAAAAAACAAGAATTCCCTGAACAAGACTTAACTCTAGTGGATGAAAGAAATATCTCATGCAACAAACATGATTTTATTTTTTCAATACTTTTGACAACTGCAGAAAATTGACTTACCATAGTTCTACTTTTGAAAGTTCGATGTACATTACAAATATTGAATGTTAAGAGGAATTGTTATATAAAATGAATTCATAATTAAGCAGATTTAATAATTGAGTTTGTGTATCTACAACCTGCGGCACATTTCACACATGCTTATCAAAGTATAGATATTTGTAAGTACGAGGGGTGTTCCAATATTATTGTTACTTTGGTGATTTCTCTTTGATAGAAGTAATTCTGATCATTTTACTTTGCCCTGTCCCTCGAAGTACTCCCCCTCTGCATTTATGCATGGTTTCAACCGATCGATCCACTTTTGGAGACAGTTTTCGTACTCTTGAATTGGTATACTCATAAGACACTGGTAAATGGCAGAGCCAAGGGCATTTCTTGATTTATATTTTGTTCCAGACAGGTGAAATTTTAGTTTGGGGAACAAGAAAAAGTCACAGGGGGCCAAGTCTGGTGAATATGCAGGGTGGGGGAGGACAGTGACCTTTTCTGCCTTCAAAAACTCCGTTACAATGCGCGCCTTGTGTGCTGGCGCATTATCATGTAAGAGCCTGAGGTACTTCAAGACTTTCTTAAGTTTTCGAAGTACAACGTCTCTTTAATACTTCGCTGTGACAGTTTTGCCTTTTGGAACAGGGATTTGAATGATTGGACCCTTGTTATCAAAGAATATGACATACAAAACCTTCCTCACGGTGCGTATTCTTTTAGCAATGCTAGGGCGCCTGGCGTTTTTGTTTGCCCAGATTCGATTAGAGCATTTTCTTTTGGGTTCGAAAAAATACACCCATGTTTCATCACCTGTGACCAAATTATCAAAAGCCGTACGTATTCCCACAGAAAATCAATGTTAGTATTTCGCTCTACTCTTCACAAATTTACAAACATTTGTATTAGTGTTATATTGTGAAAAACAATGTCAAAGGATAAATGAATAGGTTTTCTAAAAATTGGAAATCAATTGTTAACCATAGTCAATATACAAGGAGATGAATATATTTTCCAACTTCGTGCGCTTTAATTGGGTCATTTAGATAAAAGAAATTAGGGAAATATTAAGTAATCAAAACGGTGTTGTTAATATCCAAGATGAAAATACTTGACGAACTAAAAATAATTTTTAATAAATCGATCTTCAGATATCTCATTCCGTATAAAAAACGAAGTATAACTGCATTACCATTCTCATGTATAAACACTTAGAATGTTAAGATATAAAAATACTCCGGAATTGTTCAACAAACATATATCGATAAACATCTTAAGAAGGCTAACGAGAAATAGAACACACAATATAATCAGCATAGTAGTAGTTTTCCTGGCCTGGGTTATCAATAATTTAATAAGAGACAAATATTTGAATAAAGAATGCTTCGAAGAATATGCTATCTACTGTGAAACAATCTATTTTCGTTGTGATTCATTTTCGCTATAAAATTTGCCAGCTAAATACGGATATTTGATTCTTCATCAAAAGGTTAGCTTATTACTTCAGAAATAAAAACTCAAATTCTAAAAGGTAAAAATCTGCAGACGGTATTACTTAAGCAAAATAGTTAGATATCGCTGATATTTGTTTCGGCTGTGAGAATCTTGTTAATTCTTGTTATTAAATATACAAGCTGGTCTTCTTTAAAAAACACACACCAATTTGTACATCGTATGCAATCGAACTATACTCACATAGACAGGTTTCCTTCTTGCATTTTTCTTCTTCCGATTGGTGATCAGCACATGACTGAAGTGGGCAAATTCTTGTTCTCGATCTTGTAAAAACACCTTCATCGCATGTCACTGAACAAGAATCGTTCCGCCACGAGGTCCAAGGCAAGCAAATCTGATCACAACCTATTTTGAGTGAGACCAATCATATGTTGAAATTGCTTTTCATAATATGTGACGCAGAAGAAACAATTTTCCATGACTTATTGGCTATGATTTTGGAGCATTAATCATACCAAAGAGGCTTGGATTATGAAGTTTTGCATAAAAATTCTGAACTTGTGCTTTGGGTTCAAATAAGCTTGCGTATTAGGCGCATGACATATATATATGCATTTCATACTATTATTTATACTTACATATCCCATAGTTACATGGTGATGTACTGATTTCTATGGTAGCCGACGTACAATTTTGACCAATGGCAAGGGATCTACATGCCCGTTTCCGGTTTCTGATTTGTACTCCTTGACCGCACGTGGTGGAACAAAGACCATAGCTTGACCAAGATGACCAGAGATCGCAAGAACATTCTGTAGAAAAAAACACCACCATAACAGATATTTATAATTAGAAATAACTAAAAATGATCACAGTATCTTGGTTAGATCAATCGATTGAAAATATTTTTGTTAATATCACGCAAATACCCATGGTATCATACCAATACAAAAATATCCAAAATAAAGGAAATTGATGTATTGTAATGGACATAAATTTGCTGGGACATCAGATAAGTTGTGAAATTTTGAAAGGAAATTCTTTTAGCTATTAGTGGTATAATCAATACAAATAAGTGTGGGAAACTGATGTATGGTAAATAAATGGTATCCGTTCTAGCAGTGTTGTGGTAATTAGTAGAAATGGATCGATTTATGAAATTTGAGAACTTAAAAAGAGTTTTCGGTACATCAATGAGTATATCAGAGTTTGTTGACTGAAACAATGATTACATATATATTCCAATCAAGTTTTTAACACAAATAAGGATTTAAAACCATATTTATATGAGGAATGAATTCACATATCAACAAATTTAAATCAGGAGTAATTATTATCATTATTATTTTACAATCTAGTTAAGGATTGAAGTCTCTTTCTGGTGGGCCTGTCGAAGGATAAAGTTAAGTAGGGTATCGATATTTCGAAGCGGTCCATGAAACAGATATCGATACCCTACTCAACTTTATCCATGAGAAATAAAGTTGAGTAGCCTTTGATTGAAATCAACGGGGTTTATACTATCAATTCACCACTGACTGTAAATGATATTGTATGAAGGAATCTATGTTTGATCGATTGTATGAAAGTGTACATGTATCAAGATACTCGATGGCTTAGATGTTTACTTTTCAGAAAGTACAGCGTTTACAATCTCTACAAGCTTTACAGACATTCAATATTTCAAGCTTCAAAACTGTACAAGATAGACATTTTTAAAGTCTAAAGTAATCATCCTCTGAACTGAAATATCACAAAAAGTAACAGTGATGCTTACGTGAACAAGGTTTAACATTACACGCTAGCAGTTCCTGATGTCGTTCTGGGCATCCCTGGTTCCCTTGGCACTTCCGGTACCGTGTCCTTGGTAACGAACCTCCTCCACAATACACAGAGCACGTGCCATTGGTCCATTCGCTCCATGCACCACATACTACGTCACATCCTGTGAAGGTATTGTTGAAATATATATAAGAAAACAAGAATATCACTGAAATGGGTGTGTCGCCTGCACAGCAGTTTAAAACATCACAAAAAATAGTTAGGCCGCCGAGACCGCCGAGGCCGACATAGTGTGTCGCCCTTTGAGTTGCAGGTGGACACAAAAACATAGAGAATGGGAATGATGAACCCGAATATCATTCTTTCCTGCGCTTTTGCAAAAGCAAATCGTCTTAAAAAGATATAAAACGCGAAATAAATTCAACGCAAAAATAAGCAGGTTTACATTAAGTAGTTCCACAAGATACGATGTAAGCACCATAATTTCCTGCGGACTACCCGCACCGGAAGCAAAATCATACGCATTCTATGATTTTGTAAAGTAAATTCCATATAACCCGTACTGACAGATTGCCCGCGAATTATACGACGGTGTACGTAATCCTGGAAAGTACTGTACATATGTAGTAAATACATGTATATACAAATGATAGTACTCGAGTCTATATAATAAAAAAATATATATATATAGCTCACGAGAAAATACTTTAGAATTATAAGAGGGTTAATTGAGCTGTTTTCTGTGTATTTGATACAATTTCCACATATAGCCCGCATTGGCATACAGCCCACATTGGCATGAAATTACGGTAAGTTTACGTCCAAATGTCATGTTGAAATAGATAAAGGAAAGAATAACAATAAGGACATTTAAATAATTAACATAACCTACCACAGTCCTGTGTGTTACAATGGCGATATTGTGTCCGGTTCCTGGTACAGGCCATTTCTCCCTGTGACGTCATCACCACAGTTTTGTTACAGTGACGTGTTCGACTTCGTCCCTGCTTTCCACCACCACAGTGCTTTGAGCATGCGCTAAAGTCGGACCAGGCATCCCAGTCAGAGCATTCACATTCCGGTGAACTGAAAAATCAATAAATAATGATCATATTTTTTTTATATTTCTATCGTTTAAAAATACGGAAAAAGAATTTAAGAAAATAACAAATTATTAATATCATACGGTTGAACGAGCGCGAACATTTACTGTAAGTCTTCTTATTTTCATGCTGATTTAATGTCGCGTCTAAACACATGTGGTTCCAATGGACTTTTGCATTTTCACGGTGACTAATTTTCAGTCTAGATTAAACGTGCCATTCTTGACATTTACGCCAAATACATTTGCAACAGGAACTGATAGATATGACTCTACATACAGTGGATGTCTGCAGTAACTTTGCATTGAACTGATTTCCTGAATATGATTTTGAGAATATATGGCTTCTTTTTCATTGTTCTGAGGTGCAGGGTCAGGCCTAATACACTGTTGAAGGTTCATTTGCAAAATGTATGGTGACAAGTTAATTCTTTAGTGTTAGATTGTAAATTTACATCTAAACACTTATTTCACTCACATGGGAAATGCGATTTCGCTGATATATCTGAAAATTTTATATGACACAATTTCTTGTTATACTAAGAGGATATTTTCACAGGAATGATATTTTCGCGATTTCGCAACAAATCGTTATGATCGCGAAAATTTGATCCGCGAAATATTGAGAAATCATATACCCTTAAAACCATATCGCGAATTTTTAAAACCGCGTATTTTTCCCGTGTTTAGTAAATCGAACAACGTTTGACCCATGTACACGGTTTACATAATATTCCCATGTACGTTACTTAACCAAATGTATGAATTATGTGGTTATAATTTTTACCTAAATCATTGGAAAACAGAATAAATGAATATTAACAGCTGTTAATCAGCCCAAGTATCGTTAGCGCTTTGTAGCTGACCTATAAATCACAAATTAGGCCAATGTTTATTGAATATTTCATCTTAACGCAAAACAAAGTAACATTAAAAATCGTTAACGTCCTCGTTATTGATTAAATTACTGTTTATAGCGGTATGACTTCAATATTTTTGTGGAAACAAATCTTTATGGAGACCTCTAAATATCAGGGATAGTACGATTAGTAGAAAGCTATTGTAAGATATTAAATCAAAATCAATTAAATTACTCTAATGGTCACTACATATAGTGTATCAAAACTATTGTCTAGGTATAGTAGACATTCATGTGGATTTTCAATAATTTCAATAATTACATACGTGTAGGTTCAACCTAAGCATCCCTTTGAAGTTATTGATTTGTCTTAAAGACGGAACAGTACACAAGGTTCAAATAGAAGACATGTAATTATTTTTATCATACTTCGGTGCGATACTTCACGTCGCTTCAAGTGTTTCTGTTACGATGAAATGAAAGAGCGTAATACGCATGTGACTGTGATGTACCAAACCCATTATAGACTGGATGAGAGGGCACTATTGCCCCATAGTATTATCTCAAGATAGAATAATTCTGTTACATCCCTCGACAATAATATGCGGCAATAGTGACCCCTCAACCAGGCCATAATAGATATTACATGTAATCAGCTAATTCTGCATCTGATTGTCTCTAGGATTGACATTTGGAATCTTTGGCTTTCACATATATATTGGATGGAAGGGATGTTAAGCTAGGAGATGGATAAAAGAATCATGTATTAAGAAATCGATTTCATGAAAATCCATACTGTTATTTATAACTAAAGATATTTTTCAAAGCATTTTGTATTTGATCATGTTTTCTACAATAACAGGATTATATTAATCAGGCGGAGGTTTTTTTCTCTCTACTGGATAGGTCTGCTACTAATTATGACATGTCGATGAATGCGTGTGTTTGATCTTGTACTGGATTCAATTGGCATCTCCTCGTAGCATTAGCGTTCATCATACTGCTGAAAGACAACAGAATTTGTTATCTAATCCTATCAGCTTTATAAAGATCTAATTAAAATTACATTATCGAAGTCGCTCTTTTTATATTATCTACTACTCAACGTATATGCGTATTACAATATTGAAAAATGATAAACCTTTCTTTCAGTTCTAATCCGTTCATTGTTTTTGTAAAATATCTAATCAGTGCTAAAATGCACTCATGCATACAAATGCGACTTGGCATTTGCTTTTGTAGAAGCATACAAAAGATCTATCGCGCATTTACATCTGGGTCATCGGGGATAAACCTACCTATATTATTAGGCTTTAAAAAAAATTAGGCAAAACAAATAACAAAAAAAAAAAAATATATATATATATAGGCAGGTTTAGCCAAATCTGTCCTACGATTTCTCATTTTTAAGAGGTTCCGCGAGCTTAATATATATTAGGCAAAAAATATAAATAAATAAATAAAAAAGCCTAATAATATAGGCATTTTTAGTAGAATAATTATTTGTATAATTTACATAACTTGTTTCAAAATCGACGTAAAGAAGTTAGAATAGGAAACAATAGACAGAGTGGGTAAACATTTAAACATATAATTATTATTCCTAATTAAACCTACAAGTATATCGGAAAGTAGCTTCAAATTATATATATAGTGGTTGCGCGCAATGCCATCTGCTGCATACTGACGAAAAAGATATTGATGATCAAAACAGTGTCTTTATGAAAGATAATGTTCGGAATTTTCACAAACCTTTATTTTCTGTAACATAAAGGCTTGTTATATCAGATGGAATACATACCTGTGGATATTCGTATCATCATCAATGTCATCGTTCTCTTCCGCTCTCGTATATCCAGCATTGATACAAAGAACAAGCATCCAAATCCACACTTTTTTCATCACAACGCATCAGCAAACGTAACAATACTCCGATAACACGTGCAATTTCGAAATATCATGACTTGACCATTTCACATTAAACGGAAAATGTCATCATTCATTTGATGATATGAAGACAATGTTAAACAAATGGTTTTCGGATGTCTGACTTTGGTGTTATCTCAGATCTTTTCAGTAGGTCAAATATACGGGTCACTGACTCCAGAGGGCATTTCAGATCTAGGTGATAATTGCAATTCAGTTATGTATGGTAATGATAGAAAAATCAGCCATCCATGAAATGTTCATTCCATGTTAAATTATTTTGCTGCAAGCAAGCAAGAATACGTAAATATTATACATGCTGTCAAGAAACAAGTGCTGCTATCGTGGTTAAGACTGCAAAGGACATTAACATACGCAGCATGTTATAATTCTTTTTTGTCACTTATTCATTTCGCTGTAAAGTGCTTTGAAAATTTGTATTAATTTTTATTCGTATAATGTATTCATAGTTATAGGTTGGTTTCTGAGTTAAACATTCAAGGGTACTTGTATTTTGTTTTCTGGACTCAGTTTGAAATGGCATTACTTTGTAGAAGTGCGAATTCACTATATCTGACATATATGTAGATACAATGTTATCACTCTTTTAATCACAGACACACGCATTCTTTATATATTCTGTATTTACATATAACACAGCTCTCTACCTATTGCAGGAAAGAATTGATTGTGACGACGTGTGTTTGCGGGTGTAACGTCAGACTTTTAAGAGAAAACGACGTGAATTTCGCTCCCATAATGACATCACAATGGACACCTATCCGCAAGGGAGCTAACTTTTTAATATGCAAAGACTGAATAGATCTAGGTTATTTTCTTTTTACAAAATATACCTTGACAGCTGTTTAGACAGTAAGACAATCATTAGTATACCCGATACTGTCTTTGCATATTACAAAGTTAGCTCTCTTGCAGGTAGGTATCAATTGTTACGTCATTATTTTGTGAGCGCAATTCACGTCGTTTTCGCCGAAAAGTATGACGTTACACTCACAAACACATGACATCACAATCAATACCTACCCGCAAGGACAGATAACTCTGTAATATACAAACGCAGAATATGTTATTATTTCTTTCAAGTATGAGCCTGATGTTAACGTCTATCCAGCTTCTCACGTTAAAATGTCCAAAATGAAAGAATAAGTTGCACAAAATGATATACTGTATTTTGTAACACGTTATTATACAAATAATGTATTTATTTTGCCTGCCATGCCTTAAAATTGAATTATATATTTATGTATACACAATGTGTATAGAGTAATAAAATTGAATTAAACTGTTTAACACTGCAAGTGTGTGATAGAAATGAATGGTAAATTATATATTCGATATTAAAATCACAAACAGAATGCAGCCTTTCCGTTTGGGTGTTAAATAATGCGTGAGTTTATATTTGATCATTACATAGACATCCGCGGTACCTACTGATGTTACGGGCCCGCCACTGAACCATGAAGTCAATCTCCCGGAGCTAGACAAGCGATATACAATTTCGATAACGGTCATTTCTTGAGGCAATATATCTGTAATGTCTTTAGATAATCTGTCGTTATTGCATGTGTATGGTATAAAATGTATAATTGCATAGTCAGGAAACATTTATATAGCATGGAATCTAAAGGTGGGAGTTCACACATTCTATTGCACATAATCTATTTCAATATGCCTTAGTTCTCAATACATTTAGATGAAATTGAAATTGAAAACAAATCATGAACACTAAAATAGCTGACGCAATGTTCTTAAAATCACTTTTTTCCCAAAAGTTTTCTATTTATTTAACTACAAAGTTCTATATATATGGCTGACAAACAAACTATATATATATATATATATGCATCCTTCCCGTACAGTTTAGGTGCAATGGTATGGTTTGGGTAAGTGTATCTCCGGTCCGTAGACCACAGCTAGGATGGGCATTGTCACGTTTTGCTAGAACCATACCCCTGGGGAGCACATTTTAGATCGTATCTCAGCAGCATGCATATATTTAAACGGAGATTGATACATTTCACAGAAAAAACAACAGCCTTTGGGCTATTTAAACTCCCAAACGACTTTCGCGTCATATTCGGAATAACCAATCAGATTGGCTGTTATAACGGTGAAACACCAATCGTTTCATGTGATTCAAACAGGTCATGCCTCCAGCAGATTTGTATCTGAATATTTTACTGATGTTAACCAAATTATCAGTAGGGTTTTTCCTTTTGTACGACATGACCTGGTCTGTGTTAGACCTAGAGGTTTTCCTTGGATGTAAATCAGTATAAAAGCGTTTTTCGTATATTCATACTTTAGTGCAAATGAAAATGTGTATGAGGAAAATCAATAAGAATAAAGTTATGATAATAATGTACATTGTCATTGAGGTATCGATAACATAGTAGGTGTTTTTTCTCCGGGTATTTCGGTTTTCCTCCACCAACAAACCTTGCACGTCCTTACATGACCCTGGCTGTTAATAGGACGTTAAACTGATTAAAACCAAACAATGCAGGTATTATTGTTGCGAACCCATGAATTCCAAAAATGGATCGACGTTGCTCCCAGTAGATGATGTCACATGACTATTTAGGATTATCCTCTTATATTGTGGGTTGTAACAGAGCAATGTCTTTCTGGAGTAATTGTACAACTTTGTGCCACTTCCGGTAAAATGCTTAGTGCTTGTTCCGATATATAATCTTCAAGCTCTACCATGACGATGGAAAGGTTTTGTGATAATAACACAATGATAGTGTTTACTGTATTGTTGTTATGTGATGTTGTATTGTTGTTATGTGATATTGTATTGTTGTTATGTGATGTTGTATTGTTGTTATGTGATGTTGTATTGTTGTTATGTGATGTTGTATTGTTGTTATGTGATGTTGTATTGTTGTTATGTGATGTTGTATTGTTGTTATGTGATGTTGTATTGTTGTTATGTGATGTTGTATTGTTGTTATGTGATGTTGTATTGTTGTTATGTGATGTTGTATTGTTGTTATGTGATGTTGTATTGTTGTTATGTGATGTTGTATTGTTGTTATGTGATGTTGTATTGTTGTTATGTGATGTTGTATTGTTGTTATGTGATGTTGTATTTTTGTTATGTTGTATTGTGTATGTTGTTATTGTTGTTATGTGATGTTGTATTGTTGTTATGTGATGTTGTATTGTTGTTATGTGATGTTGTATTGTTGTTATGTGATGTTGTATTGTTTTGTGTATTGTTGTTATGTTGTTTGTTGTTTGTTGTGATTGTTTTATGTGTTTTATTGTTGTTTTTGTTTTTGTTATGTGATGTTGTATTGTTGTTATGTGATGTTGTATTGTTGTTTGTGATGTTGTATTGTTTTTGTGATGTTGTATTGTTGTTATGTGATGTTGTATTGTTGTTATGTGATGTTGTATTGTTGTTGTGTTATTTTTTGATGTTGTATTGTTGTTATGTGATGTTGTATTGTTGTTATTGTGATGTTGTATTGTTGTTATGTGATGTTGTTTTTTGTTATGTGATGTTGTATTGTTGTTATGTGATGTTGTATTGTTGTTATGTGATGTTGTATTTTTGTTATGTGATGTTGTATTGTTGTTATGTGTATGTTGTATTGTTTTTGTGATGTTGTATTGTTGTTTTGTGATTGTTTGTATTTTGTTATGTGATGTGTATTGTTGTTATGTGATGTTGTTTTTTTTTTTTTTTTTTTTTTTTTTTTTTTTTTTTTTTTTTTTTTTTTTTTTTTTTTTTTTTTTTTTTTTTTTTTTTTTTTTTTTTTTTTTTTTTTTTTTTTTTTTTTTTTTTTTTTTTTTTTTTTTTTTTTTTTTTTGTTTTTTTTTTTTTTTTTTTTTTTTTTTTTTTTTTTTTTTTTTTTTTTTTTTTTTTTTTTTTTTTTTTTTTTTTTTTTTTTTTTTTTTTTTTTTTTTTTTTTTTTTTTTTTTTTTTTTTTTTTTTTTTTTTTTTTTTTTTTTTTTTTTTTTTTTTTTTTTTTTTTTTTTTTTTTTTTTTTTTTTTTTTTTTTTTTTTTTTTTTTTTTTTTTTTTTTTTTTTTTTTTTTTTTTTTTTTTTTTTTTTTTTTTTTTTTTTTTTTTTTTTTTTTTTTTTTTTTTTTTTTTTTTTTTTTTTTTTTTTTTTTTTTTTTTTTTTTTTTTTTTTTTTTTTTTTTTTTTTTTTTTTTTTTTTTTTTTTTTTTTTTTTTTTTTTTTTTTTTTTTTTTTTTTTTTTTTTTTTTTTTTTTTTTTTTTTTTTTTTTTTTTTTTTTTTTTTTTTTTTTTTTTTTTTTTTTTTTTTTTTTTTTTTTTTTTTTTTTTTTTTTTTTTTTTTTTTTTTTTTTTTTTTTTTTTTTTTTTTTTTTTTTTTTTTTTTTTTTTTTTTTTTTTTTTTTTTTTTTTTTTTTTTTTTTTTTTTTTTTTTTTTTTTTTTTTTTTTTTTTTTTTTTTTTTTTTTTTTTTTTTTTTTTTTTTTTTTTTTTTTTTTTTTTTTTTTTTTTTTTTTTTTTTTTTTTTTTTTTTTTTTTTTTTTTTTTTTTTTTTTTTTTTTTTTTTTTTTTTTTTTTTTTTTTTTTTTTTTTTTTTTTTTTTTTTTTTTTTTTTTTTTTTTTTTTTTTTTTTTTTTTTTTTTTTTTTTTTTTTTTTTTTTTTTTTTTTTTTTTTTTTTTTTTTTTTTTTTTTTTTTTTTTTTTTTTTTTTTTTTTTTTTTTTTTTTTTTTTTTTTTTTTTTTTTTTTTTTTTTTTTTTTTTTTTTTTTTTTTTTTTTTTTTTTTTTTTTTTTTTTTTTTTTTTTTTTTTTTTTTTTTTTTTTTTTTTTTTTTTTTTTTTTTTTTTTTTTTTTTTTTTTTTTTTTTTTTTTTTTTTTTTTTTTTTTTTTTTTTTTTTTTTTTTTTTTTTTTTTTTTTTTTTTTTTTTTTTTTTTTTTTTTTTTTTTTTTTTTTTTTTTTTTTTTTTTTTTTTTTTTTTTTTTTTTTTTTTTTTTTTTTTTTTTTTTTTTTTTTTTTTTTTTTTTTTTTTTTTTTTTTTTTTTTTTTTTTTTTTTTTTTTTTTTTTTTTTTTTTTTTTTTTTTTTTTTTTTTTTTTTTTTTTTTTTTTTTTTTTTTTTTTTTTTTTTTTTTTTTTTTTTTTTTTTTTTTTTTTTTTTTTTTTTTTTTTTTTTTTTTTTTTTTTTTTTTTTTTTTTTTTTTTTTTTTTTTTTTTTTTTTTTTTTTTTTTTTTTTTTTTTTTTTTTTTTTTTTTTTTTTTTTTTTTTTTTTTTTTTTTTTTTTTTTTTTTTTTTTTTTTTTTTTTTTTTTTTTTTTTTTTTTTTTTTTTTTTTTTTTTTTTTTTTTTTTTTTTTTTTTTTTTTTTTTTTTTTTTTTTTTTTTTTTTTTTTTTTTTTTTTTTTTTTTTTTTTTTTTTTTTTTTTTTTTTTTTTTTTTTTTTTTTTTTTTTTTTTTTTTTTTTTTTTTTTTTTTTTTTTTTTTTTTTTTTTTTTTTTTTTTTTTTTTTTTTTTTTTTTTTTTTTTTTTTTTTTTTTTTTTTTTTTTTTTTTTTTTTTTTTTTTTTTTTTTTTTTTTTTTTTTTTTTTTTTTTTTTTTTTTTTTTTTTTTTTTTTTTTTTTTTTTTTTTTTTTTTTTTTTTTTTTTTTTTTTTTTTTTTTTTTTTTTTTTTTTTTTTTTTTTTTTTTTTTTTTTTTTTTTTTTTTTTTTTTTTTTTTTTTTTTTTTTTTTTTTTTTTTTTTTTTTTTTTTTTTTTTTTTTTTTTTTTTTTTTTTTTTTTTTTTTTTTTTTTTTTTTTTTTTTTTTTTTTTTTTTTTTTTTTTTTTTTTTTTTTTTTTTTTTTTTTTTTTTTTTTTTTTTTTTTTTTTTTTTTTTTTTTTTTTTTTTTTTTTTTTTTTTTTTTTTTTTTTTTTTTTTTTTTTTTTTTTTTTTTTTTTTTTTTTTTTTTTTTTTTTTTTTTTTTTTTTTTTTTTTTTTTTTTTTTTTTTTTTTTTTTTTTTTTTTTTTTTTTTTTTTTTTTTTTTTTTTTTTTTTTTTTTTTTTTTTTTTTTTTTTTTTTTTTTTTTTTTTTTTTTTTTTTTTTTTTTTTTTTTTTTTTTTTTTTTTTTTTTTTTTTTTTTTTTTTTTTTTTTTTTTTTTTTTTTTTTTTTTTTTTTTTTTTTTTTTTTTTTTTTTTTTTTTTTTTTTTTTTTTTTTTTTTTTTTTTTTTTTTTTTTTTTTTTTTTTTTTTTTTTTTTTTTTTTTTTTTTTTTTTTTTTTTTTTTTTTTTTTTTTTTTTTTTTTTTTTTTTTTTTTTTTTTTTTTTTTTTTTTTTTTTTTTTTTTTTTTTTTTTTTTTTTTTTTTTTTTTTTTTTTTTTTTTTTTTTTTTTTTTTTTTTTTTTTTTTTTTTTTTTTTTTTTTTTTTTTTTTTTTTTTTTTTTTTTTTTTTTTTTTTTTTTTTTTTTTTTTTTTTTTTTTTTTTTTTTTTTTTTTTTTTTTTTTTTTTTTTTTTTTTTTTTTTTTTTTTTTTTTTTTTTTTTTTTTTTTTTTTTTTTTTTTTTTTTTTTTTTTTTTTTTTTTTTTTTTTTTTTTTTTTTTTTTTTTTTTTTTTTTTTTTTTTTTTTTTTTTTTTTTTTTTTTTTTTTTTTTTTTTTTTTTTTTTTTTTTTTTTTTTTTTTTTTTTTTTTTTTTTTTTTTTTTTTTTTTTTTTTTTTTTTTTTTTTTTTTTTTTTTTTTTTTTTTTTTTTTTTTTTTTTTTTTTTTTTTTTTTTTTTTTTTTTTTTTTTTTTTTTTTTTTTTTTTTTTTTTTTTTTTTTTTTTTTTTTTTTTTTTTTTTTTTTTTTTTTTTTTTTTTTTTTTTTTTTTTTTTTTTTTTTTTTTTTTTTTTTTTTTTTTTTTTTTTTTTTTTTTTTTTTTTTTTTTTTTTTTTTTTTTTTTTTTTTTTTTTTTTTTTTTTTTTTTTTTTTTTTTTTTTTTTTTTTTTTTTTTTTTTTTTTTTTTTTTTTTTTTTTTTTTTTTTTTTTTTTTTTTTTTTTTTTTTTTTTTTTTTTTTTTTTTTTTTTTTTTTTTTTTTTTTTTTTTTTTTTTTTTTTTTTTTTTTTTTTTTTTTTTTTTTTTTTTTTTTTTTTTTTTTTTTTTTTTTTTTTTTTTTTTTTTTTTTTTTTTTTTTTTTTTTTTTTTTTTTTTTTTTTTTTTTTTTTTTTTTTTTTTTTTTTTTTTTTTTTTTTTTTTTTTTTTTTTTTTTTTTTTTTTTTTTTTTTTTTTTTTTTTTTTTTTTTTTTTTTTTTTTTTTTTTTTTTTTTTTTTTTTTTTTTTTTTTTTTTTTTTTTTTTTTTTTTTTTTTTTTTTTTTTTTTTTTTTTTTTTTTTTTTTTTTTTTTTTTTTTTTTTTTTTTTTTTTTTTTTTTTTTTTTTTTTTTTTTTTTTTTTTTTTTTTTTTTTTTTTTTTTTTTTTTTTTTTTTTTTTTTTTTTTTTTTTTTTTTTTTTTTTTTTTTTTTTTTTTTTTTTTTTTTTTTTTTTTTTTTTTTTTTTTTTTTTTTTTTTTTTTTTTTTTTTTTTTTTTTTTTTTTTTTTTTTTTTTTTTTTTTTTTTTTTTTTTTTTTTTTTTTTTTTTTTTTTTTTTTTTTTTTTTTTTTTTTTTTTTTTTTTTTTTTTTTTTTTTTTTTTTTTTTTTTTTTTTTTTTTTTTTTTTTTTTTTTTTTTTTTTTTTTTTTTTTTTTTTTTTTTTTTTTTTTTTTTTTTTTTTTTTTTTTTTTTTTTTTTTTTTTTTTTTTTTTTTTTTTTTTTTTTTTTTTTTTTTTTTTTTTTTTTTTTTTTTTTTTTTTTTTTTTTTTTTTTTTTTTTTTTTTTTTTTTTTTTTTTTTTTTTTTTTTTTTTTTTTTTTTTTTTTTTTTTTTTTTTTTTTTTTTTTTTTTTTTTTTTTTTTTTTTTTTTTTTTTTTTTTTTTTTTTTTTTTTTTTTTTTTTTTTTTTTTTTTTTTTTTTTTTTTTTTTTTTTTTTTTTTTTTTTTTTTTTTTTTTTTTTTTTTTTTTTTTTGTTTTTTTTTGTTTTTTTTTTTTTTTTTTTTTTTTTTTTTTTTTTTTTTTTTTTTTTTTTTTTTTTTTTTTTTTTTTTTTTGTTTTTTTTTTGTTGTTTTGTTTTTTTGTTTTTTTTTTTTGTTTTTTTTTGATGTTGTTTTTTTTTTTTTTTTTTTTTTTTTTTTTTTTTGTGATTTTTTTTTTTTTTTTTTGTTTTGTTTTTTTTTTTTTTTTTTTTTTTTTTTTTTTTTTGTTTTTTTTTTTTTTTTTTTTGTTTTTTTTTTTTTGATTTTTTTTTTTTTTTTTTTTTTTTTTTTTTTTTTTTTTTTTTTTTTTTTTTTTTTTTTTTTTTTTTTTTTTGTTTTTTTTTTTTTTTTTTTTTTTTTTTTTTTTTTTTTTTTTTTTTTTTTTTTTTTTTTTTTTTTTTTTTTTTTTGTTGTTTTTGATGTTGTATTGTTGTTATGTGATGTTGTATTGTTGTTATGTGATGTTGTATTGTTGTTATGTGATGTTGTTTGTTGTTTATGTGATGTTGTATTGTTGTTATGTGATGTTGTATTGTTGTTATGTGATGTTGTATTGTTGTTATGTGATTTTGTATTTGTTGTTATGTGATGTTGTATTGTTGTTATGTTGTATGTTGTTTGTGATTTATTGTTTTATGTGATGTTGTATTGTTGTTATGTGATGTTGTATTGTTGTTATGTGATTTGTATTGTTTTTATGTGATGTTGTATTGTTGTTATGTGATGTTGTATTGTTGTTATGTGATGTTGTATTGTTGTTATGTGATGTTGTATTGTTGTTATGTGATGTTGTATTGTTGTTATGTGATGTTGTATTGTTGTTTGTGATGTTGTATTGTTGTTATGTGATGTTGTATTGTTTTATGTGATGTTGTATTTTGTTGTTATGTGATTTGTTTTTTTATGTGATGTTGTATGTTGTTATTGATGTTGTATTGTTGTTATGTGATGTTGTATTGTTTATGTGTTGTTATGTGATGTTGTATTGTTGTTATGTATGTTGTATTTGTTTTAGTGATTTGTATTGTTGTTATGTGATGTTGTATTTGTTTTATAATGTGATGTTGTATTGTTGTTTGTTTTGTATGTATGTTGTATTGTTGTTATGTGATGTTATGTATGTTGTATTGTTTATGTGATGTTGTATTGTATGTTGTTTTATGATGGGTATGATTCGATGATATAGGTTATAACATGTTGACCTGACGTTTAGTCTATCTTTATGTCTTTAGACAAACTATAATATTTGTGTTTGAAATAGTTAATGCAGCTTTCATCTCGACTGCTGTTGCCCATCCATGTTGTTTTTTTAATATTTTTTTCGTGGAACAGGCTAGGGTATACAATATTGGAACCAGGACAAATCGACATTAGATCTTTCCATTGTGTCCAATTTGAATGAACAAACATATTTCATGTCTGTTTTGTTTGGTATCATTATTGGATCCCGACCCAAGCGAAAGACAATAAAAAACAATTTCCGTCACTGGGACACTTTTAAGTTTGAACAAACTATCATTTATTTGTGCAATGTTCTGGGTAAAGAGTCTTTCATTGATAATGTTCTTTCATTGTTTTTTTTTTTTTTTTTTTTTTTTTTTTCATTTATAAGCCTTCATGTTATTTCCCGCTGTGGCTGTGTTTCAATAGGTCTACTTGAAGATGACGGTTTTGAGTAGCAGTGATACTTATGTGAAGATATTATGGGAAATGTTTTAAAATAAGTATGATCTCCCATAAATAGTGACATAACGACGGATAAGTTTAGAATTAGCAGTTTTAACACGTGGCTTCTACCAAAACAGTTAAATTACTTAATATATACCGAAATAGAGAATCAGGTAATTAAATAATTTGTGATAGCGGTATTTCATCGTTTTGTTTTATGTAATAATACCTGAACTAACACCAAACGAAGCTGATATTCTCTTCCACAAATACAGAAATGTAAACATGCGTAAAAGTACCATTGCCATAAATTACATTAATATGGTGTAAGTAACAAACACTCATGTGATCTAGGAGTTCAATGGTGTCGCATCAATGGGAAACGTTTCTACAAAAACGAATTCCCTTTCGATATGCAGAATTTGAATTTATGTTTTGGTAGATAGCATGATAAATTGCATTAAAGTGAAAAATGGAAGTTTAAATACTCTAGAGAATAGATATGATCAAATAATACTAAGCACCTCGCTGATAGCTATCAGCAAAATCGACAGGTACATGATATTTTAAAGTTTATTGCTAATAAAATGACAAAGATATTTAATATACGCCGTAAAGTGTATCAATTCATAAACTTATCTGCGTATATATCATAAAACATAAATAATTGATAAGATGCGGAGTCGATCGAACCATAACCAACTCTTTTAATTTTTCTAACGCTTGAAATAACTGCCATAATCAATAGGCCTATATAAATTATGAAATTAAATTATGTTTGTACGTGACTCTCCTCTCAACCTGAAGTCAAAAAACAACCAATCATATAACCATAATATACGTTATTAAATCATTCGCTAAATGCTTCCCGCATAGATATTGACTTCTGTGCCAGTAGATTATGTACAAGAAGTGTCAAGTACATATGCAAATAACAAAACCGATGCCCATAGTTTCTACAAATTGGCACAGTTCACTGATCCATAATATATATTTCTTATTACTTATTATGGACAAATATCCTATCTGTCTGTTCTACATAAAAACTATTGTATCAATATCTATTTCTGTACTTGATATACATGTTTTGCAACTACGACATCTTTTCTGCGGATCGTAATTATGAAAGAGCATGCAATATTTATATTGTTGATCGATGATATTTCCGTTTTAACCTGGAGTATTACCATAACTCCTGTCTTAAGCTTTATCTTTATTCTTATGAGGCTAAATTATATATCGCTAATATCCCATGCCAACTGAAGAATATGTTAACATTTTCAAATGAATTAAAGTCAATGTCTTTGTTTTTAATTCAAAAGTCTTCATTTATATGTCAGTTAAGCAATAGGTAGATTTCCGGAAAGAAAAAATATATACTTAATTTTACAAGAAATATTGTTATACCTTTCGAAATTTCCACAACGAAATACAGCATATTTCATGTAATACCAAAGCGAATCTACACCAGAACTAAAGAACCTTTTAAATCACAGGCCAACAGATGCTTCCGTTGTTAATTACTGGGAAGTGATCACCAACTTCAAATTCAACGCAAGTGATACCAGCCCACACATGTGATAACACCAATTAAAACATGTGATAACACCAATCAACACATGTGATAACACCACCCAACACATCATATAACATCAGTCAAACACATGTGATATCACAAGTCAGCACATGTGATACCAGCCAACACATGTGATTACACCAATCAACACATGCGATAACACCAGCCAAACACATATGAAACAACAATCAACACATGTGATAACAACAACCAACACATGTTATAACACCAGTCAACACATGTGAAAACACCAGTCAACACATGTCATAACACAGCAAACACTGATACACCAATCAAACATGTGATAACACCATCAACACATGTTGTAACACCAGTCAACACATGTTGTAACACCAGTCAACACATGTGATAACACCAGCCAACACATGTGATAACACAGCCAACACATGTGATAACACACATGGATAACACAATCATGTAATAACACCAGTCAACACATGTTGTAACACCAGTCAACACATGTGATAACACCAGCCAACACATGTGATAACACTAGCCAAACACATGTGATAACACTAGCCAAACACATGTGATAACACAAATCAACACATGTAATAACACCAGCCAACACATGTGATACCAGCCAACGCATGTGATAACACCAGTCAACACACGTGATAACACCAGCCAAACACATATGATAACACCAACCAACGCATGTGATTACACCAGTCAACATATGTGATTACACCAATCAACACATGTTATCACACCAGCCAACACATGTGATAACACCAATCAACACATGTTAATACACCAGCAAAACACATGTGATACCAGCCAACACATGTGATTACACCAATCAACACATGTGATACCACCAATCAACACATGATAATACACCAGAAAAACACATGTGATAACACAAATCAACACATGTAATTACACCAGCCAACACATGTGATACCAGCCAACACAAGTGATAACACCACCAAAACACATGTGATATCACCAACCAACACATGTGATTACACTACTCAACACATGTTATCACACCAGCCAACACATATGATAACACAAATCAACACATGTAATAACACCAGCCAGCACATGTGATACCAGCCAACACATGTGATAACACAAATCAACACATGTTATTACACCAGCCAAACACGTGTGCTAACACCATTCAACACATGTGATAACACCAACCAACACATGTGATTACACTACTCAACACATGTTATCACACCAGCCAACACATATGATAACACAAATCAACACATGTAATAACACCACTCAGCACATGTGATACCAGCCAACACATGTTATAACACAAATCAACACATTTTATCACACCAGCCAAACACATGTGATAACACCACTCAACACATGTGATTACACCAATCAACACATATTATCACACCAGCCAACACATTTGATAACACCACTCAGCACATGTGATAACAGCAGACAACACATGTTATCACACTAGCCAACACATTTGATAGCACCACTCAACACATGTGATAACACTTTTCAATACATGTTATCACACCAGCCAACACATGTGATAACACCAGTCTTCACATGTGATAACACCACTCGACACATTTTATAACACCAGTTAACACATGTGATAACACCAGTCAACGCATGTGATAACACCAGCCAACGCATGTGATAGCACCAGCCAACACATGTTATCACACCACTCAACACATGTGATAACACCAGTCAACGCATGTCATAACACCATTATTCGATTAACTGATATATGTTATGTAACGTAAATGACGAAACTACCCTGCTTATACACAATATGTCGCACACACGGCCTTCAGTACTACTATTACACAGTCCAGGGGTGAAAATAACGATTAAAGTTAAAGTCCATCCCTCACGCTCCTCGACAGGATTACCCCGCGACTGCTAAAGAAAAAAATAACAACATTCCACTACATGTATTATTATAGCACATTCAATGTGAAAAAAAATACATCAGAAAGCGATCAGGTTAAATAAAATCATTCACTCCCTTAAGAGTGAGACAATGTAAATCTCAATGATAGGAATCGGATTCGTAAGCTGATAAACAATGTAATTTGACAATTTAAAATCTTAGCCCTCGGGATGGGATATTCTTTTCATTTACCCCGGACAGGGATATCCGCAATTTTACATGTGTGAGATTCTCTATCTCACCTTAGGTAAAGACAGCTCCACGATACCTTGTTCACATACGGTAAGAGAAAAATAAGCATTCACCCTCTTTGGGGTGAGACATGAGATCTCAACCCCCAGGATAACTGTCAAGAGCCTTGTGTTGACAACTTAAAAATCTTACACCTCGGATCGAGATTCTCCTGTCTCGACCCTAAGAGGTGAAATATTATATTAGTCTTACCATCGAGTTAAAGATTTTATTCGTTTAACGGGGACAGGAGAAAGATAGATCACACGTACTAGACAATCAAGTGACGTCTTCAGTTCATGCAGTGTCCATTGTCGACGATACGATCACTACTCCCCTATGATGACGCTATGACATTGCTTCTGAACAACTGAATGGTAATATTAAAGAAGGAAAACAATAGAGTAAAAATTGGATCTGTCAGGTGGACAGGAATATCTCAACCTTCCTGAACGGCTTTGATTTAAAAACATTCGGCAAGTCCTGTGTTCACCAAGCTTACTCTTTCCTTTTGGTTGAGACATCCCAGTACTAGATACCAATGTATAATTCTTTTTCTTTGGAATATCGAAAAATATCCACATATATCTCTATTTTATTATTCGACCGATTCCACCAGGTCGCGATCGGTATAAAACCATATTTACTTCAACAAAAGTCCATAATTGATAAATATGTATTGAAACAAAACACTTGAATGTTTGATGATGACTTTTTATTATATACATATTTCAATATTGTTGTCATTTTAACAATTGTTCTTTTCGATTATTGTTTCAGCGGAAACGGGTTGAAGACATATCAATATTGATCGTAAAATAAAAATTAAAACTGAATCGTAACATCAACTTATCAATAATTGACAAAAAATTTTGTTTCAGTGATATCAACCTAGCCATTTTCATAGTTGTCATCTTTGACGTCGTAAACAGTTTTGTTTTATTATTATTTTACGTTCATGTCATGTCAGTTTCGATTTATTACATTATTGGTTTTGCATAACGCACTGGCTTTATTCAAATTATAATATTTCAAATAATAAAACGCCCAATAATACCGTGAATGATATCTTATCTTATTCAGTAGCCACTTAATGCATGTTTCCTTTGTCTTCAAATGCAATGCAGGATCCATTATCATAAATCATGAATAAATAAAAAAAAAACTGCATTATGTTTAATATGGATAGATTTGTGACAATATACCAGTAAGACAATGACACAATATAGATGATTCTAGGATGTAAATAACGATTGATCGGATCATACTTGATGCCTTCGAACCTTTGTCAATTATCAATTATATATGTATTACAGAGGGTTGTTAATACATCTTGAAGTAAACTACATGATTACGTTAAGAAACATAAATTATGAAATTAATCTGATAGGTTGAGTTTTTGCGTCGACCACTAATATACTAAAAATGTGCTAGTTGAGATGATGCTGCCAATGTCCCAACAAAGAAGTCTTTCTGAAATATGAAACTCGAGCAAGCATTTTCCTCCATTTGTGATGGTAAAAGTGTAGATAATAGGGATACAATTCTATCCTATGTAATTATGTAAACATGATAATAAATGAATCACTAAATGGCACACAATGTTAATCTATAGAGGTAATGTCTTAATTGCTAAAATCTCTATATTTATTATTTTCACATTTTACAGTCTAATGTATTACAACTAAAGGTAAAATAAATATTCATGACACTCTCAATCATCCAAAGTTATTGTTCTAAATCACAAAAAAACACTAAATGATAGTCCTTCAAGAATTTAAATGAACATAAAATAATTATTTAAACATTAAATAATGAAATAATATTTGAATATAAATACATTTTATAAACTTGTAACAGGTTTTAATTGTACAGTTTCGCGCTAGAGGAAACTTCCCTTTAGATCAGTCTGACCAGTAAGTTCCTGTTACAAACTTATCTTATTTCACAAATAAACAATCTCGCTGATTCACAATTGACGTCGTATAACTGAGATCCAACCCCGAATATTGCACAGTTTTCTCCTGTTCCGCCATCAGGTTCGCCAGATTTAAATAACGCCATGTCCACGCTACTTCCGTCGGAAAAAACCCAGGTTCCTTCTATGTCTAGATCTGAGGCGTCCGTGTAGTACTGCCCGGACGCGAGATAGCCGGACAGCGCCGTTTTCCTTGCCGTGGTATTCACTTTTACAAGCCCTGCACCCAGACTCTCACAGTGACTCAACGCATTCGAGTAAATCATATTTGTTGAAGGAAATACCCTATACATCATTTGTGTCCCGGGATGATAAGAAAATTCATCTTTAACACAAACTAAACTTGGGTCTGACCACTGGAAGGAGGATTTGCAAGTCACCTGCGTTTCACCGTAAGGATAATACCCGAAAACACAGGAATATGTAGCTGTTGATGCGATGAAGTAACTTTGGGCAGTTACAACTGCATTTGAAACAGACGAAACTGGCTCACCACATTGTCCGACTATGCATACGGGTAAACCACTTTTTAAACGGACGCAATAAAACCCGTTCTCACACTGGTGGTTATAGCATAAGAAAGATGAATCAAGATCTGCTGCGATGTCGGTTCTAAGTTTCACAACGAAATCTCTCTCTGTTGATGGAGTGTTACTAACATTTACCATCTGAAAACATTCCAGATTTTTTAAGTGGTATACCATGACTTTGCAGTTAGCATTTGAGAAGCATTCCCTTTCACATTGCTGGAGTCCGAACGAAGATTTTGGTACTAGAGCAGTTGAATTATAAGTCGTTAACAATGGCATCTGTCTACACTTACCGTCTGACATGCAAATAAACCATGCTAACGTTAATCCTGATAGAAACACACGATAGAACACTTCCATGATGAATTTGATCAGGTCATTTGGACATAGTGTTGCTACTACAATTTACAATAACAAAGTGTAAAACAACAGTAAGGTTTCCATGAAGCTCTGTTTATACTGCCTTATATTTTAGGGATTTATGTCACAAGTCTCCGTCTGTTAGTGATATATCTATTTGTATAACAGACGAAAGACAAACTCATCCTCCAAAAGTGACACAGCCACCATCCGATGGTGATACTAGAGAGGACGACGTTTACTACCGCATGTCTTCTTAATTACGCATGCCACAAATCTCCATCTTTCAGTGATGCCTCCTTTTATAACAGACGACAGTCAAACTTAACTTCCAAAAGTGCCACAGACATCATTCGATAGTCCTACCAGAGAGGTAGATGCCTGATAGTGCTTTTCCTTTTATGGACATATGTCACAATTTTCTTTCTTTTAATGATGCCTACTTTCACAAGCGACGAAGGTCAAACTCGTTCTGTAAAAGATCCTAGAGATGCAGACGCTTATACTGCCTTCAATTTTATGGACACGTGTCACAATTCTCCCTCTTTAAATAATGTCTCATTTTATAAAAAAACTAACAATAAAACGAGTGTCAAAATCTGCATCAAAAAATGAAAACGAACATCACCCAAGAGTGCTACATCGATAGTGCTACTAGAGAGAGCTGAATGATCGTTCAGCTTCAGAAAAGGCTATGAAGCTTGAACAGGGTACATGCGCGATTCGCCTACACCAAGATATAGCAGTACGATCGCACCTGGAATCGATAAACTGTGTGTGTAACAATGGTCCTCTTAGACATTGTTTCCTTGTGAAAGCCGATAATAAACAAAATGACATATTAAGAAATGTTTGTAGTAATTTGCACCACATTTGCATATTTAAAGAATAACAATGTCGCTATTCCCCCTTGATCTATCTTAATTGGATTAGTTTAATTAGTTAATGCATTACGCTTAATCTCTCATATTGAATTATCCTTTGAAAGCCAATATTAATATCGCAGGTTCATGTGTCATTTATGTAATACAATATTTAAAAAATAAAAGTTTTTATTTCTGTTGACGCAAAACATTCAATTAACCGTGTTGTTATATGACTGTGAGTTTTGCCGTTTTCTGATTGGTCTAGACCGCTCGAACAGGTCTTGACAAAATGCAATGTCAACCTGAGACTGATGAACACCTGTTCAGAGGTTGACATTGCAAATCCGGGAACCTGCCTATAAATAGTCACAGGGAATGTCCTGTCTCTTTCACATTTTTGAACAATCAAAATAGAGAATTGCCGATTATCGGGCAATAGCCAAATCCAACATAGCAGACAACAGTGAGGTAGGATTAGGAAAGATGTTTTCACACATTTTGAATGTAGCTATATGTTCGAAATTTATATTGTGAAGAAGTACAGCAGAAGTACTAAAAATACTTACTAAGGATACATGGATGAAGATTTTCTTGATTTTTTTAATAAGTCATTGCGCTGTCATTGCTTCAAACTTGTTCCAAGTAGCAAAACTTGTATCATTGTGTCATTTCATATAACAAAACAATTATTGATATTTTGTAGGTTAATACGAGGAATTGTTAAACCTTTGAAAGTGATATTTCCCTCGGCCTTTGGCCTCGGGGAATATCAACTTTCTTAGGTTTAAAAATTTCTCGTATTAATCTACAAAAAGGCATTATTTGTATATTATCAACCTTGTATCAATATCTCATGGTAAACACATGCACGATACGACTATATCAGTTTATAAACAATGTTTAAGGTAAGGTTAGGACTAAATTAATTTACATTAAAACTACATGGTATGATTTCTAATATTATTTTCCGACTAAAAAGCGATCAAGCGAAGAACTATTCCGTCTTTGTATATTACAGCGGCTAACTCAAAATCCCTTGGAAGCTTATCCCTTGTGGGTAGGTATCGATTGCTATGTCATTATGTGAGCGTAATTCACGTCGGATATTACGCTCGCAAATATGACGTCAAAATCAATACCTACCCATAAGTACAGATAACTCTGTAATATGCAAACACAGAATTTTATAATGAGTATAGTTCCTGAAAGTCCGCTTTAATTAATAAGAAGACAGTGTATTTAAAAACCATATTAAATCGACATAATGGTCACTGTATATATCAATGTAAATAATTTCCATGTAGACATTTTTCGTTTGTTTACGTAGAGATTTAAAGTAGCCGACATTGCAATTAATGGAATAGAGCGAATAAAATAAATTTTACAGTTCTTTGTAGTTATCTAAAATATCATTTTAACTTCAATGGTTAGATAAAAGCATTATAGGCCATCTTTATCATTATTTGAACATTCATCAGTTCTTTCATTGAATTTTAAATTTACTGCAATAAATTCAGCCCCTAGTTGGATTGGGATTGAACTCGAACGAGCTTCGTCTTAATGTACATCAATGATCAAAGACAATGGCCGTCACAACAACTGCTTTTGTAGATGGTAAACGATCCCACTAAGAGGTGAAGCGATCGAGTCACTTCCTATATAGAACAAGATATTGTAACAATGCGTTTAATCGTCTACATATATGGAGATATTCCGACGATCAATTTGCAACTAATATTGCATCAGTATTTGGTAGCTGGGATGAGAATAATACCATATATAAGATTGTCCATTTTCGAGAATAGAAGTCCTAATGATAAAACAAAAATCCAACAAGCTTTTGTATTTTGTGATATTTAAAATGTAAAGCATAGGGATACAATTTAAGTATTTAAGCCTATCGCAAATGTTCACGTCTGATGGTCAAATATCAACAGATTCACACCTCCAAAGTGGAAATGCGTATAATAACCAAAAATATATTAAGTGTCATATTTGGATTTTTTCCCAAAGTTTATCAATGAAGATAACAACAATGGTGGGCGGAAGATTACCGTTAATTAATATCTACGATAGATAAGGTATGATATCGTCGATATTTAAGGGGTTACTATCATTCTGGCATCAATAGCAAAACTGAAGGTCCTGATTACAACAGCAGATGAGACAGGTAGTTTGGTATTTTGACATACAGCAATAACGGTAGACTGTATGGCTTTTGTACGTTATGTATCGCTCTATGTAAAGCTATGATTGGTCTTTCTTACTCCTTCAGTTTTGCAATAACATAGTACAGGGGTGACATACGACAGTGATAGAAACCCCTGGAAGATGGGATTACTTGTATGTGTGTGCATTCTCAGCATCGCAGTACGTGAGGTTATGTAAATGAGTCTGGACAAGGCGTCTTTATTATTATGGTGAAATACATCCTCGATACTCTAGGGGTTACTATCGCTGACGTTTCATCCACCCTTGGACTATCCCATAGTAAACTGAAAGCAACAGAAGAGAACAAGTAATTTAGTCCTTTGATATACATGAAAAGAGCCGTATAACGGTACACTGTGGCTGACTGTGTGGTTTTGGGCGTCCCTCTCTCTGTAGTCTTCAAAGGTAATCTTTGCAGGTCTATGATTGGTTCAGATTTTTCTGAGTTGCCTTCAGTTTTACTATGAAACAGTCCAGTGATGGATATCAACTTCAGTTAAGGTAACCCTTGGAGTATCGATGTTTGTTTGTTAGATTAATTAACGTCCTTTTAACAGCTATGGTCATGTAAGGACGGCCTCCCATGTATACGATGTGTTGCGTGTATGTTGTGCGAGGTGCGTGTTTTAGGAGACTGAGGTATATTCACATTGTGTCTTCTTGTATAGTGGAACTGTTGCCCTTTTTATAGTGCTATATCACTGAAGCATGCCGCCGAAGACACCAAGCAACATACCCCACCCTGTCACATTACGGGCGAACCAGTCGTCCCACTCCCTGTATGTTAGGAAGAAGAGAAAAGGTAAGATCCTTAATTTAGTCGCCTTTTACGATCAAGCAATAGGGGCAGCAGGTACAATTCTAACGCCCTACCTGCAGGGCTCATGGAGTATCGAGGATGGGTGAACTATTACAATCATTTTTCGAAACTAATGAAAAATGGTATTTCTGTAAAATGAAGCCTGTCGAGTTTACCATAATGATGAAGAGATAATCTTATAATGCTAAGTGAAATAAACAAAATATCAAAGAAATTATTTAGCAATTGAACAGTTCAGTTTTGTATTCTGGTTCAATGCAGAAAGACTATTTGAGTTATCGCTCTTTGATTGATATCTTTCTAGATAATGTCTTAATATGTCTAGAAAAACATTAAGCTTCATTTAAATTTTCACTTTCCTATTGATCGAAATGATCGCAAATGTTTAAAATATTTAATTTCCCAGAAACATTTAAATATTCAAAAGCTGCTAAGGTTGCAGCTTTCAGGAATGCAAGAACTTTCCCCATCCTGGAGGGCTTTCACTCATCACACTACAAACACAAGCTGAAGCTTCATTCATCCCGTTCTATAAACATCTATCACACATCAAAAACAAAATATTTATAAATCAATACGAAGAGAACAAAAATATGTAATTATCCCTATATAACTCGAATTAAAACAAATATAGTAAATATAAAGTATTTTATTCCTGGCACTCATCGTATAGCTAATCATGTGGGTTTTTTTTCTTCATTTCTTTTCTTTTTTTAAAATTTTAGTTCTTAATTTCACCGGTCTACAGTATCACACTTTCAAGATTTCAAACATCAATGGTGTTAGTGTGTGCTTTATAACCAATTGGTACGTGATTACAATTCCATCTTGTTTGCTGTGGATGTCTTTCTCATTACTAGACGTTTATATTTGATATATTGGATGCTATCTGCAAACCTCTATCACTCTTCTTAAAGGCAATCACAGATCTGAAAAAATGGATAGATAAATAAATAAATAATAAATAAATAGATAAATAAATAGAAAAACAAATAAATAAAAAATAAAATAATAAATGACAAAGAAACAGATCAGACCACTGTTGTAAGTTAAGCATCGAGAAGAATTTGGAGACAGGCCACGAATATCCCTTAAACTTCATATAACCTCGTATGTTTTCCTTATTTTCTGTAATGCTTTTCTCTAAGGAATTTTAAGTTAATCAATTCATAAAGTTAATTAACGAAATTGGGCACGAGAATCCCCATAATCAGCTTAGACTTATATCCTTCTATTGAATAGAAAACCGTTGTCAATCAGGTTATCAATATATATTTTATATACATTACAAAAAGTCTATTCCATCATTACATGTCACAGAGTTATATCCCTTACTGAAAGATGTCGATTGTGACGTCATTTTTTGTGAGCAATATTCATGTAATTTAACTCTGAAAAATATGACGTTACTTTCGCCAGCACATGACATCACATTCGATAACTACCCTCAAATAAAGATAACTCTTTAATATGCAAAGACCAAATAGTAAAAGGTGACATGATATTGACACTGATAGACGTTTGTTACGTCTGCTAATTAAAAATGTTTTCATATTGAAAATTGTCCGAAAACGTACTGTTTTGTTCCTTATAACATAAGAGATTTCTCAAAGTTCTTTACATTCCCATGAACATCAGCCCTCATTATATGGCCCTCCCCCTTCCTTTCTCTCGGTTTCGTGCAACTGGAGGTATCTGACTGTATCTGGCTGAGCTATATGTTGCGTGTATATCAAGTTTGAAACACAAACACCATATCGCCATGGAAGAGATTAGTACTTACAATTTAGGTTATTTCACCGGCGGTTTTATGCGTTTTTCAGATAATACAAAATGTATTTTTCAACCCACTCATCCTTCTAACCTGGTATGGGGGATAGGGTACGTAGTTTATGTACTTAAGCGAACCACCTTGCAACCGCAAAAGCCCAACTGAGAATGCAAAGCAAGGACCACCTTGGTGATTCCAATATCCCACGTGCCAAGTAAGTACTTGATAATGTTATAACAGTTTGCTAGTGTGAAAAACTTCGCCATACTTACATGATACAAAAAATGGCCACTAGGTTAAATCCAGCCATCACTAGGAAGGTCAGTCCGTGCATGCTAGTCTGAGTGTTGGCGTATATGTTGTTAAAGATGGTAGAGCCAGTCATGGTAGAGAACACAGACATTAAGTAAATACATGCAAATAGAGAACCTGTCAATAAAGAAAGATGATATAGCACCCGTACTTAGGAGGTATGGTAAATGTGAAAACAATATAACTATGATAATTTGGAATATTTTTCTAATTCAGAACAAATTAAAGAAAAGTAACAATATTAAATAGCGTGACCAATGCCGTTCTATCAAGCAATTTTAAACACAAATTTGGCCAAATTTTAGTTCAAAATGATGCAACGTAAACCAGCGTTATATCGGAAAAAAATAAAACGTTTAAAATCAGTGTTTTTAACTGTGTTTTTAAATATTTATTACTGTAGTTTATTAAACTGATTTTTAGCGAATTGTCGAATATTAGATCACATTATTTATTAGAATATTAGATCACATTATTTATTAGAAACAAATGTGAAATAGAAAAAAATAAAAAATATCGGCAAATCAATCGCCTAGATATTCAATAACTTGATACTCACCACAACTATCATGGACATATTTGCAAGGTTATTTTTATATTTATATGTACCTTGAAAATCCGATGGAACCATCTTTGAAAGTGACGCTTTTAAACATGCTGGGACAGCCATCATCAAGATTCCGAGGGCGGCACCTGAAAATATGTATTATTTATACAACATAAATTTTTTACACAAAAATAAAAAAAAAATAAAAGCTTTAAGATATTATCTGCATCGTTCAACAAGGAAATTATACAATCACTTTTTTGTCAAAAAAAAAAAATTGCGAAAATATAATACAAATGCGAGTTTTATTGTTGATGAATTTAGCATGTGATCAAATTTACGACGTCGACATATGATTGAATAGTTTGTGAGTGATGTCTCTATATGCGATATAACGTTACAACGGTAATTGTTTTTATGTGATTTGTATTAAATTTAAGCTACACTGTACAATTGCATAAAAATACAGTTTACAATATGGAATTGCTTTCCTTATTTATTTAGCCAATGCTAAACTAAGACCAGAAATAACAGAGAAGCGTTAACGCGCACCAATGATTATATATATACACAAAACGACTTTTCGATTTTTAAAGTCTCCCTTCCTTCAATCTAAAATGTTTTCAAAATTCAAGATGCTTGCATTGTCTGCAAATAATTTGAAATAGTTTGAAGTAGCTTTGGTTGTCGAATCAAAGAATGCCACTACCTCTTTGTATTTTGTCTCAAAATAACCGAAGAACAAAAACTACTAAAGTATACATTAAAGAAGTATCATTTAATGCTTACCTGCATATATCATCCAGTCTGAAGATGCAACAGCAAACAACAGATAGAACAACATCCCCGATAGTAGACCAGCCACGGCTATGGTTTCGTCACTGTAAAACTTCTGTAATATCATCATGAGTAACGGACCGGCGAGCATGTGGACAGCGGACTCACCGGACTGGTACCAGCCAACGTACTGAGAGTCCCAACAAAATGGCGACCGCAATTGTAGCAGAGTTTCTAAATCTACCCTGTTGTCGTTTGGAGAGTAGAATAGAAACATACCGATTATGGACACAATAAACACCCATTTTGGTGCTCGTTTATATTTTTCTTTGCCGCTGAAAAATACTTTCATATTTGATAGAATATCCTTTATTCCAGAACTCTTGATTGGAATTTCATTTTTGAAAAATAGAAATATGATAACCGCGCCAAGTAATACAATAACGGAGGCAAAGCCCAGTGGCCACACAAAACCATATAGTTTGATTATATATCCTTCGGCTAGCTGGGAAGAGGATAGCCCAACGCCAGCTGAAAAGTAAAGAATGGCGAACGACAAGGATCTCGATTTACTGGCAACTGTTAAATCTGCAATAGAGGCTGACAGAGTGGCGAAGAGGTTGAAATGGGCGCCACCAAGACCAGACAGGGCGTACCCTACATATAGATACCCCAGGGGTAAATCGAGCGCCGCTACTAAACACGTACATCCATAGAGTAAGGCATTACAGACAAAGGAAATGAGTAAACAGTATTTACGTCCGATAATATCCGAGTAGGTACCTAGTAACACAATCATTGGGATGGATACAGCCATCTGTACCATACTTAGACGCCAGGTAAGACTAGCTGCCTCTGTCTGACTTTCATCTTCAGCTACAGATCCATTGATTTCCCCACACGTCACCGCGGATTTGTTTAAGGAAGATCCAGATCTATCATCACTGATTCGTTTGTAGATGAACTGGCTCTTGCATAACAAAAACGTGCTGAAGCCAATGGCAAACAGTATCATAAGGAAATACCTCAATAACAACCCTGACGTTTGGGTTTGTTTATATCCATTCAATGGGCGTCCCTCATCTTTATTTGTCCCAGCCGTAGGACCCAGACTGTGGGATACCAGCTTCTGTGGATTCACCTTCATTTCAGTGATTGTTAATAACCTGTGTACAGTAGGTTCTTCACGGAGGAAATAATCACACAGCTCTTCATTACTTCAATACATTGAGAACATTGTACATGGATAGCAGTGTTGTTGCGATATTAAGATTACAGATGCTCTCATTTGGGATATAAATGTTATTTATAGACAGCGGGTCATTATACAGTATATACCCGTTATCATCCCGTGATACCACAATAACCTAGATAGATACCTCGAGCTGCATAACACATAAGTAACATATTTACCTTGCTTATATATGTATGTTTAGATTTTTTTCGGTTTTTATTATGTCAAACTATGTAGCATTTTCAGTAAAAGTTTTGATTGGCTTTAGTATTAAGCAATTCATAATTGACCAATTATATTGATTGCTTTATTTATTTATAACAAACAACGGATGCCGATATCAGAAGATCCATGTCATACGAATTACTGAATAAATATTGTACAAAGAAATCATATTGTTTTTGATAGTTTTTATTATATTTCGGGAAATTTCAGTTATAATAAATAACTCTGTAACAGGCGAGGAGAAAATATAGCGGTTAAACTGGGACTCGAACCCGGGACCTCCAAAAACTATCAGGATGCTCTACTTACTGAAATGGTCACTAATAATCAACCAATTAAATTCTGCCACACTCCTCCTTCCCTTTTCAAGGTATTCGCTCTCAACGACATACAAGACCCTTCCACCACGATCATGGGTACTTTATTTGGCGTAAAGTTTGTAACAAGAGAGGAAGAAAAAACGTAGGGGCCAAACCAGGATTCGAACCCGGGACCTCCGATGCTCTACCGATTTCGCTACCTGATCACCTCTGATTAACCCAGTCCAATCCTGCAAAAGGTCACTTAGTACACTTAACCTAGAAGTGTGTAGTGAATAGACTAGTAGCGTTTTTTATATAGATAATGAACAATATCGGTACATGTGACCAACCTGATTACACGCAGGTTTATAGTCATATCATTTGAGATGGATACCAATGAACGGAGTACCCTTCTTCTAAACAAAAGACAAGTATTAAAGAAGGAAGTTTACAGCAAAGATGTTCATGTTACTGCCTCGACCAAGGACTTGCTTATACGGAATGTCAATATCATACTGATAGCCTGTGCAGTGACTATCGGAGGTGTTAGTAAAGCTCAGTACATTTACAAGTGGATATCCACCAACACAGTTCTGTCTGACGCCATTTTCTTGTCAAATGGAACGTCTTCTAGTAATAACTCACAACAGTGTGCTACCAATTCATCCTCGGCTGCCGAGGATGAGTATCAGAGACTGTCAGCTCGCTTGGCTTTATACTTCACCTTGACCGAAAAAGGGTTAGCACTTCCGGTTCTAATGTTTTTCGGAATTTATTCGGATCGAGTAGGTAGAAAACCTTTGATGGTCGCTGGAACAATTGTGGAATGTATCAAATATGGGTTGACATCTTTCTTTATTTATAAGGATTTCCATATCAACTATCTATTTATAACATTTGGAATTTGTGGTACAGGAGGGACGTATTTTACATTTTATCTTGGAAACTTTGGTGCTATTGCAGATACCACAGCGCCGGGTAAAGACAGATCGTTCAGCATTGCATTTCTTGATGCCATGGTAGGTGTGAGCGGCCTGGTGGCCCAGATTACGACCGGGTATATGATAAAGATAACAGGTTTTGTTTATATCAACATGCTGGTGGCTGGTCTATTTCTATTAGTTGTAGTATCTATTATTTGTCTGCATATTGAAACTCACAATTTCGGACATTGCAATAATGTTTCCGACCACAAGACGTCCTGGAATATTTCTAATGCTGTCAAGCGAATTACTGGGTTTTACACTCACAAAGAACAAAGACGGAATATGCCTTTATCTATCTTTCTAACAACCGCAGTTGTGTTCATACTCATCTACAGTTTGTTTGGTCCCAGATCTGATATTGAGATTCTGTATTGCCTAAATTTTCCATTGTGCTGGTCGTCTGTGAAGATCGGATATTTCCGTGCTGCTAAAGACTTTTTCCAATTGGTTATTGGAGTACTGATGATTAAGCTTCTCCATTACTGTACGACTGATGAAATGATATGTATCTTTGGATGCATATCTGGAATAGCGTCGATGGTTGTTATGGGTTTTGCAACAAACGACTTGATGCTGTATATTGGTAAGTTTAAATCAAAATGATTGCGGCTGATAAAATTAAATTAGTAAAAAAAATAAAGTAATTCCTTTGTATAACAAAAGACCAAATGTGAGATTTGTTTTATTTGTACTTCAACAGGCAGTTACAATGTATTCATGAGGTTTCATACTGCAACCGCATTTTCAAGTGTGTTGTTAATTTGTTTATAAAGACGCTTAAGCTATCCTTGAAAATGTTAATTCATGCTTATCGTTTTATACATTTCTAATATTTAATTACCAATGAATTATATTATTTTTTATTTTTCAACAGCTGTAGTGCTTGGCATCTTTTGCATAATCCCGGTACCTCTTATCAGAGGAATTTTCTCGAAGACAGTTTTACCAGATAAGCAAGGTACATCTTGTATTATATTCTGTATTCCAATCAACACTTTTAAAATATTTAAAGCATATTTAACAGAGGATGTAATGGTATATTTTCGAATAAATTATGCAATAAAAGGCGTAATGAATAAGGTACATTCATGCATTGAAATCATGATATGGAATCAAATGAATGTTTCTCTTTCTTCGCGAGCTTTCGTATTTGCATATTACAGAATTGTCTGCTTTTGCAGGTAGATATTGCTTGTGACGTCATATTATTCGATCGTAACGTCATATTTTGCAGAGAGAGGCTAAAGACTTAATTTAGCTCACACAATAATGACGTCACAATGGATTTCTATCTGTAATATGACGAATAACTATTGATGAATTACAACTTACAACTTAGCATTATACAGGTATAAATCTGAATATTGTTTTCGTTCTCTCTATGGTGATAACAAACTTTTAGATTTCCTCAAAGTACATATGATCAGGCTTATTTATGTTACGTCTGACTTGTTGCAGGTGCATTGTTTGCTAACCTCTACATATTTGAGATATTATGTAGTTTGGGAGGAAGTACACTTTACAATAACATCTATGCCGAGACACAAGGTGGTATGGAGGGTACAGTATTCCTGGTGATGGCGGGCGCCTACTTCATCTCCGGAATCTTATTAATGTATGTATACTCCCCAATCTGTCTCTGTCACCATATATATCGTCTCATTAGATCAAAATGTGTCTTACTCTACAAAACCTTATGTTCGGTTGAAATAGTGAATATTTAATATAGGCACCAAACAATACATGAAATATTGCATAAAATTGATGAATAAATGTAAGTTTTTTGTTGTTGTTTTTTTTCCATATTTTTGTGGTTGCCAATTCGGGTGTTTGAATATAAAAATATGAATAATTTAACTAATCACATTTTTCGTAATCATGATAAAAGAGTAAATAATCTTAAGACTTCTTAATTCATAGCCACGTCTTCATCAGCAAACTAATGACAATATTGTGAACTACAAATGAGTTTTGGAAATCAAGATTTGTGAAATGTTCGAAAGTTAAGTTTCATGATCTACATAAAACTCTCATTTGAAAAATAATTTTGATCATGCATAATAAAGTCAATTTCGTCGGCTGGAGGTGTCATTGTTTTGAATGTGATTTTTTTTCGCGATGACTTTTGTACAATGTACATGTACTTAAATATGCATTGTGTTAAAAGTAAGTTTAGCTTCGATTCCATTTTTACATTTTTTATTATCAATTATTTTGCATTTATTAAAAGATTTGATTTGTTACACTCATTTCTATCGTTCATGAGATCGAGGTTATTTTTTCCATATTCTGAATAATTGTACGGCAAATATTGTGATGTCACACACGAGGAACCTTTTCACGGGGAAATTTTAAAAGTGGGACAGCCATTGGTCAAACTAAACTAGTGGCTTAGATATTAATCTGCTATATTTGAATTCAATTTAATGTTGAAAAAAAAATAATTGATTGATTAATTAAAAACACGAAAATGTTTGTCTGATTTGTTCCCCCACTGACTTATTTAATAAACTTTATAACATTATCTAAACATCTTTTCGGTTTATGAAAGGATCCTTCCGTCTTTGACTTCATAACCCCAAACGATATTAAGAATAATGCTTAAATAAATACTATCTTTGGAATGATAAGTGTATTGTTTTATTTCAAGTGTGTGTATATGTACAACTACGTCAAGAGAGACTACAGTTGATGATGTCAGTGTGAACATTGGTCCGTCCGTGAACTCGACTACAAGTGAAACATTACCAACAGATACCGTTGATCTATTGGCAAGTAGCCCTTTGGATGTTACCAACAATATAGAAACTAACACAGAGGTAGAACACTCAGTCTGATATAATATTCAAAGATTCTTATGTACTATGTAAGATGCATACATTACTCATGATCAGAAGTAAGTTCTAAATGAAGCGATCCATCCTCGCATAATATAGCAAATAAGTATTTCCAATTATCATTTGTTTTGGCTCAGTATCCATATCAGTACATGCAAAATGATGACACAGCACAAAAGAACTAGCTCCATCTACGGCGTTACATGGAGGAACATGCATTGTAAGGAAATTGTAAAAGAAATTAAAAAGAAATAAAAGTATTCAAAGATTTCGTATATGAGTTGATTTCCGCATTGTTTACTTCTCTTTATCTGTAAATGCAATCATTTATATAGCTATAAAACTTAGTTACAGTCACAATCCGGTGAATCGATATTTAGGAACGTGTAACAATATTCTACTTATGTAACATTCATTACCGATGGGATTTGAGCAATCGCCAGATAGTATGATGCTACTCCTTATAATTGAAAAGGCACGTGTATGTTTTTTCAATGTCGGAACAAACCTCGAAACATACTCAAAATGCAAAATTCACGCGCGGTATCCGGGCAGTTTGATTGACAGCTCGCGTTTCGACCAATCACTTACGAAGAAGGAGCAACGCAGATTCTATTGACATTTTTTTTTTGACAAAAATACAGCGGTATACTTAGAAAACGTACTCTTAGAAAAGTAGTACATGTACATCTGATTTGTAATGTGGTATAAAACATTTTAGGTCGACCGACTGTTGTATGAGTAATTGGTATTTTGTTTTGAAAAATAGCAACAAAAGACACGAGTTGCTGTTCAGTTTAATATCAAAACACATTGATGTAACATAGATAAAATGGCTAACAATCACGGGTCACGTGCCTGTTTCTACAACAAAATGTACAAGCTTAAAACATCTACATATTGAAATCAATTAAACATTGGTTGTCATATTTTGACATGCATTGGTGTGTAACATACATTGGGTGCTTTAGCATATCCAATGGTGCGCGTTACACGAATTATTAATGTTAATCCTTTATCATTGCTTATTATTTTCAGAAAATCGCTTTTTAAGATCAATAAATTGGCGGTTACATTTTAGGAGATCAATTTATCCTTTCCTAGAGATGATAGACAGAATCTCACCTGACACGTTGGTTTATTATCTTAACATCCTACTAACAGCTAAGGACGGCCTCTCCTGTATGCGATGTGTTGTCAGTAAATATTATATATATATTGAAAAAATATTTTTGTGATATAGCACTATAAAAAGGGCAACAGTTCTAATATTGCAGACATGACATGCATTTATGATACTTTGTGGAAGGTACTGTTTAAAAGTCATTCAATGACAGATACAATTACAAACATGTATTGATAACACTTACGTGTAATTTTTAATGGAGAGGGTATTATTCATTTCCCTTGTATCTAATCGATTTGCGTATGCCTTATGATATTGAAGTATGTTCAGACTTATAGATAAATAAAACAAAAGTATGAAACACTGCACAACCATTTACCTTTTTCAGACTAATACTCGCCTTTCAGAGATAAATACGTTCATCCAGAGACAATTACTCAATAAATAAAATAATTAAAATTACACAGCGTCGTCTGCCTCCATGTTGGATTCAGTACTGTGAACAATGTCCGCTGGTGTGTTATGTCTGAAGACAACGGTATCTATCGTTGGGGTGTCACTTCTTTTGGAGTTCACGGAAGGATTGTTATAGATCTCCTCATTGGTCACTTCTCTAGACGCTGTCATGAACATACAGATACTGAAAACACATCAATAAGAATTAGGGTACACAGAATTAAGATCAAATAACGTAGGTTAATAATACTTGATTTAATTTGTCTGGAATATACCCTAGGATAATATCATTTTATCAGATATGACCGTGTTGAGTTCCCGTGAAGTTGTGTGAAAAAATTAAATGTGTAGATATGAAGGATAAGGATATTTATTCTACTCGAGGTTCACAAAATGTTGCAAAACCCGAAGCTTCATGCTAGAGTTTTACAACATTTTGTTATTCCGATGGTATAATATCCTTATCTTTCCTATTCACATATAAAAGGGTCATACATTTTTTATAAAGTCTCTCATGCTCGACTTTTTTTTATTAAAATTTTACAATTATGTTAGCCCGTCATTTTTAATAAAGTTCGTAGAAAATACCGCGACTGCAAATAAATTCTATTTACAAATGTGCATGATAATTCCATGATATTTTTAACACAAATTCCATTGTTTGTGCTTTTGAAAGTAAATTCAGCGAAGTTTCTAAAAGTAACTTTGAAATACCGAGAATATAGTAATTTTGTTGTTGCAGTAACTTCACAAGATTGTATTGCATGTGTAGCCATGTAATACAGCCTCAGACGACATGAGTGTATTGTATGTGTAGCCATGTAATACAGCCTCAGACGACAGGAGTGTATTGTATGGGGCCATGTAATACAGCCTCAGACGACAGGAGTGTATTGCATGGGTAGCCATGTAATACAGCCTCAGACGACAGGAGTGTATTGCATAGGTAGCCATGTAATACAGCCTCAGACGACAGGAGTGTATTGTATGGGGCCATGTAATACAGCCTCAGACGACAGGAGTGTATTGTATGGGTAGCCATGTAAATACAGTCTCAGACGACAGGAGTGTATTGTATGGGTAGCCATGTAATACAGCCTCAGATGACAGGAGTGTATTACATGGGTGGGGCCATGTAATACAGCCTCAGACGACAGGAGTGTATTGCATGGGTAGCCATGTAATACAGCCTCAGACGACAGGAGTGTATTGTATGGGTAGCCATGTAATACAGCCTCAGACGACAGGAGTGTATTGTATGGGTAGCCATGTAATACAGCCTCAGACGACAGGAGTGTATTGTATGTGGGTAGCCATGTAATACAGCCTCAGACGACAGGAGTGTATTGTATGGGTAGCCATGTGATACAACCTCAGACGACAGGAGTGTATTGTTTGGGTAGCCATGTTATACAACCTCAGACGACAGGAGTGTATTGTTTAGGTAGCCATGTAATACAGCCTCAGACGACAGGAGTGTATTGTTTGGGTAGCCATGTTATACAACCTCAGACGACAGGAGTGTATTGTTTGGGTAGCCATGTAATACAGCCTCAGACGACAGGAGTGTATTGTTTGGGTAGCCATGTAATACAGCCTCAGACGACAGGAGTGTATTGTATGTGTAGCCATGTAATACAGCCTCAGACGACAGGAGTGTATTGTATGGGTAGCCATGTAATACAGCCTCAGACGACAGGAGTGTATTGCATGGGTAGCCATGTAATACAGCCTCAGACGACAGGAGTGTATTGCATGGGTAGCCATGTAATACAGCCTCAGACGACAGGAGTGTATTGTATGGGTAGCCATGTAATACAGCCTCAGACGACAGGAGTGTATTTTAGCCATGTTAATCAGCTCAGACGACGGAGTGTATTGCATGGGTAGCCATGTAATACAGCCTCAGACGACAGGAGTGTATTGCATGGGTAGCCATGTAATACAGCCTCAGACGACAGGAGTGTATTGTATGGGTAGCCATGTAATACAGCCTCAGACGACAGGAGTGTATTGCATGGGTAGCCATGTAATACAGCCTCAGACGACAGGAGTGTATTGTATGGGTAGCCTTGTAATACAGCCTCAGACGACAGGAGTGTATTGTATGGGTAGCCATGTAATACAGCCTCAGACGACAGGAGTGTATTGTATGGGTAGCCATGTATACAGCCTCAGACGACAGGAGTGTATTGTATGGGTAGCCATGTTACACCAGACCAGAGTGTATTTTGGTAGCCATGTGATACAACCTCAGACGACAGGAGTGTATTGTTTGGGTAGCCATGTAATACAGCCTCAGACGACAGGAGTGTATTGTATGGGTAGCCATGTAATACAGCCTCAGACGACAGGAGTGTATTGTATGTGTAGCCATGTAATACAGCCTCAGACGACAGGAGTGTATTGTATGGGTAGCCATGTAATACAGCCTCAGACGACAGGAGTGTATTGCATGTGTAGCCATGTAATACAGCCTCAGACGACAGGAGTGTATTGTATGGGTAGCCATGTAATACAGCCTCAGACGACAGGAGTGTATTGTATGGGGCCATGTAATACAGCCTCAGACGACAGGAGTGTATTGTATGGGTAGCCATGTAATACAGCCTCAGACGACAGGAGTGTATTGCATGTGTAGCCATGTAATACAGCCTCAGACGACAGGAGTGTATTGTATGGGTAGCCATGTAATACAGCCTCAGACGACAGGAGTGTATTGTATGGGTAGCCATGTAATACAGCCTCAGACGACAGGAGTGTATTGTATGGGTAGCCATGTAATACAGCCTCAGACGACAGGAGTGTATTGTATGGGTAGCCATGTAATACAGCCTCAGACGACAGGAGTGTATTGCATGGGTAGCCATGTAATACAGCCTCAGACGACAGGAGTGTATTGTATGGGTAGCCATGTAATACAGCCTCAGACGACAGGAGTGTATTGTATGGGTAGCCATGTAATACAGCCTCAGACGACAGGAGTGTATTGTATGGGTAGCCATGTAATACAGCCTCAGACGACAGGAGTGTATTGTATGGGTAGCCATGTAATACAGCCTCAGACGACAGGAGTGTATTGCATGGGTAGCCATGTAATACAGCCTCAGACGACAGGAGTGTATTGTATGGGTAGCCATGTAATACAGCCTCAGACGACAGGAGTGTATTGTATGGGTAGCCATGTAATACAGCCTCAGACGACATGAGTGTATTGTATGGGTAGCCATGTAATACAGCCTCAGACGACAGGAGTGTATTGTATGGGTAGCCATGTAATACAGCCTCAGACGACAGGAGTGTATTGCATGGGTAGCCATGTAATACAGCCTCAGACGACAGGAGTGTATTTGCATGTATGGCAGGATAGCCATGTAATACAGCCTCAGACGACAGGAGTGTATTGTATGGGTAGCCATGTAATACAGCCTCAGACGACAGGAGTGTATTGTATGGGTAGCCATGTAATACAGCCTCAGACGACAGGAGTGTATTGTTGGGTAGCCATTAATACAGCCTCAGACGACAGGAGTGTATTGTATGGGTAGCCATGTAATACAGCCTCAGACGACAGGAGTGTATTATATGTGTATGGGTGTAGCCATGTAATACAGCCTCAGACGACAGGAGTGTATTGTATGGGTAGCCATGTAATACAGCCTCAGACGACAGGAGTGTATTGTATGGGTAGCCATGTAATACAGCCTCAGACGACAGGAGTGTATTGTATGGGTAGCCATGTAATACAGCCTCAGACGACAGGAGTGTATTGTATGGGTAGCCATGTAATACAGCCTCAGACGACAGGAGTGTATTGTATGGGTAGCCATGTGATACAACCTCAGACGACAGGAGTGTATTGTTTGGGTAGCCATGTAATACAGCCTCAGACGACAGGAGTGTATTGTATGGGTAGCCATGTAATACAGCCTCAGACGACAGGAGTGTATTGTATGGGTAGCCATGTAATACAGCCTCAGACGACAGGAGTGTATTGTATGGGTAGCCATGTAATACAGCCTCAGACGACAGGAGTGTATTGCATGGGTAGCCATGTAATACAGCCTCAGACGACAGGAGTGTATTGTAATGGGTAGCCATGTAATACCAGGCAGAGTGTATTATGGGCCATGTAATACAGCCTCAGACGACAGGAGTGTATTGCATGGGTAGCCATGTAATACAGCTCAGACGACAGGAGTGTATTGTATGGGTAGCCATGTAATACAGCCTCAGACGACAGAGTGTATTGATGGTAGCCATGTAATACAGCCTCAGACGACAGGAGTGTATTGATGGGTAGCCATGTAATACAGCCTCAGACGACAGGAGTGTATTGTATGGGTAGCCATGTAATACAGCCTCAGACGACAGGAGTGTATTGTATGGGTAGCCATGTAATACAGCCTCAGACGACAGGAGTGATTGTGTGGGTAGCCATGTAATACAGCCTCAGACGACAGGAGTGTATTGTATGGGTAGCCATGTAATACAGCCTCAGACGACAGGAGTGTATTGTATGGGTAGCCATGTATACAACCTCAGACGACAGGAGTGTATATTGTATGGGTAGCCATGTAATACAGCCTCAGACGACAGGAGTGTATTTATGGGTAGCCATGTATACAACCTCAGACGACAGGAGTGTATTGTATGGGTAGCCATGTAATACAGCCTCAGACGACAGGAGTGTATTGTATGGGTAGCCATGTAATACAGCCTCAGACGACAGGAGTGTATTGTATGGGTAGCCATGTAATACAGCCTCAGACGACAGGAGTGTATTGTATGGGTAGCCATGTAATACAGCCTCAGACGACAGGAGTGTATTGTATGGGTAGCCATGTAATACAGCCTCAGACGACAGGAGTGTATTGTATGGGTAGCCATGTAATACAGCCTCAGACGACAGGAGTGTATTGCATGGGTAGCCATGTAATACAGCCTCAGACGACAGGAGTGTATTGCATGGGTAGCCATGTAATACAGCCTCAGACGACAGGAGTGTATTGTATGGGTAGCCATGTAATACAGCCTCAGACGACAGGAGTGTATTGTATGGGTAGCCATGTAATACAGCCTCAGACGACAGGAGTGTATTGTATGGGTAGCCATGTAATACAGCCTCAGACGACAGGAGTGTATTGTATGGGTAGCCATGTAATACAGCCTCAGACGACAGGAGTGTATTGTATGGGTAGCCATGTAATACAGCCTCAGACGACAGGAGTGTATTGTATGGGTAGCCATGTAATACAGCCTCAGACGACAGGAGTGTATTGTATGGGTAGCCATGTAATACAGCCTCAGACGACAGGAGTGTATTGTATGGGTAGCCATGTATACAGCCTCAGACGACAGGAGTGTATTGTATGGGTAGCCATGTAATACAGCCTCAGACGACAGGAGTGTATTGTATGGGTAGCCATGTAATACAACCTCAGACGACAGGAGTGTATTGTATGGGTAGCCATGTAATACAGCCTCAGACGACAGGAGTGTATTATATGGGTAGCCATGTGATACAACCTCAGACGACAGGAGTGTATTGTATGGGTAGCCATGTAATACAGCCTCAGACGACAGGAGTGTATTGTATGGGTAGCCATGTAATACAGCCTCAGACGACAGGAGTGTATTGTATGGGTAGCCATGTAATACAGCCTCAGACGACAGGAGTGTATTGTATGGGTAGCCATGTAATACAGCCTCAGACGACAGGAGTGTATTGTATGGGTAGCCATGTAATACAGCCTCAGACGACAGGAGTGTATTGTATGGGTAGCCATGTAATACAGCCTCAGACGACAGGAGTGTATTGTATGGGTAGCCATGTAATACAGCCTCAGACGACAGGAGTGTATTGTATGGGTAGCCATGTAATACAGCCTCAGACGACAGGAGTGTATTGTATGGGTAGCCATGTAATACAGCCTCAGACGACAGGAGTGTATTGTATGGGTAGCCATGTAATACAGCCTCAGACGACAGGAGTGTATTGTATGGGTAGCCATGTAATACAGCCTCAGACGACAGGAGTGTATTGTATGGGTAGCCATGTAATACAGCCTCAGACGACAGGAGTGTATTGCATGGGTAGCCATGTAATACAGCCTCAGACGACAGGAGTGTATTGCATGGGTAGCCATGTAATACAGCCTCAGACGACAGGAGTGTATTGTATGGGTAGCCATGTAATACAGCCTCAGACGACAGGAGTGTATTGTATGGGTAGCCATGTAATACAGCCTCAGACGACAGGAGTGTATTGTATGGGTAGCCATGTAATACAGCCTCAGACGACAGGAGTGTATTGATGGGTAGCCATGTAATACAGCCTCAGACGACAGGAGTGTATTGTATGGGTAGCCATGTAATACAGCCTCAGACGACAGGAGTGTATTGTATGGGTAGCCATGTATACATACAGCCTCAGACGACAGGAGTGTATTGTATGGGTAGCCATGTAATACAGCCTCAGACGACAGGAGTGTATTGTATGTGGGTAGCCATGTAATACAGCCTCAGACGACAGGAGTGTATTGTATGGGTAGCCATGTAATACAGCCTCAGACGACAGGAGTGTATTGTATGGGTAGCCATGTAATACAGCCTCAGACGACAGGAGTTAATTGTTTGGGTAGCCATGTAATACAGCCTCAGACGACAGGAGTGTATTGTATGGGTAGCCATGTAATACAGCCTCAGACGACAGGAGTGTATTGTATGGGTAGCCATGTCATACAGCCTCAGACGACAGGAGTGTATTGTATGGGTAGCCATGTGATACAACCTCAGACGACAGGAGTGTATTGTTTGGGTAGCCATGTTTACAACCCAGACGACAGGAGTGTATTGTATGGGTAGCCATGTAATACAGCCTCAGACGACAGGAGTGTATTATATGGGTAGCCATGTAATACAGCCTCAGACGACAGGAGTGTATTGTATGGGTAGCCATGTAATACAGCCTCAGACGACAGGAGTGTATTGTATGGGTAGCCATGTAATACAGCCTCAGACGACAGGAGTGTATTGTTTGGGTAGCCATGTTATACAACCTCAGACGACAGGAGTGTATTGTTTGGGTAGCCATGTAATACAGCCTCAGACGACAGGAGTGTATTGTTTGGGTAGCCATGTTATACAACCTCAGACGACAGGAGTGTATTGTATTGGTAGCCATGTAATACAGCCTCAGACGCAGGAGTGTATTGTATGGGTAGCCATGTGATACAACCTCAGACGACAGGAGTGTATTGTATGGGTAGCCATGTAATAAACATTGTGTTGACAAGATTGTATTGAATAGGTAGTTATGTAATACATCTCAGAACGACACGAGTGTATGGCATCGAATAAAAAAGTATTATATGTATAAGAGAACACCACCTGCTGCATCCATTACATAACCGTATAACGCTAACGTATATTGATTGTATTTCCCATCATTTTAATGTTTCCCTTGACATACATGTAGCAATAGGTTGAAGAGAAAGCGAGAAGCTTCAGCCGTGTTAGCTGCGCTGTTGGTATTGTAGTATACCCAAATGATGTCAAGGTTTTTGTCTTCATCGCATGCTTTTGAGAGTCGTTATCTCAAAAAAACTAAACTATGTTTACGTTTTACTGATATATCGATTAAAGTAAAGTTCAATGTCACTCTTTGTTGAGAGTTTGAGGATACTTACACGAATAGAATTCCGGTTAGGAGATAGGCGCCCGCCATCACCAGGAATACTGTACCCTCCATACCACCTTGTGTCTCGGCATAAATGTTATTGTAAAGTGTACTTCCTCCCAAACTACACAGTACTTCAAATATGTAGATGTTAGCGAACAACGCACCTGTAATGTAATCATTGTGTGTTTATTTAGCAAGGATCAAACGCGCTCTCATCTGAAGTAAATGATAATACGCTAATTATACTTTCATATTTAGCTGGTTGAAAACAATACTACATGCACAGGTTGTCTCTGCTCTGTTTTGGTCGGCGTAACTTAAACATAACTCAACCAAGTGAAATTTGTTTGTCGATAAAAAAATTATCAACTAAATGTAAACACTAGATAAGAATTTTGTTTCCTAGTAATACATATACCATTTAGTATATTCCTAAACTTTTATAACAACACCAAAAGATGGTGGAAATAATTTACACAACGCCAATAACAGTGCTCAAGTGGCTAAATATTCAATTTTCAACAAGAGAAAAAGGAGAATAGAGTGAAGACTCAAAATATAAATACTGGCAGAAGAAAAGACGTTTATAGATAAGACCTTGCTAAACTTCTATTACTTTCTTTGCATATTTTAACGTAACAATAAAACAGTAGCTATGTAACTACCTTGTTTGTCTGATAAAACTGTTTTTGAGAATATCCCTCTAACCAGTGGTATCGGTATAATACACATGACACCAAGTCCCGCACCTGAAAGAGAGACGGATGGTGATTAAAATCTCACTGCCTTTGTTTATTACAGAGTTATTTGCCTTTACCGGAAGGTATTGATTTAAACGTCATGTGTTTATGTGCGTACCGCCATAATCTCAGAGAAAACGACAGAGTGAGTTTCACACACAAATTTACGACGCCATAATGGATATGTACTTAACCGAAAGGTTTGTAACTCTAAAAAAATAAATTATCTGAATTATTATGAAAGGAAGATAAATTTGAACTGCTTTATTTATTTTACAGTTCGTATTGAAATAGCAAATAATAAATATTTGCCAAGCAAGTTAAGCTGAAAAGCTGAAGAAACTATCTATCAGATCGCTTAGATAGTATTTAGATAGGGTAAAATACTACCATCAACAGAAATAGTAAGTAGTAAATTTTAACCATAAAGTGAACCACACAGATTATGCTAATTGTCATTCCCCAATCCCTTTTAATATAAGAACATAAATATTTTTCAAAGATGTGCTTGATGAAAAACTTAGCAAAAGCAAAATTATGCCCAAAAGGAACAATGTTTCCATATTTTCATAATGTATGCATGTTAACCATAGCAAATTAAATTGCAATTGTGCAACTATCATATCATTTTATCAAGGATGTTCTAGATATTTGAAATTGAACAGATATGAACAACTGACAATTTTGTAGCCAAACTTAGTAAGAATCATTTTACGTGTTTTGATCTCGTACTTACCCAGATACAGCATCCAATCGTGTGAAGCAAATGCCATTAACGATGTGTACAATATCCCAGATATACACCCGAGGACACATATCATTTCATCAGATGTAAAGTAATGGAGAAGCTTTATCATAAGAACTCCAATAACCATCTGAGTAAAGTCCTTAGCGGCACGGAAATATCCTATTTTTACAGAGGACCAGCAAAATGGGAAATTTAAGGAGTAGAGAACCTCAATGTCGGATCTAGGACTAGACATACTGTACATGAGAATAAAAGTCACCGCAAATGTTAGGAAGATAGATAATGGCATATTCCTTCTTTGTTCTTTGTGAGTGTAAAACCCAGTAATTCGCTTAATAGCATTACAAATATTCCAGGATGTCTTGTGCTTTTGTTGCTGGAGTTGTCGTTCTTTAGTACGTGTTTCTTTATATAGAAATGTTATAGATAACACTACGATAAAGATGATCCCAAATACCAACATGTTGATATAAACAAATCCTGTTATCTGTATCATATACCCGGCTGTGATTTGGGCCACCAAAGCGCTAACACCTACCAAGGCATCCAGAAATGCTATGTTGAATGATCTCTGCTTGCTCCGAGCCGTGGTATCCGCAATGGCTGCAAGATTGCCGAGAAAAAATGTGAAGTGAGTGCCTCCTAAACCGTTCACGGCAAAAGTGAAAAATAGATAATGAATGTGGAAATCTTTATAAATAAAAAACGATGTTAGTCCGTATTTTATGCATTCCACAACCATTCCAACTACCATTAATGGTTTCCGACCGATCCGATCCGAATAAATCCCAAACAGTGTAAGAACCGGAAGTGCTATTCCGTTTTCGGTCAAGGTGAAGTATAATGCCAAGCGAGCTGACAGTCTCTGATACTCATCCTCGGCAGCCGAGGATGAATTGGTAGCACACTGTTGTGAGTTATTACTAGAAGACGTTCCATTTGACAAGAAAATGGCATCCGGCAGAACTGTGTTGGTGGATATCCACTTGTAAATGTACTGAGCTTTACTAACGTCACCGATTGTTATTGCGCAGGCTAACAGTACGATATTGAAATTTCGTATAATAAAATCGTTTGTCGAGATATTTACATGAGCATCCTGGTCTTTCTTCGAATCCTTGTGAATTGCGCCTCCTCGCCTTTTACCTGGAAGAAGAGCTTTCCCTTCATTGTTGTCCATCTTTACGAAATGTTTGTAAATGTGAGTATAAGCCGTTATCATAGGCCGCTCGTGACTTTTATCTGAGAAGATTATGCATTAAACAATACATACTACATATAGCACATATTAATTTGCTCTAGTGTACATGTGTAACTTTGTAAACTGTTATATAAATTTATCCTGCAACTTCCCCACATACCGAAGGATAACTACTGCCGGATGAACTTGTGCCTTATCCGTCAAATCCGAAAGGCTTCATCCGTCAATATGATAACGCGAATTTGTTCCGCATCTGACAGAACTTTTTTTTTAACTTGACCCAGAACTTGAACCTTCCGGTGAATGAAACGACATTTAGTCCCGCTAAAATGAATTTAACGATATCAAAAATATCGTAAAGCAGCGTCGTCTTTTTCTAGGCTCATTGCAAAGGTGTTTATTGTAAAGTAATTCTTTGATGGGTGATTATTGTTTTTTTTTATTATTTATTTATTATTATTATTATTTCAATATATTTGTTTCAGAGATATTACACACTAAATATAATTACTGGTACTGTTTGAGAGTGCGCTTATATATTTGTCACAGTAGAAAAAAGAGTACACTGTCATGCGGTTTAATGAATGAATCTTTACCTCCACTTCAAAGAAGCGTCTCGCTTCGAGCGAAACCAAGTGAATAACTTACAATTGTTTCGATTATCATAACGGTTGAAGGATAAATAGAATACACGGTAAGAATCTTAGGAACCACAACCTAATTCCTAGTTCCTTGCGCTACCTAATAACACTGTCTAAATCCACATTTCCGACAAAATAGTGACCCATTAAAATCATCTCAAAATGGATGGAAGTGAGTGCGGTGTTGGATATAATAATATTATGTTTTGTATAAATCGTTTTTATCTGACCTATTCTCATTTCAAATAATTCAATTCGCGTTGTACATATCTAAAGCTAATGATTCATGTAAATTTTAAAAGATTTTTCGCGTGAAATTCGTATAAAATATTGACGATAAAAATGCTTGTGTATCTTAAGACATGGTTACTAGTATGTATCGGTATTAACTCCTTCAGCATATTTACCCACTTTTACATCTCTAAGGATATAGTTTTTTTCTGTTTTGAAACAAGTAATACTGGAAACGAGAACATTAACGCTCGATCATCAAACTGAGGTCTTCTTAAATTATACCACAAAGTGTTCCGTCCTTACTGTTTTAATATCTACATCAACGACTTCGTGTGAGTCTTATTCCTTATTGAAAGCGCATACAAAGATTATGCTATAGAATTAACACATAGCATGCGACAACGCTTACAATATTTCTAAATGTTTTACGAGTAGAGGCGCGACAAACTGTGAGAAATAAGTCCCCCAAGCCTACATCCTGTGTGTCATTGTATTGTTTTGAATATTTACATAAATATTACGATTTCAACGCAGAAAACTATGAAAAAAATCGACAAACTAACCTTGATCTCTCTCCATTGTATAATAACACCGCAATGTTTTATTAGAACACTGCAATGTTTTATTAGAACACTGCAATGTTTTATTAGAACACTGCAATGTTTTATTAGAACACTGCAATGTTTTATTAGAACACTGCAATGTTTTATTAGAACACTGCAATGTTTTATTAGAACACTGCAATGTTTTATTAGAACACTGCAATGTTTTATTAGAACACTGCAATGTTTTATTAGAACACTGCAATGTTTTATTAGCACACTGCAATGTTTTGATAGAACACTGCAATGTTTTATTAGAAAACTGCAATGTTTTATTAGAACACTGCAATGCTTTGTTGCTCTGTCGCGTTCAGCGTTACTACAATGTAATATGATTTAAAACCAATTTACTACATGCATGTAGTCCAAAACGAATAACAAAATATTAATTAAGCGGGACTAATGTAATGAACAAGGGAAAGGAATACCAGTGTTTTCTACTTCATTGGTGAAATGCATATATCGGTCAACATCATGTCGCACTAAAACCTGAGGTCACTATGGAGCCACAAGTCTGAACAAAACCTAGCAAAAACCTCAATTGTGAATATTTCAGCAAGATATTCGTTTTACCGAGATTTTCTTTCTGACAATTCTGGAAGGACATTTCTTTAAGAAATCAAAATAGCTCAATATGGATAATCAGTATTAGCAAAAATGATGCCAAGTACATTTACAATGTTGTAAAGTGAGAAAACACATTCGGTTTAAAGAGTCAATATTCTAGGGGGATTACTACCTGTGTCGTGGTATCCACACTTGGAATGTATCATAGGAAAATTGAAGGCTCTAAGTGCGACAACGGAGAGGTAGTTTGAAATACATCAATAAATTGAATAGTCAGTACACTGTTGTTTGTTGTACATTCGTGTCGTTCGATTTGAGTGTCAATTTCTGGTACGGGCCTGGAAATTATACTTATTACATTTTTTCATTTCAGAATATTTTATTGTAGTATTACAATTGGGATTGGGCAACAGGCTATGCCTATATTAGCCCTCTCCCCGGTAGCTACATGAATAACAGTACAATACATAAAATCTATCAATAGAAATAGCATCTCGTTAACAGAAATTACAAAATAATTTAGGAGAGTCTCATAAGCTTAAGATAAAGCATAAGAAAATATTGTCAGATAAGTATCACATTTTTTTCAATATGTTAAAGATGCTCCACCACTAACAAGGAATAAACGAATTTCGCTATTTGAGCAATAATTAGCATTTACTCATGTTAATATATTCCTATTGAAGTAATTTACAATAAATTTGGTGAATGTGTTCCATATAGGGCACAGTGGCATGGACATTTCTCGGGATGTAATAAATTGTTTTATATTTTTATTTAGAAGTAGAAAAGAAGTTCTGACTTTCTGTAGAAAACATCAACTCGTCTGATCATGTATTTGATGGAGAGAAAATAGCATTCGTTGGTGGAAAAGCATATTTAATAAATGTTCACAATATCCTAATGAATAGAATTGAAATGCTCCAGGGTCAATGACATCTCATACAAAACGTCTGGTATCTCTAATGTATTCATGTACAATTTTCAATAATTTATCATTTGAATTAAAATATTGGCGATTATATCCATAGAGGTAAGTGACGATAGAATGAGGAATGTTGATATCTAGTGCAAAAATAGAATTACACAGGCGAGTTCTTTGATTATTATAGAGAGGGCAATAAAGGAAATAATGATAGGAATCTTCAATTGGAAAACCACACAGGCAGGCAGAACTGTCGGTTAAATGAGAGTTAAATAAATCAGAGTTTAGATTACTAGCGGAATTTCTTAATTGGCACAATGTAATATTTGTTTTCCTCTCGCCAGAATATTTAAATGCTTCCGAACATATTGGAAAATTATCGGTAACACCAGATTGTAAACATTCCTTTTTTATTGCACGTATGGATGACATAGAGGGAAACGGACAGGACGGAGAGTTCCATTCTGACATTAAAGACGGAAAAAGCTGTTATTGTATAAATGAGTTCTGGAGGTTGGAATATTAAACAATCTAGTATGACAAAAAGTGTAGGCAGTACTGGTGTTAATGAATGGTTGAAGTCGGTCTTTTATATGGTTGGGCCAGTTATTGTTGAAAATATTATAAAAAGTGATATTTTGATGAAGATGTCTTCTCTTAATGAGAGGTACAATACCAATTTCATTATATAATATATTATGACTAGTCCCCTTTCTTAAACCTGTAAATATACGTATTGCTTCAAGCTGGATTGACTCCAAGAGGTCACATTCTGCCTGGGTACAATTTGACCACACAATACTAGCATATTCAAGAATAGGTCGGACAAAAAAGTATTTACAGTTGTTAAAGACTTTCTATCAATTTTGTATTTTAACATTCTGAGTATATTTATCTTTTTATATGCTTTTTCATAAATGAAATTGACATGATTCGACCAATTAGCCTTAGAATTAAAGAAGAGACCAAGATGTTTGTGGTTAGTTACATTCACTATTGTACGGTTATTAAAGACCAGGTCAGGATGTAAAGCCTGGAAGTCAGTCCGCCTTGAAAATAGAAGAGCTACTGTTTTATCCAGATTAAAAGCATTTCCCCAAGCGTTTGCCCACAAAGCGATTTTTCTAAGATCAGAATTTAAGATATTTGCAGATTCATGTCCGTCTCCCTCTATAAGTGTATATAATGATGTGTCATCAGCAAATAGTTTTACGTTTGAATTTAAATTTTCACTAATATCATTTATGTATTAAAGAAAGAGATAGGGACCTAACACTGAACCTTGTGGTACACCTGCCTGAATGGTTTTCCAAGAAGATCTGAATCCATCAACGACCACTCTCTTCATCCTATTACATAAGTATATGTACGATGAAAACCACTTAATCATGTTTCCGTTAATACCATTTTTCAAAATTTATATATAAGACCATCATGCCAAACGCGGTCAAATGCTTTACTAATATCACAAAAAACCATTCTTACTTCTTTACCCTTATCCATATGTTTAACAATTTTATCATATATATTCAATAATTGAAAAGTAAATGAATCTTTAGGTAAAAACCCAGATTGATTTTTGGAAATAATATTATTCTCTGAAAGAAAATTAAACATGTATTTGAAAACAATCTTTTCCAGTATTTTACTAAAAATAGAGGTTACAGAGATTGGTCGAAAATTTGATGGATCAGATCGTAGACCTTTGCCTTTATAAATTGGAGTGACATTGGAATGTTTCCATACATTTGGAAGAGTACCGGTGATGTGTAGTGGTTTAATTAGCGAATTAGATACATTTTTAATAAATTTGGGGGGAATAGTATCCGGGCCAGCTGGTTTATTAACATTGAGGAGATGTAACTGGTCTTTAATATCTTGTTCAGTGATATTAATATTAGAGAAGAGATGTTGAGGTTGGGGACAGTTAGGGGGTAAATCATCAGCATTCTTATTGGAGACAGATATAGAAGTAAAATAATCGTTAAAAGATTCAGCTTTATCAATAGGATGTAATTTTAATTCCCCATTTATGACCAACGGGGCATCAGTTTCATTTTTTGATTTTAGATTCATAACTGATTTGGCGATACGCCACCATTTACCAGGAGGGATAAACTTATCAACTAAGGATGATTGGAGTTTACGAAGGTACTTTTCTTTTGCCTCTCGGATAGAAGAAATTACTTGGTTTCGAATGGCTCTAAACTTGTTCCAAGAGGCAGGGGTATTGGTTAATTTAGCTTTAGAATGCTGACGATTTCTCTGTCGTATTTTTACATACAGACAGTATTAAGCAGACACAAACTATTTTTAAAGACAAACAAATTCTTTATTTACAAAGAAAAATACACAGCTGAACTACCTTTAGAAGGAGTAAATTGTAAAACGAAATCTGATTTCCGAAACTGCTACTGAAAATTTGTACAAATCAACAATTGGAGTCATTTCATAATATAAATAACAGGATTATTTTGTATATTAAACTTCCTTGCAAAGCTTTATCAAATTTTTTTGAATACTTAAATTTTCGTTTTCTTACATAACCATATATATTTCCGGTTGCATTTCTGCTACATGTACATAATTCTAATATATTGGAATAAATCTTATTTCACTTACGTTATAAAAATATTTCAAAACTACAAAATATATCAGAATAACTCTACTAACAATGGGATATAGAGAACAATGGCACATTATACATCAACTACAATATTAAACACAATGTTACTTCGAAGTTCATGTCTATAAATAGAATGTGTTCTCACCTCAAAATCCTAGGTGTAAAATCAAAACATGGTGAAAAGAGTTCACTTTAAAGAAACTCATATTCATAGTCGGCAGTACTACATAGTCACTTTCACTTCGTATCAACACTTTTAATTTAATTTTTCTTGTACGTACTCTAATGCTTATATTTTTAACTGGAGGTCGTATAAGATAGACACCATACGATTTTTCGGTTATCATTTGTCTCTTCTATCAATACTTGTTCTAGATGCATGGTAGGTGCGGACAATCGCAATATAATTGAATATCGGACAAACTGACGCTCTTGGATCACGAAACTATTTTAAAGTAAAGTTTGATTGTCATTGTTATATTTAAGACGATTTTAGTATTTACGATTAATTTCAAATAGGAAAGTTAATTAAAAGATGATGCATTGCTTAAAAAGTGATGATAGAATTAAATAAATCAAATTTTAAGACACCAAAATTCTTTTAAAATGTGTCTGTTCTAACGCTTCGCCGGTTCCTAGAGTTTCAATTTTGATTGACGCTTTCGATTTTCAAGTACCTTAATGCCTTAAAATAACAATTTTCAATTACCATTTTCGTTTACCAATCTAACGTTCCAAAACATTTGCTCAATTGGTGTGTGCCTGAACATGGTGACTTTTGTCGCTTTTGCTGCTTTTCGTTTTCATGACAATCTTTTTCTGTGCTGCTTTATTCTTTTTGCGCATGGCGTCAGTCTTTTTGTGTGCTACACCATTCATTTTGTTGTGCATGAAACGATTACGTTTGCGTTGTTGAAAGTGCTTTCCAATCGCATCCTTCATTCTGTTAAGCCTTGCCTCACTTCGCTTATCCTGACGTGTTCTTGACATGCGACGACCATGACCGCGCTTCATAATTGGTATTTTCAGAGGACGTGCTTTTGAGTTGGAATTTCTGCGATGACGTAACAATTGTGTTCTTAGGTCGCGGCGGAGACGCTTTATCCGTCTAAGTGTCTTTTCAGCCCGGACTCTTTTAGCGCGATGAAGTGTGTCTTCTTTTGGGACTCTCTTCATTCTGTGAAGTGACTTTTCCTTTAAATGATGACGTAGAGACCTTTTTGTGCGTTTCATTCTGTTTAATACCGGTTCCGGCTCCTCCAACCGTTTCGTTCTGATCAGGGCTGGGTCATTAGATTTTCGTTTTGTCCTAACCAGATCATGGTTGATTTGGAGTTCTTCAAACTTCTCTGCAGCTCTTCTGTGTCGTTGTTTTCCCTGTAAAATATATAGAACAAAATCGAATCTTTAGTGTCTTTTCTTCGTGAAATATTAATATTCTTTAGTTTAACAACACAAATTATCAAAAATTAGTTTTTCTGTAAATAATAAAGATAGTGAGTGCTATAGCGGTTTTTTTTTGTGTGTGTGTGTGTGTGTGTGTGTTTGTGTGTAAAATTTTCAATCAAAGTCTATTTTACTTTTTTAATCATTCAAACATCTTTTCATCATTTTTTCTTTCATTCACGCTCTCCCAATTCATCCATCCAGTCACTTATTAAAGTGATTTTGTGATTAATTATCAAAATATACCCATGTTTAAAAAAAACCAGAACATATTGATCGTGAATGATAGTTCTAATAATGTCACCTGGCGCAGTGCCATTAAAGTTGACAACAGCCGTGTCAAAGTCCCTTATAATACAATAACAATATAAGCAAGCCTTCGTGCAAACAATAGACTAACACGAACATCGGCCAATATTTATAACCATAATATTATAATGATGTTGCTAGACTTTATTCTGATATTTGATGCATAATTATATTTCAAAATATAACTATTCTTCTGCTTCTGATACAAACAACCTATACCCATGGGAAATAAATTACAACACTTATTACATATACCAAATTAATTAACATATAGCTAATTAAAAAGTATTGATTTTCAATTTTCAAAATTTTAAAATTTAGATTTTAAATTTAATTTCGCGACCAGGAGTAAAACGTATTTACGGATGAAATCCCGAGGAGTCTATCAGCTATTCGGTATATACAGTGTACATACAATGTGTTATTGATTTATGATCTAATCAACACAAATAAAACCAAACACCTGTTTCACGAAACCATCGATAAGACAATTAAAGGTAAAAATACACCATTTTGTCATTTTTCCATTTAATCTAAAAACTATTCTAGTAAAACTAAAAGATTAAATTTGGATAGGCGTGCAGGAAACCCTATATACGCTCAGTTATATGATAACATTTCTATTTTATTACAGTTATATTAATACATACTGCGGACGTAGGCAGTAGTGCTATTTTACTCTACTAAAGAAAATATCAATATAATGACACATCGTTGGCATAAACCGACATCGATCGATATAATAATACAAAAGAAAGGCAATATATCGATGTGAGTATAAGTATCGACAAATGAGCAAGCAACTCTACTTCGTTGACAAAACATGCATTAAAAACCAAGTCATAACGGCGTCACACCAACACCGAATATCACGTAACTCCATATCGAAAAAAAATATTTCGAGTTCAGATTATCATGGCATACTAGCTGATGTCTCATATTCCTATTGAAAATCATTTTATTTTCACTCCGAAAAAAAATTAATTTCAAAGTACAAGTACTTCACATCAATTATCATTGTGTTAGAACGTGGTTTGCCGCCACTGGTTTTATCATAAATACACAAAAATGTAATAAAAAAAAACAATAAAAAAAAACCAATAATAAATAAATAAATAATATAAAATAAAAAAGTAATTATTAAAAACATAAATGATATTTAATTAAATAAAAACATTAGATCAACAAATAAATAAAATGATTATTAAAACGTTTGTATGGAAAGTTATACATGTGTGTGTGTGTTTTTAAAATTGAGATTTATCAATATTGGAGAGAATAAGCATTCATTGTCAATTATTTCATCAAATTTCATATGTTTGATAGTTGCGGAATCTCAAAAGAAGCTAAACATTATCATTACACCGAATTGACATAAAACTAATAAAAACATGAAATGCATTGAACTCTTGTGTTGACGAATGTCTCCGAAGCAATGTTATGGATGTATTGATTTCAAGCAACGAGAAAATGTTCCCTTGGTAGTTATTTTACAGCAAAGAAAAACCGAATTTTATCAGACTTCAGACGGAACCCATACTGCTTTGTTTCTTTCATTAGACCATATATCATTCCAGTCGACATGCAATATTCTCCCATAGGCTGTTTGTGTTTCATATAAGCTCCTCGCCGAGGACTGGAAATTGATTTCTGAGAGTTGTCAGTGAATTTCTGTGTGTCACGTGTACATATGTGATGAGTAAATATATACAGGTATGTCATCTATACACTTCCAAATCGACTTACTGATGTACATGATCATGTCGTAAAACAAGGAACTTTAATGATATTTGTGCACGTACATATAAAATATCGAGGGTCATCTTCCATTGCATACAATGTCAAGGAATAAAAAAGAATGGCATGCTATGTTTATAAAGCAGAAAACCGTTAAAATTGCATTGTGAAGTGAATTTGGGACGCATGTATCACTGATGGTAGTTAGGAGGGAGGCCATCGTTTGATATCGTTACGATAACGTTTATACATTCTAGTACTGGTGTATATATATGTTGTCAAAATGGAAGTCACCCTAGATATAGTCTTTCAGTAAACAGATACAAGGGGAGTTATAAAACAAAACAGTACAGGCTTTAAGGATTGTTTATGAAGCCATAAGGGGATAGTTTAGCTTCGTACACCAATAAAGGGTAGTATTAATATCACATTTCTGTTGACAGGGTGATTGCCATGACAACTATATATAATATGTTCATGCCATCACAGTAATGATGTGAGTACTAGTGGTGCCGCAAGTATTAATTTAGATATATGTTATTAACACATTTGTTTGTTTAACGTGCTGTTGGAAGGTGGTGGATTACTGGAGTACTCAGGATAAAACCATCAACTTGAATTGAGAAGGTGGAAATATTTTTAACTTTACATTGTATTACTTTTATATCAAATTAAACGAGTGAGGGTTTAATCTGGAAGCTATAACGACATATTATTAAGCCAACATCTAACCGGCGTCGACATACCCGCTTTTCAAGTAAGACCATTGTACAGGCATGAAAGCTGGGAATCAAAGTACAGATTATGTTAATCTCATATTGCGGAAATGCCCCTGATAAAAAAGTGTATATTTTCATCAAGGTACACAATGTTCCTAGCGTGACCGTCAATTACAGAATCAGTTGTGAACAAACAATGATATCGTTTATTTGATTTAGATGCTATACGGATACGCACTGGTATATTGGATAAAAAAGCTTGCCAAAACAGGATTTGATTCCCACGACAGCCTCGGGATTTCATCACGATGGCAGAATAATCAATTATATGTTGTCATATAATATACCATTGATCCTTTGTGTATACAGAATATGATATAGACATCTCTTATTGCCGTGCTTTCCTGGAAATGTGTAATGTGTTTGTATATAGTACACGATCGATCCTTTGTGAGATATATAAGGAGAATGTGATATGAACATCTAATATTACCATACTTTCTTTCCTCGAAATATGTAATACACAGCCAATATATCTTGACCTGAAATTCACCTGAAATACACCAGAATTTGACATGAAATCTGACAAGAATTTCAGGCCAAGAAATCTTCACCTGAAATTGACCAAAACTTATATTGAAATTTAACCTGAAATTCAGGTCAAGAAATCTTCGCCTGAAATTGACCAAAACTTATATTTAAATATAACCAGAAATTTAGGTCAAGAAATCTTAACCTGAAATTGGCCAGAATTTCTAGTCAATTTCAGGAAAATTTCAGGTCTTTTGTATATGAAGACCTTGTATCTTACACTAGATCTTGTATATGAACATCTTATATCACTGTGTCTCCCTTCCTGGAAATGATATGAATAAAAGTGGAAATCACTGATTTCTTTTTTTTTCTCGTCTATTCTTATCAATCACATAATGGGATTTAAGGTTGCCATACAGAATAATGTTTTTCTTCACGTACAGAAGACAGCAGCTTTGGAAATATACCAAAACAACTGATAAAGTGTTTGCTCGCCATTCTATTTAATCTAGAATAGATATACACATTATTCTGGAGATGCATATACATGTATATCTCAAATAATTTCAACAAATGTTTACAGAAATGGAAGTACTGAAAATAAAGCATCATACATGTATCTGTTCATTTAATTGTAAAATGTGCATACAATGTACTTTGATTAAAAAAGAAAATGGCAACATTATGTTTTTAAAAGATGCACTAACACAGTTATCTAAAAAATGAATTGACGTCAAAAGTCTTGAAAAAACATAATTATACAGTATATTCACATTCCAAAAACAGACAGCATCTTCCTGAAAATGTGCATCACGTGTATACTAAATATATTAGCCTCAATGATTCAAGGGAGTAAATAATGTATTATACGAAACAATGGCATATCTGTCAATTTCAGTTTTATCTCATAGAGTGATATTTGTAATTACATATTTTTTTTTATTGTTGCGCATGCTTCATATTCATCTATGAGTACATGTTAGTAGAGTTTTTGCCTTAACTGAATCAATAGAGAATGGAGACAATGTTGCCAAAATATATCTGGAATGATATCAAAAAGATAAACAAAATAATTTTGATTTACCTAGTGAGTAATGCAAACTGAAAATATAGCATGACCTGAGGTTGTGTCACAATCGATCATGATATCATGCAAAGTGAAACGTGTATGTTTCCAGACAACTCATCAAAATAGCAACTGCGTAATAGCATAAAGCAACAAGGAACAGCGACTTTAAAAGATTTTCACTGAAGCTTTTGTTTTTTCTTCTCTGTTTTTGTCTTTTGCAAAACTTGTCAATGAATAATAATAGTGTTGTGAAGATTCGTGGCTAAAGATCTTGCAATTCGAGACTTTTCATCACGAGTACCCCATGAACTCCTTTCAACAGCAACAAGCGATTTACACAAGTTCACCGCCATGTAGTTCAGAAGTAATCACTATAATGATTGCGCTGAAATGTCAACAATTTGTAAAACAAAATGGCAGCAAATGATTTACAACAATATCCACTCTAGCGTACCTACATGCCTTTACAATTATAGTACAGAAGCTATGATCCAAGTATAATATTTATAATATAAATCTCACAATACGTTCAAGAATATATAAAACTGAAATTCATGTCATCTTTACTCACCCGTTTCGCTTGAATAACTGCACAAGCCATCACAAGAAGGAGCACACATATTGTGCCCTTCATTTTGATATAAGACCGATGTTCTTCAAATATTTTAGGAAGAATTCGTCCACTGGTTTCTACAAATATTCATTAGAACCAAAATGGCAGCGGTTCTGTTTGGCTCCTCAAGCCCTCCTGTACGAATCGATACTGGTATCGATCGTCGCTCCTCTAGTGGAAGCCTCTGTACTGTTGGCTTAGTAGAGAAATGCCGGTGATGCATTACATACATTCGATTCATTACAAGTGGCGCGGCGTAGGAATATAAAACGGTGTTGCTTCATGACAATGACTGACAAGCCTAATCGCACAGGCTGGCATTCTACATGCTCGTTTTCGCCCGTATCTAACAATAAATACTCGTCTAGCGTAAAATGTCAGAGGACCACAATTATACGGCCATAAAGGGTATTTTAAATATTGAATTACATTATTATCTATGTAAATGAAGAGCGTCTACCATAGCTAGGCATTTGTACTATACAAGTCGTTGACAAATATTGATAAAATTCAATTCTGAAAATAATCTATATCACATCTGGGTGTCATGACAATTAAATATCTACATCTGTTACACTGTATTATACATGTACTTGACTAATCGTGGGTTAAGATCCTTATCAATCGCTGTATCTGCTACTCATTTAGGCATTAATTGCTAAGTGAAAGGCTTAATACTAGCACGCAAATTGGAAGTATATGTATACTCGGTACAATGTATGTAATTGAAAGCAAGTTCTTCCTTTGAACATTAATTAACACTGGCAATACAGTATTTTATTAGTCCGTGGGCCTTTAAAACGTCATTAAAAATTCAGAATGATTGTAGATGAAGTCTGTTATATAATTAACGTACACTAATTGCACATATATATACCTATATTTACATATGCCCCTATATAGTCAATGGGAGGGGAGTTGCGTCCAAAGTAGCGTAATCGCAATGACGTATGAATACAAACGCAGTGCAGGTTCGGACTACTTCTAGTTCGCGCTTCGATAAGATTTTGCTTCATAAGTTGACGGATTTCAAAATAACAATAAAGAGTTTCAAGCATTGTAACGGCAATAAACAACAAAATGAATCGCTGGCCCGAGCTTTCCTCGGGAATGTTCGGGGGAATTCCATACAATAGTTACGTCAGTATGTGTGTGCGGTCACTCATATCACCTAAATATATACAGAAAATCTGATTGTCGGCTCAACGGTCATACTATCATTTGGCTATATCACAGTTACTTTCCTTGGTTGAAAATCAAATATGGCGGCTCGCTCCACTTCGGACCGCATCACTATCCTGACAACGATACATACCGGTAGTCGTTCCGCCTCGGTTATCTCAATTTTCCTTCGAAATGGACATTATTGGTATATTATCAAATTGAAAAAGAAATATATTTAAAAAAAAAATGAAAGGTGTCATTGTTATATTTCAAATCAAACTGCAGCTATAACATTCAAAAATCGGAACTATATCTTCGGTCATCCTGACTACCTTTGTTACCCAACTTAGCAACCATCGCCGTTTTAAATTTGACGTAAAAGTAGACTTATTTATGTAAATATAAAGATTCAACAGTGTTTTGATTTCGTTAAAAGCGCTACATGTAGAATATGTCTGTATCCCATTGCGTTCATACCACTTTTAACGCAATCAAAACACTGACCAATCTCTATTATGAATGATATAACGAATATATTTTCTCTGGTTCTCTGCTGCAAGACCTTTACAGAGCTTGACATAAAATGGACATGAAATGGACATAAAATGGCCATGAAATTCACCTGACAATAACCCGAAATTGAGGTCATATTCACATGAAAAAGTCCTCAAATAAAGTCTTCATGTAAAATTGAGGTCAATGTCAGGTCGAATTGACAAGAACAATTGCCATGGTCAATTTCAGGTCCAATTGATTTGGATTTTTCAGTGCAAGTTTATCTTTTTTCATCTTGCAGACTGAAATATCATGGGTAACTTATTTGAATACTGTGAAAAAAATATATTAGCGCAGTAAATTTTAGGGCAAATGCGAAAAATATACGTTATGATTTTACGGATATCAATTAGCGCGATTCGTTCGTTTATTTCCGGAAACACCCCATATTACAAAATTTACAGTGTGTAAACTGACCTCAATTTCGTCAGCTTTTCCGAAGTTAACAAACTCTCTGAAATGAGTTATTAAAATTTTCCATAATATAGTATTGCATTTTCAAGGTTAGGCATCTTCAATAAGCATTCTTTCGTAACTCCAACGTCGCCTTCATGTGGAGAATTTGAAGTTAAAGTTCCTTATGTGTTTTTGTATTGGTGAATATTGATGTAACGTGATAAGGGTATAGGTTAGGACTGGGATTATTCAGAGGTAATAAATCCACAAGTCTCGCTTGTTGTCTGACGATTACAACATTGATTTATTATTGTTCTGCGCTTTGAATCTGAAATCACAGGCAAATATGGCGCCAGCTGAATCGTTGAGCAGTATATGACAACTTTAGATAATTCATTTAACAGGATGAATTAAATGCATCCATTTATAGCTCAATCAATATACACTGTTATAGATAATAGACAGTCTGACAATGCATGTTTCTGATTTGTATGAACACCACAATCATCAAAGGTTTCGATGTAGTGTACAAATAACGTAACAAAATGATTATAATGAATCTGTTTTTTCTCTCGAAGGATTTCGATTCGTTGTGTACCAAGCCTCAGTACAGTTTAACCTAATTAAACTTTGCAGTTTTTGACAAAACATTCAAGTTAGTTCAAAACATCACACGAATATTATTTCCGTTGAAAATTAAGATTGCATGTCGGATGTACCCAATGAAGCATATAACGCTAGCTCTTTCAAAGCATCTGGTTCTATTACTCCCGAATTTTTCGGGAGTCTCCGATATATTCTATTGATATTTACCTTCATTGTTTGATTTACAGTCTGTTGTTGTATTGGTCCTATGGTTTTAAAGCATGAATACTTCAACAAACCACCATTCAATGTCCAAGGTGTTGTATATACACAACTATTGCAGAAATCAGCAAGTGTAATTGGTTTGAATGCAAAGACGGGGTTATTTAAAACTGATAATTCTATTTCGGATAGGCTACTTGTAACGGTTTTTTTTCTGGAAACCTGTATATGATATGTTAACCTATTGTTCGCTTAGACGCTCCCAGCATTGTTCACCGACAATCAGATGTTCTGTATATACATATATGTAGGCCTACAGCTAACGTAATTATGGGATTCCCCGAACATTCCTGAGGAAAAGCCCTCCGGTTGTAGCCCCGAACAGCGATTCATTTTGTAGTTTATTACCGTTACAATGGTTGATCATATCTTTTGTTTTTATGTCAAATACATATTTAATTGGATCTAAAACTCTTTATTGTTACTTTGAAATCCGTCAAATGACGCAAAATCTTATCGAAGCGTGAACTAGAAGTAGTCCGAACCTGCACTGCGTTTGTATTCATACGTCATTGCGATTACGCTAATTTGAACGCAACTCCCCTCCCGTTGACTATACAGGGGCATATGTAAATATACAAAATTATTGCAGAAATCAGCAAGTGTAATTGGTTTGTCACGTAATGTAACTCGTTCATACATTAAGATTTGAAAATCTGAGGCCACATAAAAGGGTTCGATGTAAAGTTCGATTCCTCTTTAAAATGGTATGATAATAGCTTTATAGACATAAATTTGAATATCATTTGTTCTCTGTTCTCTCTTTCACTAACGTATGCGTAATGTAATATGCTATGTTTAAGTTATGTTGACATTGCTCCAATCCTTATCAAAGTTCTAAAATATACAAAAATAGCTTTGTTATTTTACCACATTTATTTAGTCTATGTACTTTTATTTTTAGATCAAAATACTAGTCCATCATCTCAGGATATATATAACTAGGTTAAAACAAAAAGATTAATACATTTTCTATTACATTAAAACAAACATTATCAAACTTAACATGAGAACATGTTTCTTGTACTTAATTCGGTCAAGCTAACAAGGCTACCTTCAGATAGTTGTCTGTTTCGTCAAGATCTGGAAATTTCTAGAAACACCTGTCGTTTCCCGTCGGTGCCATCAGAACAGTCTGTAAAGTCAAAATGAAGGTTGCGGTAGCTTTGCTTTGTTTCTGTGTCGCAGTTGCTGTAAGTATTTAATGGAAAGACAAACAACATCCTGTTAGATAATGGTGTACATCTTTATCTCTAAAATAATCTCCTGTAATTTACAATTACATGGGTACAAAAGTATTTCCACTAAGAGTGAATGTAGCTTTGCCGCCATCAAGTCGGTATCGGAGGACTCTGTGAACCATATTTTTCGCATTTATTCAATTTCGCAATTTTCGTTTCAAAATAAGTTCGCGGAGATATTAACTTCCGCAGATATAAAATTAAATGAAAATACCTTTCAATATAAGTCATATAGATATAAATTCGTGAAAATAAACTTTCGCGATTTTACCCAGACAGCGACATTCACGAAAGTAGCAAATCGCGTGCGAAAGAAAGTTAACGTAAAGTTAATACTAGGTAGCATTGGGTTAAAAGTATGCCGTCGTAAAGCTATATCGTTTATCATTCAAAAAGCAATCTCCCTCGTTAGAGTTTATGTGACATGTTGAGGGAGAATTATTTTATTATAGTGAGGAATAAATATTTAAGTAAAACATTTCATATGGTCAACATATACCGTATAGACAGTTTCTTTACGGGTCAGACTTTTTCACGATTTGGATATGAAACCAGAAATTAAAAATTTAAACTAATTATTTCATGATCAGTTTTGAAGTTTTGTTAAACGCTTAGTTATTCGTAAATATGGCATACGCAAATGTTACGCAAATTCGTAAGTTACGAAGCTTTGTGAAACGGTACCAAGGCTTAAAGAATACATACCAATGTTTGATTAACCCATCATTTAATATTTCGCGAATATATCTTCCGCAAAAAATATCATCTTAGCAAAAAATACCCTTTATAAAGTATATACATAATGTAAATTCTAACAGATGATTGATGGGGCTAAGTTTTAGACCTGTTTGATTGATATTTTCATATATAAGCTAAGCTATATGTTATTATATTATATTCTCTCGCAAATCTTTAAGCATATTACTTTGTAAGAATGCTAAGGCAGTGCCACTCTCCAGTTAGATATTGGTTATATCCACATAGATACACAAATCAAATCTACCAATATTGCATTTCCTCGGAAGATGGATATGTTGACGTGGAACTAGTATGGCTTCCATTCCGATTCTCATCCTGTCTGATGAAAATATTTTCTGTGTGGTAGAAAAAAATCAGGATTTATAGAGATGTGTAAATTGTTATTGATTTTTACGAAATCTTGTTTATTCTCCGAATATTCCGCGGATGTTATGCACACAAATAGATTAGGAACATAAGTATAGCATGGTTAGAATGAGTCTTTTATATAACTATTGCGTTATACGGTTTTATTTTACTATTATAAAGCTATTTTATTTGGTAATGGATTTCGACCTGCCTCGTCACACACTTGAAGCTATGTGTACATGTATAGATATATATATAGTGACAAGGAAATCAAACGTCTGCTGTAGGGACATATTGACTATGTACAATAGGTTTATATGCACTGGATCCTTATCCTTTTATTAAATATATATCGAATAAATGTTTCCACGTTATGCTTAAAACCACCAATCTGTATTTGTGTATGGATGCAATTATCAACCGAAGGCATCAATATGACAGCCAATACGTGTTTTTTTTTCAAATCGGCAGAAATACATAGCATCATAATGTGGCCTGCACTGTTGATATCGCTAAAAGTAGACGAATATGTGCAATCAATACTTGCACACAATACAAAGCCCGAGATACTTTGACCCTGCCACCAAACTTAGACATTATGACATATAGACATAATGTTTAAGTCTGGTTTCATGGTCTGGTAAGGGGGTTACTAAATCAAATAGGTCATACACAATTTAGAGATCTATCATCCGCCAATAATTTAGGTCAGTTTATCAAATTACGTTGGAGAATATGTCGTTATCTCGGTACACAATTTGTTCGTGTTGCAATGTCTAAGATTCTTAATGTATTGCTCTTCAGTCGAACGCCTTAGTAAAATGCAATGGGTTTTTTTCTTCTTTTTTTTAACATTTTTTCGCGGAGATTCATTTTCGTGATTTTATATCGTCTGCATAAATTAAACTTAAAAAGAATTAATACAAAAGACCACTTTCTAGGGTCCTAAATGAACAACAAAAGTCTCCCTGTGTATAAAGACCACTTGGCTAGAAATGCCACTTTCTTCTGTCCTTTTGGTGGTCTTTATAGACAGGTGTGACTATATTGTATTTTGTAGCACATGCTATTGTACAAATGATGAACATTTTTTTATTTACTACCTACTTTGAATGCAATGCCCTAAAGTACTTTTAAATGTCATGCCCTAAATTTGATTACCGCAAATATTGTATTATGAATAATCTTTGTTATACACAGGTAATATTTCTTCATATGAATTTCGGATGAAATGTATTCACATGACATTCACGTGAATATTTCTTCCACGTGAAATTCACGTAAAAAAATCATGTGAGTTTCGCGTTATTTCACGTGAAATTATTGAGAAAAATTTCCCGTGAAATTCACTTTTTGTCTCGGTTCACGCGACGAAATATCGCCTGTGTACACACTCTGTATTAGGGAAAAATAAAGATAATTTGAATTTGAATTTTAGGTGAGTCAGACGACGCTGAAGCCAGCTGGCAGCGTCGCCCTGAACGGCGTGTGTTCTCATCAGAGTGACTGTGCTAAGGATCTCTGCTGTGTCCACGGCGGTTTCGGCATCGGCAAGAAGAAGAGGTTCTTTTTGGACGGAACCGGTGGTACCATCTTTGGTAATGACCACGATCACGGTGTATGCCACCCAGCGAGAGTACTGGTAAGTTTTGATTCATTATTTCGTGGGTATAGATTCCATAAAATTCCGGTGATATTAGATAATAACAAGAGGCCCATTTGCCTTAAGTAATGGTCACCTGAGTTCGGATACAGAATGAAACAAAGACATATAAGCACTATATATTGGCTCATCAGGTCATGAAGTTAGCCAGTAATTTTATAAATTTGGCTTTTGCCCATAGGGGTCGGCCAGGACCAATATGGATATGATGTTTAAATGCTATCTCAGGCTGATAATTCTAACCAAGTTCGAGTCGCTTCCTATGAAAATTGAGCAAATATTAAGCTAATAGATGTGTTTTTCCTATATAAACTATCGTAAATGTAAATTGTTTATCGTCGCACGACGGACGATGGACGACGGACGACGACGGACAAAAGGCGATAAGAATAGATCACATGAGACTTCGTATCAGGTGACCTAAATATCATTATATTGTTGTTCCATCCTTCATAGATCCATTAGCGGAATAAGCGAAAGATCAATGTAATAATTATGTGCATGTCTAGAAAGTAGTTTTATTTCAGTAATTTAACATTTAAACATTGCAAACACTTTTATTAGGTTATACTACATTATAACCCCTCTAACTCGAACTCGCATTCCTCGAATACCCCCTATTCCTCGAATGATCGCATGGTCCAGACCGTGCCCTTATATAATTTATGTAATAAAACCGTTCCCGTCAAATGCATAGTAAAGAAACCATCTATTCGTCGAACAGTGCTTCTATCGTATGGATGCGGAAGTTGTCAATTGTTTTATTTAACAGAAATGAGGATTGTCCAAACGAGTCACGGCTCCGTATTCCGTTATGTTATCGGTATTCAATTTCCATCCTTTGCGGTTGCTAGTCTATTTAATGTTTAAGTTGAAGTTAAGGTTGAAAGGACAGAGCTCATCCATATGCAGCAAATAAATGCGTTCCGTATACTATTTTTTTTACGAATTGGGTCATTTAACTTTCCCGGTTTCTGCAAGCATCGTTTCCTCTTACATTAGTGCCTTTCAAATACGATAATATTTTGATTAGCAATTTTACAGTGCTTATGCATTATTTTCAAATCATTTGAAATCATCTACGAATGGCGAATTTTAATCAATATACTACACTGTACCTCTTGACCTTCATGTAGATAGCTAACTAGACATTTGCTCTGCCTAATTTACACTTCAAATTATCTCCAGCATTTCAAAACGTGCATTTTTATGAAATACACATTTTAATAACATAACGATCGAAACTCATCGTTATAAATATTTCAAATTCTGGAAAACAATACTTAAATCGTTATTGACATGCAAGCTTTGTCACAGACTGTGGCAATTTTCAGCATTTTACCACGTGCATTTTTAAAAAATTCACATTTTATTAACATAACAATCATTGAAAATCACCGTTATGAATAATTTAGATGCTAGAAAACAATACTTACTATTTTATCGACATACAAGGTTTGTCACAGAATAGCAATTTTCAGCAATTCACAACGTTGAACGATTGAATATCGCCCTTATATATATACAAATGTTTTAAATGCTGGAAAATAATACTTCAAACGTTATTGACATGCAAGGTTCGTCACAGACTGTGGCCAGTACATATGCCTATTTTGGCAAACCTCGGATGAGTCGAATACCCCGTATTCCTCGAACTATGAACCTGGTCCCCTACAGTTCGAGTTAAAGGGGTATTACTGTATTACCCTCATTGTTCCAATACCGCGCAGATTGGCCCTCGCGAGCCGTTCGTATAAATGGTAAGGTCATGATGTGTTGATAGGGCCTTAAAATATTTTAGTTCAAAACGACGACCATGAAATCGTTACAGCTTTGGAGATTCAAAATACATTGTACATTGTACCGAGTAATCGGAGTTATTGGTAGATTTTCATATCTGGATTAAAATACTTTTCTCATTATCATTCTTATATGTTTCAAATGCAAACATCACCTCGACCGTGTTATTATTTTTTGGTTTCAGAACGAGACCTGCATGCCTTTCCTGTCTCACGACATCTTTAACCACGAATTGTACCAGACGTACTGCCCGTGTGAACAGGGACTGGAGTGTAGAGGGGAGCAGGTGGACGAAGGGCCACACAGCATCTCCCACAAGAACCCTAAATGTCAGGCCCAGGAATAGTTAGACAGCTAACAGTTATTGTTGTCAACATTAATATTGTTACAGAAATAAAGTATTTTCAGTAGATTGAGTTAGCTTTATGTAGCCATACAGAGAACAAGTCCCATAGGCCTTAACGGTCACCTGACTATTGGAAGACATTGTAGGAGTATACATACAAAAGACCAAATGGATTGAAAATGCTCATCTTTTCTCCCACTAACATTTAACACAGAGAAAATGTAAAGAAATATTAGGAATTATTTTGTAGAAGTTTGTGATACATATGATCACTATGACCTTGCGACCTTGAAAGTACATATTTATAGGTCATGGTCATTCAAGTGAACCCACTTGGAAGTGCTTCATCCAGCATCGGAATCAAGGATGTACCTTGTACAAAAGTTACTGACAAGAATGTATTTAATATTTTATGCGTATTTGACCTATGACATTCTAAATGTTGATGAAGGTCATTCCAATTTATTTGAAAATCTTGGTATCACTACTTCATCCAAGCATACAACAGGCTCAATATCAGGTCTCTGGGCCTCTTTTAGTTATTGACAAAAATTAGCCTTATTGACCTCTGTGAATGAAGGTCAATATCTTATATTTGAACAAACTTGGTACCCCTTTATATCAGCATGCTACTTACATGTATGTATACTGCCCTAACCCTCAGCCTTTCAATATTGAGAAATAAATTATTGAACACAATGACCCTTTCTAATTACCTAACAAAAGTGCTCAACAAGCAATTTTTAATACATTTTTTTATTTTTTTTTGTATTTTTGCCCATCTTAGCTAAACATGATTTTTGGCAATGAAACTGTAGTCTTAAATTAATTTTATTCTGCAGATAATCAACCTGTTTGAATAATAAATGTTTTTTTTGTTACTTTAAATAATGACACCTTATTATGAATGATAAGTTTATTGAAAAGATGATGATAAATGAACTTCAATCAGTAAATTCAAGATTGTTCATACATTTATCATACATATATATAAGACACATTGACATAAAACTTCATTGAATAAATCTGAAAGACATCTGAGAATCTACTTTAAACACAAAAACATCCATTCATTAACTTATCACACACAACCTCTATCAGATTACTACACATTCTCTCTTCATGACATTCCTCACACATTTTTTCACACCTTGGACCTTCACACGTTTACAATTTGGAGTTCCTTTAATAATGTATTGGATTCTCAAAATGTTGATCAGTCCTAAGGGAACACATATGTTCCTGTGCTCCATTAATATCAGACACGATGATAAAACAAACACTAAAGAACAACAAAATAGTAGAATCTATGGATTATTTATCCAAACCAAGGTCGCTCATACCTCCATTTTAGATGCAGCAGCCGAGATTTTGACCTTATCCATTAAATTCTACCTTGTCAGTAATCAGTGACAAAATGACACAAATATCTCCTGGAATATTGGCACTTGATAGCCTTCATACAAATGTTGTATCATGATCTGTTCCTATATCCACATCCAGAGATACTCATGGAAAGAAGCCTGGCACTGATGTTTTCCTCAGATGAACATCCACTGACACTAGATATCATGGTAAGGGCACGGATGGTTTCCTCACATTTGGATATGAGTAACTTAGATGCACATCCGACGACACTATTTATCACCAGTAAGTGGTCGAGCAATGACGACATACTCTTGTCAGCCATGAATAATTTAGCCAACAATCTTTTTTTATCTTCTTCACTACATCCTAGGTAAACTGACTATAGTCTTGTCATGACGGTTGGTACATTTTACTTACATCTTCATACTTTATTTTTTCTATCATCCTTCCTTTTAATGGACCCTGAAAACAATGATTTATTGCTTCATATATAATGTGTAACAAAAGGAGTATCATTTAGCTTATTTGACTCCTGTGACCTTGCATGAAGGTCAAGGTCTTACATTTGAACAAAATTTGTAGCCTTTTAAGGAATATTTATATTATTTCATTTGAATTTTTTTTTATTAATATTTTATCAAATTAAAAATAATTAATTTTTGGAAAAGAATTGATAACATATTTGAATGTAAGACAATGATTTTCTGTTTTGCAAGTTTCTGACAATTAAAATGTTTTGAAATTTTAGATACATGTAATAGATCTCTTCAGACACACGCTTGAACAGATCATAAGTTTTAATTTTCGCAAACATTTCAATATATTGTAAGAAGTCAAAACTTGAGAGTAACTGGAATCCAAGATGAAGGAACCTACAGTAATCAATTAATACTTCTTATCATGTCACAGATTTAATGATTGAAGTATTTAATACAATGCTATAACTATCAGTGCTGAAAGCGTTTGTATTAATTTCAGTTTTGAATATTAAAGAGTTATCTGCCCTTTGCGAGTAGCCTGAAGTAGGTATTGATTGTAAGTCATATCTTTGTGAGAGTAACATCATAGTTTTCTGAAAAATTGTTGAGAAATTAGCTCTTGAAATATGACGCTGCAATCGATACTTTCAAGTAAGGGAGACAACACTGATATTCAAAGACGGAATATTTGATAGCAATTAGAGGTAAATTACATTTTCAAAAGTAAGGTCTCAAAAAAATGTTTTGAAAAAAAGAAAGGATTTTTATTTATTAACTCATTTAAATAGCAAACAACACGTAGGGAAGATATTTTCAGATTTTTTGTTTAATTGTTTTTTTTCTTATTCCGTTAGAACTTACCGATTTTATGGACACATTGCAACAAAACTTTTTCTCATTAATGCTTTCCAGTACAGCTTCATATCCACGATATGCTCCATTTACAATGACTACAGTTTTACCTGTGGATACATACCAAAACAAATGCAGGCACATACTCAATAAAATACAGAATTTATAGTTTTAGAAATAAGATAAAAAGCAACTCAAATAGATGTATGAATAAAGTATCAAGAACTGGTTTGGTTTATTAATGGTAAAGGGAAGTTAATAAAACTTGGTCAAGGACAAAGGATACATGAGTACTTAGCTAGGGCATCAAACCAAATCCCTGTTAAAATAAGTATAATATGAATAAATATTTCAGTCGTAGTTATCAAACAACATATGACCTTTGACCATACAGAGCATTACTTGATCCAAGCATCATTGATCCAAACAGATATTAAAGTTGTGTTCTATTATAAAAATAGTTCATTATACTGCAATATTTGCATTATCGTATAATCTCTGTTAAAAATTAAACCAAACTCTGTTAAAAAAGACATGTTTTTACCTGTGGCTGGTATAACTGTCTCCACATGTAAAAATTAAAACAAACTCTGTTAAAAAGACATGTTTTTACCTGTGGCTGGTATAACTGTCTCCACATGTTAAAAATTAAACCAAACTCTGTTAAAAAAGATCTGTTTTTACCTATGGCTGGTATAACTGTCTCCAGATGTGTCTGATCAACTTTCATTTTGTCGCTGCTGTCTATCATCTTGATTATAGCTTTGTACTGACCTATCACTTCCTGAAATTAAATAAGAACAAATGAACAATCATATACTAAATTTAAAGATGCTCCATCACTGATGAATGATATTTTTCCCCATCAAATTCATGAACAGATGAATAAATATTTTTCTTCAGTTACAAAAGTTACTCACTTTACACCATTACCATCATTGGAAAGTTTTAGCTTCTTATTTTACTTCAAGATAAAATTAATAAAAATTATAAATTGCGTCTTGAAAAAAATCCATGGCACTATGCCCTATATGGAATGGAGTACAGATTACACATGTACGAAAAGCAAAATAAATTATTTTACATGACATTGTATTTTTGTGTTAATTAGTTAAATATATGCACGTTTAAACATCAGTTATTATTCCAATGATGGGTATAGGTATCATTTATGCTCTCTCAGCAGTGGAGTATCTTTAATAAAGGAAAAGTCATTAAAACTGCAAGGAAACGTCCCACAACAGTGACCTATACGTTTTGTTGCATCTCCTAATATGTACTTATCACACAGCTGCTAAGAATGATGATATTGCATTTTAAAGTAAAAGTTAAACCAAAGATTTTAATATAGAAGACATTCAAATCATCCTATGACTCAATCTTGTTACAAAGATGATTAAATATTCTGCATTTCTTACCTTGACAAAAGCCTTTTTCTTGTAGTACTTGTCTCCAAGTTTCTTGGTGATGACCTTCACTACAATTCCTTCATGTAACCAGTAGTCTTTCCTGTTCATTTTCTCTTTCTTCTGTTCTTCAAACTAAAATAAAAACCACAGAGGTAAGATTTTTAAGAAGCAAAGTAATGTTTTTTTCTCAAAAGGGAGATAATCTATTTTTTTTTAAATCTTTATTGATTGTTTCTAGTGAAGGGGAGATTATCTATTAAACTTTAAAGAGACTATGGAAATTGTTTTTAGCAAAGGAGAGTTAATCTAAAACTTTATAAACCAATTTTGGAAATTGTTTCTATCAAAGGAGATCTAAAACTTTAAAGATGCTCCACCGCTGACAAATGACATTTTTTCACTACCAAAAACAGGATCAGACGATTTGGTATTTTTCTTCAGTCACAAAAGTTACTTACTTTACACCATTACCACCATTGGAAAGTTTGAGCTTCTAATTTTACTTCAAGATAAAAATATTAGAAATAATTAATTGCATCCCGAAAAAATTCTGTGTCACTATGTTCTATATAGAATGTAGTTCTGACTGTGCATGCACCAAAAGCAAAATAAATTATCTCATATTATTTTTTGTGTCAATTAGACTTATATATACACGATTAAACACCAATTGTTGTTCAAATGATGAGTATCATTTAAGGTCTGTCAGCGGTGGAGCATCTTTAAATCAATTATGGAGATTGTTTCTAGAAATGGGGAGATAATCTGAAATTAGCAAAGGGAAAATAATCTAATATTTTAAATCAATTATGGAAATTAAATATCAATGACTATGAAAGCAAAATTTAATAATCTGGTAATTTTTTTTCATAATTATCATTCAGGTACACATTGTTCATAATTAACTCCCGTCTCTCATGGTGGAAAAGTGGTTAAGATGTCCCGACATATTACCACAAACCTCCATCTCATGGTGGAAAAGTGGTTAAGATGTCCCGACATATTACCACAAACCTCCATCTCTGGGTTGTGGTGATGAGTGGTTAACATGTCCCGACATATTACCACAAGCCGGAGACCTCAAAACTTATGTGGGGCAGTTGCCAGGTAATGAACACAGATCAGTGAATTTTTCTGGGTACTTGGACTTTCCTCCATCCTCTAAACCCGGCACATCCTTAAATGAACTTTGCTATTAATATAATGTCAAACTAAACAAACCAAACTAAGTTTAATTGCTCCAAAAACAAAGAAATTTTCGGACATTTAAAGAGGCTCTTTCCCCTGAAACTACATGACATTGTATTATTCCTCACTTGACCAAAAATTAGCCTAAAGAGATCAAGGTAAACAAATAAAAGAATGCTAATTTACAACATACCTCCATAATTTCATCCAACGCTGACTTTCGCTTTTGTCCAGCTACTTTGGGCTTTGAAATTTCCCCACTAGCGCTTGACGCAGTACTCTCTCCTTTCTTAGGGACAGCAGTGTCAGAGGTGAAAAGATTATCTGTACTGACTCTTAAATAGAAAACATCATACAAAATTATTTTAAGATAAATTGAAAATTCTTAACATCCATTTACAATTGAACTATGAATTCAATTCACCATTTGAATTAAGAATACCATTAAATTAAGAATTCCATTTACCATTTGAACAAAGAATGAGTTATAAATTTAGATTTGTTATTGATCTTTGCAAAACTTACTTGACTTTTTCTTCTTTCTTCTTTACTAGACCAGATAGACTCATTGTTACTAAAAATGAAATTTAAAAAAATTAAATCATTTCTGATTGAACTAATTTCAGGATTTCAATACCGACTATCAAAAGATGGATTCATAATTTGATAAACTAAAATTTTTATTAGGCTAAGAATATGAAGTACAGTAATTTCAAAAATCTTAATTCTTGAGTCAAAATTATTTTTATCACAAGGTTCTATGAACTAAACAATGCAGAATGTTTTAGAAATCATGATAATAACTGATAATCTTAATAATTCAGGACTGACTGATTGAAGGTTATTAGGAAGAACTGTAATCAAATTTATTTTGTGTAATCATTATTTTTGGCATATCAATGAATTTCAACAGAAATTTGCCATCAAACTTAAACATAAATTCGCCATCAAGGGTTAAACAATTGTTTGAAAATGTCATATACCCTATGAAAAATCTCAACTACAATTCTTGTAGAAAAAAAAACCAAAACAATACATAAATTTTTCCACGATTGTTTTTTATCAGAAATATACAAAAATTGATGGTGTAACACTTTTTTTAATACCTTTCTCTTCCTCACTTTCCCTTTTCAGTTCTGTAAATTCTGTCTGCTTGGCTGAGCTATCCTTCTCTGCAGCTCGCTCAATTTGTTGCTGTATAAACTTTGATGTTCTCTCTTCGTCCGTTAAGTCCATCTTCTCCTTAGCTTTCGCTTGTTCCTGTCTGCGTATCGTCTCTGGATTCCGGTCTATGTATGCCACAAACCAACCTTTCTCCGTTTCATCAACCACACATTTTCCTGTATCAAGGGAGACAACTCTTATAGAACACATAGAATAAATGGGAACGACCTCTGCATATATTTTGAAAAAAGTACCTTTGTAAGTAGAAATATCATTTATATACATTATGTGTTATTTTTTTCTTTGGGTACTCTAACTTTTCTTTGCCTTCTAAGCACAAGAAAGAAAGAGTCTTTTGTTTACCAATATATTAAAGATGCTTCACCACTGACAAATGGTAATTTTTTCTCTCTATCGTAAACAGGAGAAGACGATTTAGTATTTTTTCTTCAGTTACAAAAGTTAATTACTATACACCATTACCACCACCAATGAAAAGTTTGAGTTTCTAATTTTACTTCAAGATTAAAATGTATATATCTAATTAACACAAAACATAATATAAAATAATTTATTTTGCCTTTGATGATGCGCAATCAGTACTTTGTTCCTTATTAAAGGGTATAGTGCCACGGAATTTTTTTGGGATGCAATTAATTATTTTTTAATATTTTTATCTTGAATTAAAATTAGAAGCTCAAACTTTTCAATGGTGGTAATGGTGTAAACTAAGTAATTTTTGTAACTGAAGAAAAATCCTATATCGTCTGCTCCTGTTTTTAATAGCAAAAAAATGCCATTTGTCGGCGGTGGAGCATCTTTAAAATGCTTCTTTTAAGGTTATTATCTATATTTCCTTTTGTATATGGGAGAAAAAAGGTTCTTTCCTTACCTATGCAGGTGTGACAATGAAATTACAACCCTTGAGGAATTCTGAATGTGTAACAAGCCTTGGGTTGGACGTTTATGAATAACCCCTCAGGTTGTGATTTCGTTGTCACACCCTACAAGTAGGTAAAGATTCTATCAAACAAAAGTAGAACCCACCTTCTCTTCCGAGCCATTTGACAAATTCTGTGAGTGTTTCCCATTGTGTGGAGTTCATGTGAACATGTTCTCTAAAAGCAATATACTCCTGGTATACAATGTTGGCATGGACACGCTTCGTATTGAACCGACGACTCAACAACTCCAGGTACTCATCTGCAAATTGCCTTCAAGAGCAAAAAAAAAAACATTTCATGCAAGTTTTTTATTTTACATTATACAAACCAACATATATGTCAATTATATGAATAAATAAGTTCACAAACATAAAACTAAAGCCTTCCAAATACTAAAATACCAGCTCACCTGATAAAGCACAGGCATCATTAGTTTAATGGAACTTGTCATTGTAAGTAGAAATACCATATATATATATCAATGTCAATATAACTGTGAGCAAATTAAAGTACATAAATGTATATTTTATGCAATGTGTTTTTTCCCTATATATGGCATTAATTATGTTACATTAGCTTGGCGTTGTTATATATCAATACCACATAGCATGGACAAAGATTATATAGTATCTTATGATAGTTTGAAAATTAAATGAAATTGATATTTACTCTGAAAAGTCATCAATGTATTTATCTGGATTTTCTGCAAACAACAGCAGCTGTCTTTGATGGGACTCTGATGTCATATGACACTTGAAGCCATTCTGGAAAATTCAAAAGTATAGATATGTATGTATAGGCTAGCTAGATATACAGCAGGTTTTAAGTTCTGTACATATAGTAGCTATAGTATAACAGCTAGCTTCTGTGGCTATATGCATGATTGTCAGTATTTATTTACTGTAGTGAATCATTGTTGAACATGGCCTGCTCTTGGATGGGTGACTGCTCTGTTGGTTCAGGCCCTGCCTTACCACGCTTGTTACCGTGTTACATTCATGAAATATGAAGATATATACATATATTAAGTTATGGATATATATATAGATGCACTAACATTGTTGAAGTAGTGAATTTGTATGACCACTGCACACACAATTTTCACACATTTATTTTTGGGAAACCGGTCTTTTATCAGAAGATGACTTTGTTGACGTAAATCTGCGTGGTAATATATACAGATTCAATGGCGAGAATTAGTGGCTACAGTAATGCATTACTTGGCAAGCAGCCATTGACACTTATGTAAAACCTGAGGCCCTGATCGAGGCCCCTAAAAATCTTGAAGGTCCCCCTGATATTGTGTTGCAGAGGGACCACTGGGCCATTGTTTTTTTTTTTTTTTTTTCCTGTTTATATCATTTTTATGATTTTGGTGTAATATACTATCATTTGTTAGTGTCATTATGATTTATGTGTTAAAATCAACTTGTGTTTGAACAATGTTCTTTGAGACAAAATAACCAATCAGATTCAAATTAGTTGGGTATCTGGATTTGGGGCCCCGATAAATTTGCCATAGGCCTCATTTTCTTTCTTTAGGTGGACTAGCGATCTCCATTTCCAATATAAGTTATATTATAACGTTAGTTAGAAGTTAGTGTACATGTATCTAAGCTACTCCAACAATGTTAGAGGTATAGCACGACGAGACACTTTTTGTTCTCAATATCGAGATCTAATATTATTGGATTTGTTATCTAAGCCTGACAAGAGCTGGAGTCGATTACCAATAATCATATATCGAGTTTCTCTTTAATCTTACCTCATCTCGACATTGTTTCTGACACATCTGACAATACCATCTTAGCTTTTGTAGACCCTTAGACTTGATTCGATTTGCTATCGCTTTAGGCGTCAGGAAACCTCCTTTTTCTTTTCCCATTTTCAATATCAACAACACACAGGAAAATATTATCAACTTCCGGTTTGTCTTTATTTGTAAATTCGGAGTCGGACAAATACCAATTTCCGGATTTGTACAAAATAAAATGCAAAAATATTGCTTTCATATCTACGATATTTTTATTAGAAAAAATATTAATCAATGGAATCATTCAATATTTATAATGAAGGACGTTAAAGTATCATTTTGTTTTGGTCAAAAATATTCGTACACCAAATATTGCGGTGAAGGTGGGCCGGGGATTTATACATGCCGTTATGTCTATAAACTCCACTAACTACACTCCATCTGTAACACAGTGTAGGCTGATTAGAAATTGAACGTTGGTAACCAATGATGACTGTATTAGGAATATTATGTGTTTATTACCAATTGTCTCAATTAACAATGACCGAAACAATTCTACTATTATAATTTTGCTACCAATAATGGTTAAAATGTATATTCAAATTTCAATTTTACATTATTGTGTCAAATATCAGCGTCATGTTTTCTTGGTTTGATTATATATAACAGGAGCAGAGACATACATGTAGATATAATCTACGTCATTGTATAAAGGTATCCGATACTTTAAATTTTTACCGTCTCATAGTAATCAACTTTTTTTATCATCCTTTAATTGAGGTGCATTAATTTATTAAGTTGTGATTCACATGTGAAATTTGTAGGTTTTTAACTCACTGATTTAGTAAAGTCTAAGTTAGTCCACTAAACCTGCCTATATCATTAGTTTTTTTTTTAAATTGCCTAATATATATATTAAAAAAATAAATAAAAAAAAACCTCATAGCAGGTTTAGCAGACTAAGTCTATGTTCGAAATAATGACTGGAATTTTTTTTTTTCAAAATAGATGAACTGGAAATAATATGATATATTTAAAATGACAATTTGTAAGTCACAGGCTGCAGTGTCTGAATGGGACTGTATAGCATCAGACCACTCTCTCTGTAACCAATCCACAAAAGAATGCATGTTTTATTGAATTTTGTATACAAAAAGTACAAACCAACAATTTAAATTAATATACAAAATTTATTGATGAAATAATATTATAAGACTAGTGAAACACACTCCTTTTATTAAACTATAGAAAATGACAACCATGCATCCAAGGCCGCCCCCACCCAAACCATTGACCCTTATAGAGATAACAAGTGTGCATGGTCAGTAAATGGGCAAAGTCGATCTTCACTTTAATTCATAATTTCTAACCCTGACAATGGAGGTTTTCTAAAACAATACCACTGTACAATATTAATTTTTATTAAATTTGGACGATGTCTAAGTTTCAACCAATCAGAAGCCTCTAATGTATAGTGGTCATATTATATTTCAAATACATACATGTATATACTCTTTGCATTTCAAAGGCAATTACATATACCTTGCTGATAACATTAAAATACCAATACCATTGTCTTAGGCCAAAAAAAAGATATGTCTGTTCAGGGTAACATTGGCAAAAAAATAGCGTCGGCAGGTCAGGATGTTTTTTTTGTTTTTTTTTTTTTTTTTTTTTTTTTTGTGTCATTCACTCTAAAATAATGGCCTGGAACCGGAGTTTGAGATCAAAATCCCAAAAGTGAAAATAAAAATAGGGTTGGGGGTAAAAAATTAGGGTCGGTCTGGTAACCCTAAACAGACATTTTTTTTGGCCTAATATCATTTGAGTGAAATTCAAAGTGTTTTTTCAGAGAATCTCTGGAAACCAATTTTGAATCGACAGACAGACACTTGAAGATGTCAGACATTTGACAAACTTTCATCTATCCTATACAAATATGTTTGTATAATAACTATCAACTATGCTTTCCTTTGGTCCTCCTGTTGGCACTGCAAGCATGGAAGCAAAAAAAGATTAAATGTACTAAAACCATAACAATCAATGAATCATATACAAATCTAAATTTCACACCACAACTTTTCTTACACTGAATGAACAACAACATTTTGTTATCGATCAGAGACAAAATATGTCAGTCCAAATCTGTAAGTATTTAGTACAATGTATCTCATGAATACAAAATAAGCATGAAAATAATGTAACAGCAAAATCATTAAATAAACCAAAAACAGCACTACTACTATAGCCCTTGTGTAGCTGTATAATTACAGTGAAACCTGTGTAACACAACATCATGGGGTTGTTCATTTTGGTTGGATAAGACAGGGTGTTGGAAAAGTCAGGTATTGTTGTTGACTACATTATACAATTGGTATTGGTATACGGGAATACACTCAGAGTGTCAGATTTGACAGAATGTTGGAAAAGTCAGGTGTCAGATTAGACAGGTTTCACTGTATATCCATATCAAGCAGGCAATTCCACTTATTTGCAAAACCATATCCTTATTTAGTAACATGATGTATGTATAACTATTCACTAAAAAGTATAACAATTAATTAGTGGTGATTTAGAAAATCATAGCATCCATCGTTAATTAGGGACTTAAAAATTATTTGATACTTTAACTGATGATAATATCCAAAATACAATAACTTATAAAAATTTCATTACCTTTGAGTGTTTTTCTCATCAGACATGCTGCACCAAAATAAGATTGTGCCAATTACAATTTCTGTTTTCCTCTTAAATAAAGCTATATTATGGTGATCGCATGAATTCTTCATTGTATGTGCTAGTATATGTGACCTGTTCCAAGATCATGCATATTCACATTAAAATTTGATTTTTCTAAAATAAATACATTAATTTTACAGTATTCTAATTTTACAGGAATGAATAAAAATCAGGATAATAGCTGACTAAAATGATTCTGGATACAAAATTCTATTGCTATTTTTGATACAACCAATCACCGCACATATAACATAGCATTACTTTTCTTTTACAGCCAATCACAGCACACGTAACATCTATTGCTATTTTGATACAACCATGCAATCATAATCACCAAGACATCTACATGTATTTCTATTTCAATTCCATCAATAACGTAAAACAATTATCAAAGATGGTTCATGATTACATATAATAAATAAATGTTGAATATCCTTGTGATGGAATTTAAATAGAAAAAACAAAACTAAAAGAAATCTGTGATCGATCTCTAACGTTTTCCCAGCTGCCGCTGTTCTTCAGGAGATGTTTATTGATGTTAATAATGATCAATATCAGGCAAAATTTGGTTTCAACCTCAAACGTAAATTTAGCGCGATAATTATATACATCCAATATATGACAATGCTGATATGTCAAAATTCAATTCTGTATAAATGTCCGCCTGAGAAAAAAATAATCAAAGTTGATGCAGAATAAGACATCTACAACGCAAGTTCATCAAAATAATTGTATTTTTTCTAGTTCCATTGAAAGAAACTGAATCTGTTTACAATAAGAAAAAAAGGTGACTGTTGATTTGAACAATTTAATGATTGAAACACTTAAGTTTGAACTGCACCAAAACTAATACGTTGAAAACCCATCAAGGGGAGATAAGTCAGTTTTTGAGATGAAGGTCTTTGGTGGCTACAAGTTTTGCAGTTGTGTTGTGCATCTGTTCCCTGTTGGCCTGTAGATTGTCAATAGCCCGTTGTCGTGACTTTTCCCAGTTATATAGATCCCTATAACAGAAAAGTAATAGGAATCAGTATCTAACCAATCAACTGGTGACTGTTGTAGCTGAGTATATTTTCATTTGATGTAAAAACACCACAAAAATCAAGAAGTCACAATAGAATTAAAATAAAACAACTTTTAATGTCAGAAGATCACAATGGAATAAAGATTTAAACAGCTTTGAAGGTCAGAAGGTCACAATTTAATCAAGGTTAAAACAGCCATGAAGGTCAGATGGTCATAATGGAATCAAGGTTAAAACAACCATGAAGGTCAGAAGGTCACAATTGAATCAAAGTTTACACAGCCATGACGGTCAGATGGTTATAATGCAATAAGGATAAAACAATTAACTGTGGTTAAGATCCCAGCAGATTGAAAGTAACAGAAATAGATAAGAGGAGGTCATAACAGACTCATAAGGTCAGTACAAAGGTGAAGGTCAGAAATCACATAATCTCAAGGTCAATAAACAAGTAAATGTCAAAAAGTCAAAGTAGAAAATCCAGTTCTACTAGTTAGAATCAGAATAACAGAATCTATTTGGACTGTTATAAATTTCAATATAACCATCATATAACCATAATATAATTATAAATATTTTTCACACAAGGAAACAGTATCTAATGCCTTACCGGTATATTGGTCTGACAAACTTCATTCTGCCTTGTTCTGTTACAAATTCTAAAGCTCGTGGGATACAATCTTCACACTGAGCCCGGATACACATTCTCAACCAGCTGTAGAAGGAAACAAAAGATTAACACCATTCATATTGTTAATATTTTACAGAAAATCTCAATTACTTATAATCTAAAGGTACAAATTTCTGTTTTTCATGTTACATTGTTGAAAAGATATTAATGATTATCAATACCATGGCAATATATATATATATAAAAAAAAAAAACATGCTTTAGGAAATTGCATACCTGAATCTGATTTCAGAATTTTTGACAGCGTTGAGATTATACACTGACTCCATAGCCTGTATCTTTTCAGCGGAAAATGGTTCCTGTACAAATGTAAAATCATAGCAATAATTGTATTAATAAACACTGCAAGGGCCCAATGGGCCCGAATCGCTCACCTGTAATCTGGTAATCATGCATGGTTCACACTTAAAAAATAGAGTAAATAAGAATTCATATCATCCCTAAGCACATTAGAGGTCCCTTTGCCTCTTGCCTCTTGGTTATTAAAAAGAGGTCGGTTAAAGATTTTAGCCTATTTGACCCCTGTTACCTTGAATGAAGGTCAAGGTCATTCTTTTGAACAAACTTGGTAGCCCTTGATCCCAGCATGCCACAGGCCCAATATCAGGTCCCTATGCCTTTTTGTTTTTAAGAAGAATTCTTTTAAAGATTTTAGCCTATTTGATCCCTGTGACCTTAAATGAAGGTCAAGGTCATTCATTTGAACAAACTTGGTAGCCCCAATGATCCCAGCATGTCACAGGGCCAATATCAGGTGTCTGTGCCTTTTGGTTATCAAAAGTTATTTAAAAATTTAAGCCTATTTGACCCCTGTGACATTGAGCTAAGGTCAAGGTCATTCATTTGATCAAACTTAGTAGCCCTCTATCCCAGTATGTCACAGGCCTAATATCAGGTTCCTAGGCCTATTGGTTATGACGCAGAAGTCTTAACAAGATATTTCAGCCTATTTGACCCCTGTGACCTTGAATTAAGGTCAAGGTCATTCATTTGAACAAACTTGGTAGCCCTACATCCCAGCATGTCACAGGCCCACTTTCAGGTCTCTAGGCCTCTTGGTTATATAGAAGAAGTCTGTTGTAGATTTTCACCTATTTGACCCCTATGACCTTGAATGAAGGTCAAGGTAATTCATTTGAACAAACTTAATAGCCCTTCATCCCAGCATGCTATAACTGAAATTTCAGGACTCTAGGTCTCCAAGTTTTGGAGAAGAAGTTGTTTAAATGGAAAAGTTGACGCCGGATGGCCGGACGGCTGGACGACGGCCGGACGACGGATGCTGCACCATAGCATAAGCTCACTTGCACTTCGGGCAGGTGAGCTAATAAATTCAATGTAAGATGGTTGCAATCATTTTAAAGTCAAACCTGTCTATAAAGACCACCCGAAAGACCAAGAGATACTTCAGAAAGTGGTCTTATTAAACAGGTGGTCTTTATACAGAGGTGGTTGATTAAGCAAGTTTTACTGTAGATTCAATCATTTAAAAAAAATTATGAAAATATATGTTTTAAAACTGTTATGAGTTTCTGAATAATATATTTTTGTATCCAAAAACTAGCAGAACTTGACTGCTTTATCATTAGATATATACAAAAGTATATGCCTTTATATATGTATACACCTAGGGAACAATAGAACTTTCCAGCTATCTAGAAGGCAAACATTTCACAAAAACACAGAATATTAAAAGATTTCACCTCTAATAACAGTAGACTAAGGAATTCTCTCTTCTGAGCTGTTGACAGTGCCGTCATATCTTCTGCTTTAAACAATGAATAATCGTCTTCTGTAGCCTTCACCCATCTCTGGCACAAGTCTGCACATGGCACAGCAAGACTGTTGTCGTAACTTAAACACAGGAACATGGGTTACATTTATCTTCTGTATTTGCCTATTACAGACTGAATTATCTCCCTTGTGAATAGATATTCATTGTCACCTCATGCGTTTTAGTTATAATAAACATCATATCTTTAGAAAAACATACATTATTTCCACTCAAAAACTTTGGTTTAGTTTGGTTCAATTAGTATAACATCACAAACAGAGTCATTTATAGATGTGACAGGTTTAGTTGGTGGAGGAAAGCCAGAGAACCTGGAGAAAAACTATCAACCTGTGGTCAGTATCTGACAACTGCCCCACGTGGGATTCAAACTTTTGACCCAGAGGTAGAGACCTTATGGTAATATGTCAGGACATCTTAACCACTCAGCCACAGCAGCCCCATGCATTCATAAACTTAATGATATCACAATCGATACCTAACCACAAGGGCCGATAACTCTGTAATATGGGGATATGGAATAAGGATAAATAAGGTGTCTACAGACAGAAAGATGAAAAGTTAACATCCATAACACAAGGACAGATTGTTAGACATACTCTGGTTTTACTGGTGGCATCCCTTGTCCGAAAAACCATTTGTCCCATTCCACTTCATCAAATACACCACTGTCAACCTGTAGGACAAAACAAATAAATCATTAACAGATTATGATAGGAGTTATAATAGAAGTCTATAGGTCTCAATCTGATTAAAATAAAGGTCCTTATTATCACTTTGATTCAGGAAAATAAAGTCTTGTTGTACATTGACATTCAGACAGAGTGGTTCCAGTATACATCCCCTCTCCCACCAACTATGTTGCAGAAATGGGGGATTGGGGTGGTAATTGATTTTGAAGATGATGACCGTCTCTAATCAAAGCAGATTTTTTTTATGTAGATATATATACCTTGTCCTTAAAGTATGAAAACAGGAATTCTTTCCACTGGTCTGTTACAATGGAGTCTCCCTGGAATCTTTCTATATACGCCCGTAAAAATGGCTCAAAAACCTCTACAATAAGAAAACAGAGCAAATATTGGAGCAGTAACATTGGCTTTAAAAAAGGTTAAAACACAGAGAATTATAGCTCAAAGTGTTTATTCACTTTCAAAGCATGCAGGAAATTTTCAAAAAGAAAAGGAGATCTTTAAAGCTTGCAGGAGATCTTCAAAGCATGCAGGAGATCAAAAAATGTTGGAGCTAATGATGTTTGTTACCATTTATATATTACTTAATTTAAAAATTTACGAACTCCTGACCAGTAACTTCAAAACTTTCAGTTGAAGATCAACCTATTCAACGTTAGTATATTTTGTTCATCCCCTCTGTACTCTGTACTATATATTCATGTATTCGTTTTTGCATATTACAGAGTTAGCTCCCTTGTGGGCAGGTATCTATTGTGACGTCATTATTTTATGAGTGGAATTCCCATCGTTTTCTCTGAAAACTATGACATTACGATCTCAAACACATGACTTCACAATAAATACCTACCCGCAAGGGCAGATAATTCTATAATGTACAATTACATAATACTTAACTCAAGTACTGTAAATCTCCATTTTCATAATCTTACTACTTTTTCCTAGCAATTAAGTTTTCACAATTTAGACTTTGTTCTATATCTACATAATTATTGCTGAGACATATTTTCGTGTTTTCTTAACACCTATTAATTTATTTATAATAATTGTACATGCGAAACACTTATATAATGTTGGTCTACAACACTAGGATAAAGTAAAGCTTGACCATAGTTCCACTATGCATTTACGAAAGTAAACATGGTTTGACTAAAACACTACCGCGTATAACAATAGTATATATCTTACATTGTGTCATTTGAGAGAGGCATATTCTCATGTTAACTTTAGGATCATCTGAAAAACGCAATACCAACAAAAACCAGCATCTGAAAATGTGAGAACTTTCCAACACCAGCCTACCTGGTCCTCCTACCAGCTTTTCCAGGTACATCAGGAGAGCGAAACCTTTCTCATAAGGCACCACTGAGAAGGCATCATCAGGGTCCACACCACACAGGTCAGGGATCAGCTTGGTATAGGGGCCATTTTTTAGTACATCCACAACCTGTCAGAGTTGAAATAAAACAGGTAGAGTTAAGTAAAACCTGATACCAGTTTAAAACTAATTAAATCTGACATAGCTAGAATTATTAACCAGATGTACAACTCCCTATTTCAACCCCTAACTCATCTCCCTACCAAACGCTGCCTAAACAATCCCCAGCCCCACTTTCCTTAGAGTTATCTTGTTCAAATATCAGTTACTCCTATCTATACTGTATAAGGATAATTGCCACCAAGTTTCATTGAAATCCCTCCAGCAGTTTTTAGGTCATCTGACCCGAATGGTCAGGATGTCCTATTGTCATCATGCAAGTGTCCGTTGTTGTGCGCCCTGTGCCATGAGTAAACTTTTCATTCAAACGACTTCTTCTCAATAACTGAAAGGCCCAGGGTACTGATATTGGGCCTGTAGCATGTTGGGATGAAGGGCTACCAAGTTTGTTTCAATTAATGACCTTGACCTTAATTCAAGGTCACAGCATCCAACTCCAAAAAAAAGGCTAAAATCTTCAAGCGACTTCTTCTCAAAAACCAGAAGGCCAAGGGTACTGATATTGGGCCTGTAACATGCTGGGATGAAGGGCTACCAAGTTTGTTCAAATAAATGACCTTGGTCTTCATTCAAGGTCACAGGGGTCAAAAAGGCTAAAATATTTAAACGACTTCTTCTTAAGAACTAGATAGCCAAGAGTACTGATATTGGGCCTGTAGCATGTTGGGATGAAGGGCTACCAAATTTATTCAAATGAATGACCTTGACTATCATTCAAGGTCACAGGGGTCAAATAGGCTAAAATCCTTTAAACAACTTCTTGTGAATAACTAAGAGGCCTAGAGACCTGATATTGAGCCCCTGACATGCTGGGATGAAGAGCTACCAAGTTTGTTCAAAGAATGACCTTAATCTTCATTCAAGGTCACAGAGGTCAAAAAGGCTCAAATATTTAAACAACTTCTTCTCAATAACTGAAAGGCCCAGGGTACTGATATTGGGCCTGTAGCATGTTGGGATGAAGGGCTACCAAGTTTGTTTCAATTAATGACCTTGACCTTAATTCAAGGTCAACGGGGTCAAATAGGCTAAAATCCTTTAAACAACTTCTTGTGAATAACTAAGAGGCCTAGAGACCTGATATTGGGCTCCTGACATGCTGGGATGAAGGGCTATCAACTTTATTCAAATGAATGACCTTGATCTTCATTCAAGGTCACAGGGGTCAAAAAAGCAAAAATATTTAAACGACATCTTCTCAAGAACCAGAAGGCCCAGGGTACATCTTTTCAAGAACCAGAAGGCCCAGGGTACTGATATTGGGCCTGTAGCATGTTGGGATGAAGGGCTACCAAGTTTGTTTCAATTAATGACCTTGACCTTAATTCAAGGTCAACGGGGTCAAATAGGCTAAAATCCTTTAAACAACTTCTTGTGAATAACTAAGAGGCCTAGAGACCTGATATTGGGCCCCTGACATGCTGGGATGAAGGGCTATCAAGTTTATTCAAATAAATGACTGGGTCATAAAAACTAAAATATTTAAACGACTTCTTCTCAAGAACCAGAATGCCCAGGGTACTGATATTAGGCATTTAGTTTGCTGGGATAAAGGGCTTCCAAGTCTATTAAAATGAATGACCTTGACCTTTATTCAAGGTCACAGGGGTCAAACAGGCTAAAATCTTCAAATGACTTTTTTTCAAGAACCGAAAGGCTCAGTGTTCTCATATTATGCCTGTCACATCCTGGGATGAAGGGCTACCAAATTTGTTCAAATAAATGACCTTGACCTTCATGCAAGGTCACAAGGGGTCAAATAGGCTTAAATCTTTAAACAAATTCTTCTCAAGAACCAAAATATGTAGGATGCTCATATTGGGCCTGCAGCATGCTTTAATGAAGGGCTACCAAGTTTGTTCAAATTAATGACCTTGACTATCATTCAAGGTCACAGAGGTCAAATAGGTTAAAATCCTTAAACAACTTCTTGTGAATAACTAAGAGGCCTAGAGACCTGATATTGGGCCCCTGACATGCTGGAATGAAGGGCTATCAAGTTTGTTCAAATCAATGACCTTGATCTTCATTCAAGGTCACAAGGGGTCAAATAGGCTTAAATCTTTAAACAAATTCTTCTCAAGAACCAAAATATGTAGGATGCTCATATTGGGCCTGCAGCATGCTTTAATGAAGGGCTACCAAGTTTGTTCAAATTAATGACCTTGACTATCATTCAAGGTCACAGAGGTCAAATAGGTTAAAATCCTTAAACAACTTCTTGAGAATAACTAGGAGGCCTAGAAATGT